>NW_017728931.1:52870497-52911531 GCF_001723895.1 Crocodylus porosus
CAGGTGGAGGGGAGGGGGGAGGGGTTTAAATTGCCTCTCCCCCCAGCATGGGACCTGATCTGGGATCTGCTTGGCAGGGGGCTGGCAGGAGACCAGCAGACTCTACCCCTTCCCACCTCTGGAAGACTGCAGTTGATAAGGGGAGGGGGACAGGGTATAATTCCCCTCAGCTCCCCCAGGCCATGGGGAGGAGAAGAAGCCAGGGCCAGAGGGACTGATCCTCTGCCACCTGTGAGCAGAGGGCCAAGCCCTGCAGGACCAGCCTGAGAGGTGGGAGGTGTTGGCAAAGACCTGGCACAATAATCGTATGCATGTGCTAGAGATGGAGCTAAGGGAACAGGAGAGGATCCCAGACTGCTTGGGCCAGTGTGACCAAAGAAAGCAGAGACCTACTTTTACATTATAAAGCAGAACCTGTAAAATGTGGGAAACTGGATGGCCTAAGCAGAGGCAAAAGACACTGAATGCATGAGAGTTCTGCCAAAGGTGCTATAGGTGACAAGCATACTAAGCATATTAATATCAAGGCACCCAAGGGGGAGTGTAAGTGCGCCTATAAAAACCCAAGTAGAGATGAGGCTGTGGGATCTCCATTCCAGTACCTAAGACTACCTGCTGATTCCCCAAGAAGGATTTTTTGAGTACCTGGCTGCAAGGAGATACTCTGCCCTCAAGATTACATAAGACTTATGCAAGGCTTTCTCTTGTCTTTTTGGTTTATTGCATTCCATTTGAAGTTAGACTAAGTTGTATGTGCTCTCACTGTGCCTTACTTTGCTGCATCTTAGCTTAGGTGAAGATTTTTGGTTGTTGTTTATTGTGTGATTGATGTGTCAAATTGATGTATTCAATACATGCTCACTTCAAAGAAAGAGCTATTCTTGTTCAAGCTTTTATGAATTCAGTGCCACTACCTTTTTCTCCACCCACCCCCTCCTCAGCCTGGCAGGCACTGCCCCCTGCTCAGGCAGACCCGGGCTAGGGTCCCATGTGGGCCAGGGAGGGGATTTTAACTCCCACCCTCCAGCATGCTAGCCCCAGGCTGGGGCCTGGCCATGCCCCCTCTTCTCCAGTGTGTGTGGGGGGGGGAAGCCTTAGAGCTTCAGTCCCTTTTCTTTGGCAGCAGCTGGCAGGCTGGAAGACATGGTCTAGTGTCCCCCAGCTTCTGGCCTGAGCCACTGCAGACTGCATTCCCTGAAACAAAAATAAATGTCTGTTCAATGTCTGTTCAAGCGCTTCTCTGTTTAATCTTTGCAGCTTAGAGTAACTTGCAAAGACTGAATCAATTCAGCCTCGGGCTTTTTGACTGTCTGTACTTAACCTAGGAAGTTCTGATTCAGAGGCTGTACCCCTAACTCACAAGCCCAATAGTTACTGATGCCCCTTTCCTCCAAGAATGTGTCCAGTCCCTTTGTGAACCTAGCTAAACTGTCAGCTTTCACAACATCTTGTGCAATAAGCTAGTTAGACACTATGTGAAAAAAACTTCCCCTTATTAGTTTTAAACAGACTACCAACTAGTTTTATTTTATGACTTCTAGTTCTTATATTGTGTGAGAGAGTAAATAATAAATCCCTGTTTAGTTTCTCTTTGTCATTTAGTATTTTGGTGGTTTTGAACTCGTTACCAGTTTACAGTGTTACCTGCAAAAATAAGAGTCCTGGCAACATATTAAGGAATTCTGTTGCTGAGGAGGGAAATGCAATCTTTGGAAGCCCAAACATGGGAATATCAAGTAGGAGAAGGAAGGTAGGACTGCTTCTGTGTACAGCATTAGTGATACTGTTACTGGAAAAGTCCAGTGTCCAGTCCCGTGTCCATGCTGAAAAAAAAGGATGGTGGTGAGTTAGAAGGACTCCAGATGGGAGCTACAAAAATGAAGTGACATCTAAAAAACATGAGCCATACCTCAAACATCAGTTATGAGCATCTATAGGTGAGGTTCTGTGGCTTGTGCTGTGCTGAAGGCCAGGCTAGATAGCCTGATGGATCATTTCTGGCTTCAAACTCTATTATTTTAATCACCAAGGGTAACATTTCAAAACACTGAGAATATTTTGGTTTCCTCTCCCCACCCTGCCACACCCCCTAAATTCACCTCTGTTGAAATGTAGATGCTTCTCTCTGGCCCACCCAAGGAGCAAATTAAAACAAGTTCCCTGGATCCTTGGGATGCATAAGCAATGTTTTAAGGGTGCCAGTAAGAAGTCACAACATAATGTTAATTGAAATCTGGAGGTGGATAAAGAAGTCTAGAGGAGCCCCCAGAGTACTGGTGGATGTAGACCTTGCTGAGTCTCGGTCTATCTCTTGGTTTCTCAAGCTGACAAATGATGTGAAGAAAATGGGAAACACGCCCAAAATAATGAGTAGCTGCCAGTCAGACAGCTGGTACTGTTGTTTCAGATGATGAAAGCTGTGGGAAACCACTACACTTGTTTGAACAGGTGGGATCATTGTCTGCTTACAAGCTGCCAAAGGTCTGTCCCCTTTTTTGCCTGGCAGGGTGTGTGTGCAAGGAAAGTTCTGCTAGGCCCCAGGCAGTGCACCTCTTGTAGGAAGGCTCCCTCCTCTGTCACATGAGGGGCAGTGGGAGAAGGTGGGACAAACAGACCCAGCAATTTGGAAGCTGCTGTGTCACTTCAGGAGTTGAGCAAGAGGAAAGGGACTGCTGCCAGGATGGACCAAGGAGGTAGGGAGAAGGGACAGGAAAGGAGAATGTGTCAGAGGATGGCTAGAGAGGAAGACGAGCTGTGTTAATTGCATTTATTTATCTCCACACTTTGGTCCCCCTCTTAGACTCATTGCTGCTGAAAGGATTTAAAGGATTCTGGGAGATCAGTACATTCTGTATTCAGAGAGATGATTACTTTAAATCTGTCACTGTCTGGACCACCCTTGCACACAATCCAGGAAGCAATATTGGGTTTTAATAGGGCTTTCCAACCAGGGCATTCAGACGCTCACTGAACAGTGAGGAAGAAACCCTGGAAGAGAAAGAAATGTCCCTTTCTCTTTCTTTCTCTGTTTGTGCTCTGCCCAGATCCCAAGCTTTGTGCAATTCCCGTGACACCAAATGGACATCTTGACCCCTCCCCGCCTTCTTCCAACCAGCCAGTGGTATCTGCTGCTGTCACAAATTCATCCCGGCACTCTTTGCAGCCAGACCAAGTCCTCGTTGCTGTTGGGTCCAGGAAGAGCAGTGTGATGTCACTGGGGAGAGTGACCTATGACCAGAGGTCGCTGGTGAGTGAGTAGAACAACTAGCAATACTTTTCTTCATTACATTAGTGCTGCCACTTTGGAAATGCCATGGGTGGTTGTACTGCCACTAGAGATGCTCTAACAGAAGCTTGTTGCCCATCTCCTTTTTGCCCAAAGCAGTCATAATTTCCATATTATCAATCCTTTTAATATCAATTTCCATATTATCACTGTGGCTTCTTGTAGGTTTCAGTCCCTTTTGTTTTCTCCTCTTGAGTCTCCTCTTGAGTGAAATGTTCTTTGACCTGTTGGTCCTCCACAGTAGTTCTCAAGCACAGAGTGTGAAATCATTGTGCCCCGCGCCTGGATGGAAGAAAAACTAGTAGAGTGCTTTCCAGACACTGGGAAAGGCTGGCAGGTAGTATCAGAACGATCAGGTGCTCCAGCTGGTGAGGTTTTCCTACTTCAGGGGAAAATCTAATCCTTGATCCGTAGCAGCCTTTCCTCTTGTAGCCTGCAGCCACCTCTCTTTACTGCTGCCCCCAAAGCACCATTGATAATTCTGCCATCGCTCCTTGCTCCAGTCCTGCACAACAGCCACAGGCACTCTGCTTCACCAACACACACAGCTCTAGTGGTACCCCTCTGCCCCTTATTTGGCAAAGCCTTCTACTCCTGTCCGTTGGTTATCCTGTACAGTGATGCCTGATGGTGACAATTTGTGCTGACTTGCTGCTGCAGTGAGCTGAGACCATTCAGCCCCTTTCTCTTCCTTCCTTCTCACATTTAGATTATAAACTAAGATTAGAGAATCAGATTGCCCTTCTCTCTGCGCCTTGTGCAAAGCAACCATGAAACCCTACTCCCTGATTTTGTCAGTTGTTCCATCCACTATTCAATGGTGCGAATGACTACACAAAACAAGAATGAATGATCCTCTGCTTTCTTATGTACCTAATTGGTAAAATGCCTGGCATGCAGCCAGTGCTTTATAATATTAGTAACAATACTAGCAGGAGTAGTAGTAATAATAGATATTAAATTTACAGAAGTTCATAAAATGCCTCTGCTGAAACAAGAGGACAGAATTATACCCTGTTGGGAGATATAAGGGAGCTCACAGGTGAGCCTTTGCTCTAATAAGCTAAAACCCTGTGGCTTGACTCATTGAATCCCTTGTCTCGATCTTTTACAGTCTAGCTCTCGAAGTTCTCACTATGGTGCATGGGGTCGCAGTGGGGCCTGGGGAAGCCGCCGCTCCAGCTGGAATAGCCTGGCTCGGGGACACAGCCTAAAACACAAACCTCCATCAGCTGAGCATGAATCTCTGTTATCTGGGGAAAGGCACAGGACAGCAGATGGGGAGCGAGCTGGGATGGGAAGGGCCCCTCACCACCGGCGAACACTTTCCCTGGACACCAAAGGCTCCTGTGATCTGGTGGAGCTGGCATCAGTCCCATCCAGTCACAGAGCAACCCGGAAGATCGGTGTAACATCGGGAACCACTGAACATCAGGACTGCAATGGCAAAATGCCCAATATTGCTAAGGAGATCTTCCCAAAGATGAACAACCGCAAGGACCGTGGAGAGGAAGAGGAGGAGATAGACTACGTGAGTGCTGGGCACTAGGAGGAGACAGGCTGTGTGAGTCCAGGGCGATTTGCCAAAAAAAAGCACCAAGGGTTTAGAATGGGCAGAGCAACCATAAGAGATAAGAGGGTGAGTTGTGCTCACCTAGGACGTTTTAGTGTCCAAGTCACACAAATTGGAGCATGCAATACCCTGTAAGCTGGTCTGAGGTCTGTTCATAGCTGAAGCACAAGGAGATCACAACAACCCTTACTACCCAGACCCCAAGGTTTGGGTGCCCACATTAAGCAGACAGTACTGGGGTGTGCAAATGGAGTTGGGGTCAGTAGAGATTGTAACAGAAATATTCACTGTATAAAATAAAAGCGTTAGTACTTCACTTAAAAACAAAGGTGTCAATGGATGCCATCTTCCCTTTGACCCATTGAGTGGGTCAGGGACCTAAATCTCTGCGTCTACTTCAGCTGAGGTCCTTGGGCAATTTTCCTGCACAGTGTCACTAGGAAGAGTCAGTGGTTAACATTGCACACATCATTAGTTTCAGGCCCAAAGAACCAGGGATGAATACTGAGGCTTTTCTTTCTTTGGAGGGAAGCAAACACCTGTCAGAGAATGCTCACCCAGTGAATGCTCTGCCCACCCTATCATTCCCCCATGGCTGTGATGTTTACTTAGTTTCCCTCCTCTTGAGAAGGCTAGAAAGAGGGGGATTTGAGGAGACAGCAGATCTAGAGACCTCCAGCTACTGGTATTTTAGACTTAAAGAAAAAGAGCACACCTCTGACAGGTGCAAGGAAGTGGCCAATGACATCCACTTCCCTTTGTCCCACAGACCCTGTGTTTCCGCATCCGGAAGATGATAGAGGTCTACAAGCCAGACTGGTGTGAGTTACGGGAGGATTGGTCTATCTACCTCTTTTCTCCCCAAAACAGGTTTGTCCTATTTTTGTGAGTGGGGTGGGGTGGGGAAATGCAATCTGGTTGCAGCAGATGAGTCGAATGTTGGCCGCAGCTTTACATTTTTAAGGCAGGAATGATTTTGTTGCTTCAAGCTCAGTAGTTATATCTATACTGCTTCTGTGGCACTCCTGAGTGTGCTGCCATCATGGACCTGCTCCATGTGTGCCACACCCAAGAATGGGGCAATGAAGCTGCTTTGAAGGTACCACTTACCAGTGCTCTCAAGGTCTCTGGGCACGTTAATTCTGTGGCCGGGATATTAGGGCTGTGCGAAGCTTTGGTGGGTGATTCAATTTGGAGGAGATTCAGCCTGATTTGGTGGCCGAATCTCCAAATCGAATCAGGGGACCGATTTCAAGGTCCGAATTGGTCAAAGCTCTCTGAATCTTTGGAAGAGATTTGGACAGACCCTGGTGGCTGCAGCAGGGAGCTGCAACCAACTCTGAGCTGGTAAGTACTAGGGGTGGGGGAGGGTGGAAGGGACCATGGGGGGACCCTGCCAGCCCCCCTGACCCCCCCCACTCCCCTAGCCCCTCCGACCCCTGCCAGCTCCCCCCAGCCTCCCCATGGCTGCCCCTGCCCGCCCCAGCTCCCTCTACTTTAAAAAAAGCCCCGACTCACTGGGTGCTGACAGGTGGGGGGATGATCCCCACTGCATGGAGGGCTCTGCACAAGCCCCCAACCCCCCTCACTCCCTCAACCCCCCCACAGGTTCCCTGCCCAGGCCAGCTCTGGCCCTTTAAGAAAAAAAATGCTCAGAAAAGCCCTCGGACTCACTGCTTCTGCAGCGGCCTTGGGGCTTTAGGAGCCCGTGCAGAGCCCCCTGTGCAGCGTGGGGCAGTGGGGATCACCCCCCGCCTGGCAGCACCCGCTGAGCCAGCACTTTTTTTTTTTTAACAAGAGCCAGGAGCTGGGGTGGGCAGGAGAGCCATTGCCGGGTTGGGAGAGCGGGTCGGGGATGGGCCTGGCTGATTCGGAGATTCGGTAGCAGCCAAATCTCTGAATCAGATTCAGCTGAATCAAATTGGGACAGAATCACTGAATCGAACCACTGTCCTCCAAATCAGCCGAATCCAAAGCAAATACTAGCCATTTCACACAGGCCTAAGGGATATACCTTCACTGGGAAACCCCAAGCCCGCTCCATCTGCTGATTCCCATTTGCATGCACCAAACTGTGGGCGACTGGTGCCCCCCCTCACATCATTCAGCCACCAGGGTGGGGTCACTCCCGCAGCCACTTCTGGAAGTGGCAGGGCTGCTTTTGCTGGCGGCCCAGCTCCCCAGCTGGCGCTTGCAGGGAGGGCACTGGCGCTGCTGCCCGCCTGTCTGCCTGTCTCCTAAGCAAGGAGTGCGGTGCACCAGCACTCTCAAGGGATGCATGTGTATCCCCTACAGGTTGCCACTGCACTAAACCCAGTAAAATACTGGTGACAACACTCCAGGGAGTCCTCTGAGGCCATTCCTGAGACTCGATTTTAGGCATGCATGAAAGTGATTGCTGGAAGCTATGCCAGAGTGTCTTTACTGGTGTATTTCCAGGTTTGGCTCGTGAGCAGGAGTATGGACCTGGGATGTGCTTAGTGCCATCCTGGCCAGGTCACATTGCCAGCACGGGGTAGACATGCTCTGTCTCCAGCATGGAGTGCCTTCAGGGCAGCTTCATTTCCTCATTTCAAGGTTTGGTGTGTGCTCAGGAGGTGCAAGTGGGAGGGAGACACTTCATGGCACTGCACTCAGGTGCAGGATTTGTTTAGACCCAGTCCTTTCAGCCAACCAACATTCAAATCTCTCTTGCGTAGTCTCCCAGGTGGGAGTGGAAGCAGGGAATCCTGAATGGCTGGGGTTATTTTTTCTCCCTGTGGAATGTTCTGTTTTTCTTTTGTGTAATCATAAAGCGTAAATACATATTTATAGCAAAGCAGTGCAGAGAATACTAACTGACCTAAAAAGGAAAGGAATGCATTATTAACTACTTTATGCCACTGGCAATGCCTGTCATGGTACAGGAGTGGCCTCTTCACTGCATGATAGAGCATGATGTTAGCTTGTTTGCAGTCACATCACTCTATGTGGGGCAAAGTTAGTATTCCCTGCACTTAAAGAAATAAATATTGGAACACCTTCTTGCAATGGCTGTTTCCACCAATAGAAAATGCTTCTTCATGACAGCTATCAGCATCCTGAGCCAGAGCTCAGTACAAGTGTATGAAGAATTTTATGAATATTTGCTGCCCATGTTGAGGCCTGCCTATGCTACAGATTATTGCGTCTTTTAGAAAAACCAGAAGGTGACTTCCTGTGATGCAGCCCAAGAGGGTTTGTTTGCTCCCTTGTATCCTCAGCATGGGTGAACAGTGATTGACAGCTCTAGGGTTGGGTGGGGAAATGAGAATTGGGACTCATCATTGCCTTCATAGGAGCAGAAGTTTGAGTGGAAGGAAGGTGACATTCTCAGGGCACCTGCCTGGGACATGGGAGGCTTAAGTTCCATCTATTCCTTGCTCTCCCACAGTTTACTTTGTGTCCTTGGGTAAGTTGCTTAGTTCTCAATGTCTCAGTTTCCCATCTGTGAGATAGGGATAATAGCACTTCCCTTCCTCACCTGGGTGCCGGAAAGATGAGTAAATAGGAGGTTGTGGAGTATGTAAAAACAGCTATGTGGAATATGTAAATACTAACAAAAGAGTTTAAGAAATATGATTTTCACAACTCCAAGTGACTGCTGAATAGAAGCTCTTTGGAGAATAAATACCAGTTTGAGTCTGTTCATATACCCAGCTTGAGACACTGGCTTTAGGGCTATGCAAAGCTTCGATCCCGATTCAATTCAGCAGAGATTCAGCCCAATTTGGTGGCCGAATCTCTGAATCCAAATCGAATCAGAGGACTCTTTAATCTCTCTGAATCGACTCAGAACCCTCTGAATCGATTCAAAGAGATTTGGAAAGATTCGGAGATTCGGACATAGACACAGTTTTAACCTCAAGGTAGCAGGTGGCCTGTGAACGCTGCAATGCTGGGGCGCATGGAGCATCCCACAGGAGTGCAGGGGGCTCCTCAGCACACTTGGCAGCAGACCCAGAAGTGGACCAGAATCACTTCTGGTCTACTTCTGGGTCTGCCAGAGAGCACGCTGGGGGCCTCCCTGCACCTCCCTGTCTTGGCAACTGGTGCCTCCTGGGCCTGAGGGGCACTCAGGGTCCCCCCGCGGCTGATTGCAGAGCTGGCAGGAAGGGACCATGTGGGCCCTCCTACATGCTCCCTGGCGGACCCAGAAATGGACTGGAAGTACTTCTGGTCCTCTTCCAGGTTCACTGCTGAACACGTTGGGGTGCCCCCCCCATGTTCCTGTTGGGATGCTCCATCTGCCCCAGCATTGCAGCATTCACAAGCTACGCTGGTACTTCAAAGTATGTAGAAAAAAGATTTAAAGTTGTGTCTTTGTCCGAATCACTGATTCTCTGAATCAGCATCGAACCTTTAGATTCAGATTCGGCCAAATTGAATCAGATTCAGATCACTGTCCCCGATTTGGGCCAAATCTGAATCAAATAGGGCCTGCTTCACACACCCCTACTGGCTATAGCTGAGGCTGGCTGTTTTAACTTACAGTGTACTTTTGCCAATACTGAGAAAACTCAGAAGTTCCTGGTTAAAGGATCTTGCTCTTTTTCTGGGTCATACCAATCACCAAATATGGGACCAGGAAGGAATTTTCCCCCCCAAGTCAGATTGACAAGGACTATGGGGGTCTTCACCTTCCTCTGTAGCATGGGGCTTGGTCCTCTTCCTGAGATCTTCTGAGCACATATTAACCAATTTTTTTCTGTCATGCAAGGGCAGCTCATTGGCAGTGCCCTGATGTTCCCAGCTTTTACCTGTGCACATTGTCAGGTGTCCTTAGTGTTTCTGATGTACCTCCACTGGGAAACCCCAAGCCCACTCCATCTGCTGACTCCCACTTGCATACAGCAAACCATGGGTGACTGGTGCCTCTTGACACCACTTGAGGTGAGGAGGAACGGTGACTGATCTCACTTACTGGGGGGGTGCTCATTGTGCTTTGTAGTTGTGTGTGAGAGTATGAAGTGGAGATTCTGAGGAATCCTTGCGTTAACAATTGCCTGTGAATGCAAGGGAATGTAATCAGTGGTCCAGAAACCTCTGCTAATACTATTTTCCTGTGGTTGGTGATTTTCCTTTAGCCAGAGCTGAATGTCTGGCATGGCCCAGATCCTTGAACCCCATTCCCTGCAGTACCTCATTTCATTTTGCCCAAGGCATACATGTCTCTTTGGAACTTTCATGCAGGTTTCGCATCCTCTGCCAAACAATCATTGCTCACAAACTCTTTGACTACGTTGTTCTGGCCTTCATCTTCCTCAACTGCATCACCATTGCTCTGGAGAGACCACAGATTGAGCACAGGAGCACGGTGAGCAAACCTGTTTCATTTTTTGTTGTACACAACATCTCAAGGGTTCTGGTAGAGAAGGTCCATGAAAGTTATTACCATGGGCACTGGCATTGCCTCTGACTAGCCCTCAGCAATGGACAGTCTCTCAGCACACACATTGCTGTGATGCATCCACATGGAACAAGAGGCTTGATGCCTCCTTTTGAAGGTCTCACAGTGGTGCAAATCTTCCTTCCTAGAAGTAGTTTCCTGTTTAGAAAGCAAAAGGGTCCCCCAGCCTCTCCTAGCTAGGAGATAGCTTTCCACTCAGCCAAAGACTCTGAAACTGAAAAAGGCAAGTAATCTTTGTGTAGGAGTGCCCCAGTGGGAATGGCATTTCATAGTTCAAGTGCGTTGCTTCTTGATCTTGAATGTGGATGGGGGTGACCTGGACATGGAGAGACTGAGGTTCATGAGTGAAATGACCTCTTGTGAGTCTCAGCCCAGTCCACATTCACAATCTGTACCACAGTTAGGCAGATTACAGTAGTCTGTCCTCAGGAGAGGTCCCAGCAAGGAGTCACAGAACAGGGCTACAGATCAGGACTAAGTGGCCTGGGCAGGACTCTGTGGAAGGTCACTGAGGCTTAGCAGCAGGTGCTGCTGCAGGTTATGACAGAAGAGCTTTCCCAGAGCTGTGTGGTAGCCCCAAGACTAGAGCAATGGGTGACACTGGAGGTCAGGACTGAAGTGCATGGGCTGAGATGTATAGGATGAAGGCTGTCTGGCACCTACTGCTGTTTTTACGGTCTCAGAGTCTTGTATGCATACAAAAGTAAGAGACTTAAGTTTCAAAACAAGGAATTTACTAGAATAGCAAAACAGTAGGAGTGTCTCTAGGTGTGCTTTAGGGAATTTCTCTGTTCTTTCTAGGAGAGGATCTTCCTCACTGTGTCCAACTACATTTTCACAGCAATCTTTGTAGCTGAGATGACACTAAAGGTAAGTCGCCTGAAGAGAGCAGCTCAGCCCTTCCCCTCATCTCATGGGCCCTGTGTGGTTCCTTTCTGTTCATCCTTCTTCCAGAATCTATCCATCCTTTCAGTCTTCCAGAAAGGTCAAGCCAGTCCTCTTGCATTCAGCCTTGGCAAGGACTGTTTATGTGCACCAGATCTAGAATAGCCCAGGTCAAATCTCCCATGGTCTATAATGGAAGGAGTTATTCTAGGCTTAAATCAATAGGTCTACTGGTATCTGTGAGAAGCAGAATGAACTCTAGATATAACATTCAGACTTCATAATAACAGTTAACCGTGGCCAGCAGGTGGGAGTGGTGGTAGTAGTAGTAGTAATAATAATGATAATAACAGCATCAAGAAAAGTAGCAGCTCTCATTTGAAATGACTATTTATTCATAGGATTCAAATCGCTTCCCAGTAGGGAAATATCATTATCCCCATATTACAGATGGGATAGCTGAGTCCTCCAAAGATTAAGGTTAGTTTTCAAATTTGGGAGGCATAAATTTCAATACATTAAATCCACACTTAGGTATCTAAATAATAAACCTGATATTCAGAGGTACTAAGTACTCCCTAATACCTTTCACTTCAGTGGCATCTGCTGGTGTTCAGCACCTTGGCAAAGTAAACTGCTTATTTTGGTGTGGGAATACAAGTTTAAATACCTAATTTTACATGCCTGACATTTCCGGATTTTGGACTGAGAGATTTGCCTCACTCTGTGGGACAGCATGGAACAGAACCCCAGTATCCTGGCTTACCCTTTCTTACTGTGCAGCATCATCTCCCTTCCTGAGTCCTCTTACTCAGGGAAGAAGATTAGATGTTAGCTGACAAGTGAGAAAACACCATTGAAGCTTTGGTGAATGCTTATTATTTTTTCTAGAGCATTGTCTTTCTTAGACCTGGGTTCCATACCACCAGTTTCTCCCTTTCTGCTCCACAAACTAAGTCTTTTTCACAAAAGGAACATGATAGAAAAGTGAAAAATGGGTCTTTACTCCTTCCTCACCTGTTGCTTTTGAGAGTTACTAAATAGCCTCCCCTGCATCATCATGGATGGGAATGGTTTAGTCTCCTCCCCCATGGTCTCCCTGTCTCCTCTCCTGTAGGTGGTCTCTCTAGGCCTCTATTTTGGGGATCAGGCCTATCTCCGCAGCAGCTGGAACATCCTGGATGGCTTCTTGGTCTTTGTATCCCTCATTGACATTGTGGTCTCAGTGGCCTCTGCTGGAGGAGCCAAAATTCTGGGGGTGCTCCGGGTCCTCCGACTGCTGCGTACCTTACGCCCCCTCAGGTGAGAGCCCCTTCAGCGCATACTTAGTCCTCTCTCTCATAGCATCCTTTGCTCTGTCCATCCAGTAATGGCTCCCACACAGTCCAAGTACAAGAGTAGACCTTACTGAGTGAGAGGATGTTGGCCATGCTGCTGAGAATCTGCAATTACATGCTTACTGTCAGAGGTATAGTGTGCAAATAATGCACCTGGGGCAGACCTCTCTCACCCTTCCCCCTGTGGCAGCTCACAGGAACAGCAGCAAGTAGCAGGCACAGGCAGGGTGTGTCGTAGAGTGCAAGGTGTACTGGGAATTGTAGTTCTCTAGAATGGCAGTGGAGTTTTCTGCTCTGGAGAGAATGGCCACCTGGTTTCTTTACTACTGAACGCCATGTCAAGAGGGCAATAAAATGGCTGATTTCAGTGGTAAAAGTGGGGTCAATTCTCCCCCTGAGTAGCTTCAAACTCCACTGCCACTCTACAAAACTATGATTCCCAGAATTTTTCATACTTTGTGACACACATTGCCCATGCTGCTGCAATGTGTAGCCAGGAAGGCAAGCAGAACAGAAAATGGGAGAGTGGGGTGTTCCCCCCATCCCCTCCTCCTGATGCTCCCACTCTTAAGCAGCTCCCAAAGCACAAGCCCCCCTCACTGACCCCACATATGCTACTGCTTTCTGCCCTCATGGGCTAAGCACTTGAACTGGGATGAAAGGAGCTTCATTTGACATCCTGCTAGAGACAAGAGTATCAAGTGATGTCCTCTCCACAGGGAGGTTCCTCTGCACTGTGCAGTTCCTCCTCCAGTCTCCAATGCAGTATCCTCAGTAGATAATGAACTTAAGACTTCCAGTGAAGGACTTGAACCTGTGCCTTTCTGGCTCAGGGGTAAATGTATAGCACTATAGTCTGTTTCTGAAAGCACTGGGAAGAAAGAGCATCTCTTCTGTGTGTCACTGTCACTTCCTCACCTTCCTTCTGTTCCAGGGTAATCAGCCGTGCCCCAGGCCTGAAGTTGGTGGTGGAGACACTCATCTCCTCCCTCAAGCCTATTGGGAACATTGTCCTCATTTGCTGTGCCTTCTTCATCATCTTCGGCATCCTGGGTGTGCAGGTAATGTTGTTATTCTCTATCCATTGCACTTGGCACTCTGCAACCCACAGGGTGTCCCTATGTCTCAAGGAGGCCACAGCACAGTGCATACACCCAGGGAACTGTGGGGAGGTATCTCAGGAGGGGAAAGTAGCATAGGAAGTCTTTGTTATCCCCATCCTACTCAGTCCTCCCTTGGGTGTGTCTAAACTTCAGCAGCAGAGAGCTTAGTCAAGAACAGCCTGCATCTTTCCTCTCCACAGGTGTGAAGTCCAGAAATGAGACAGTGAGGACACCCTGGGGTACCCCAAGTTGCCACACTTGAATATACAGGAAAATCAAGTCTTGGGCACAGTGCTTGAGGTACCCCTTAGGGGGGTGGTCCTTCTGTCTGGGGTTGACACACACAGCAGGAACAGTTGGGTGAGGCTTATTCCTTCAGTGGTGTGACTGAGCACTCTTGCTGCAGTGTGGATGTACCCTTTGGGTCTGTCTCTTCATAATAACCCTTAGGTCAGGGGTGTCAAACTCACCTGCTCCCCTGGGTTAAATTTGTATCACTGGGCTACTTGCAAGACAGATTTGAACCAGAAGGAACCTCCCAGGCTAGATCTGAATCTGCCAGTGGCTGCAAGGCAAGTTGTGACAGTAGGGCAAGCAGCAGCACAGGGGTTAACACAGCCATCACTTGCCCTCAAGTCCATGACCACATATGCCCCATGGGGCTCCATGCCCCAGATTTCCATGGCAGGCCCTGGCCCTGAATTTTTGGCCCTTCTAGGAGCTTTATGGGCCAGGTGAAACAGCTCCACAGACTGTTTGGTACCCCTGCCTTAGGCCTTTGGCTGTGGTAAGTGGGATTCTTTGAATGGGAATGCTGCTGGATTTGAAGATGTGTGAAGACAGCAGTGGAGTTAGTGCTCAGCCCTTTCAGCTCTGGAGACTGGGATTCAGATCTCAGCACTAACATAGTTATGGAGCAGGCCCAGGAATGGAGTGACAGAGGCTCCTGCCAGTTACAACTGTGATATATTGGCAGAACTCTTTCTGTTGGGAGCAAGACAGAACCTGTCTGCTTTAAGCCTGACTTTACTCAGTTCTCCCTCCCCCTCACTCCTAGCGCTAAATCCACCCACAGCCCTCCCCCTCCCTTTTTTTAATCCTCTTTATTTTAGGCTTGTGTCGCAGAGGAGTACAGGAGTGGGTGTTACTTCCATCTCATGGAATGTGCTATACTTAGTCTGCACATAGTCTGTTGCAATGAGTCTGTTCAAATGCATAATCTAATACCTTCCATATGGAAAAGGAGCCTTGAACAGAAGAACCACATCAGTGTCACCTTACCTAAAAATATTTGAGAACCAGAGGGATAGGCTCTCTGGTTCTTTCTTCTTAGAAAAACTCTTTTTTTCCCTTCCTATATACTTGGGAGCCTCTAAAAGGCCTCATTGGTTCTGGGGCATTGTGCTGGATACACGGCTTTTTCCACCTTTAGGCCATTGGTTCCAATTTAGCACCAGCAGCTCACCCCGTGGCTATCAGAGAGTGACAACTTTCAGTTACCTCTGACCTGGAACCAAACTGCAATTAGCAGCCTGGAAGTAAAGGCTGCGTGTCCTGCTCCCAGGCTCAGAAGCCTTCCACTGCTTCATGTCTGGCAATACTGGGAAAACCTGAAGGAAACTCACTGACCAAGTCACTTCCATCTTGTAGCTCTTCAAAGGGAAGTTCTACCACTGCCTAGGTGTTGACATCCGTAACATCACCAACAGGTCTGACTGTGTGGCTGCCAATTACAAATGGGTACACCACAAGTACAACTTCGACAACCTGGGGCAGGTAAGTGTGGGACTCTCCAAGACCCCTCCTCTTGGGTAAACTGTTGCTACATGCTGGCATCGTGTGTCTCTCTCTCTTCAAGGCCAATTCCAGTTTCTCATTGAAGCGGGTGGGTGGAATGTTCCAAAACGTACTCTTTCAACCTGAAGTAGAGGCTACTTAGAAATGGGCATTCATGTTACGTCAGGGTAACTTGTGGGTCTGTGTAAGGATGCATATTTATATGCCAAGAGAGGAGAAAAGGGGAGACAATGCATCAAGAAACTCATCTGAATTTAAGATAAAAGTGGGGGGGGGATTGCTTTACCTTATGCCCTCCTAGTAGAGCTGTTTCTTGAAGCTTCCTGAACTCTCTCAACATTTGAGTAACACCTTGTTTCTGATGATCGCTTGCTTTGGGATGTGTTCTGTGGTCACTTATGCAGGAATTCCTTCCCTGCACTTCTCTATGAGCTGCACCTGTGTCAACAATACCAGACTTCAGCCTGTAGGGGCATCTTACCTGCAAAGGGAGCTCCATTGATGTCAGTGGAGTTAAAGACTGGAGGAAAATCAGACCCTTAATATGCATTCCTTATGCCCCTGTTTACATCACATTGGGCTCATCTACATGTGCACTTTAATGCACATTACCTATTTTAATGTGTATTAAAGCATCACAGAAAAACTGTGGGCTTTTTCTAATGCCCATTAAAATAGGCTAATGTACCTTTTTCTAGTACCTCACAACGGAGGTACTAAATTTAATGTGCATTAGCAAAAGCACATTAATGAACGTATAGATGCGCCCACTGTATTTGTATTCTGAATGTCTACCAACTCTTAGGCTCCACTGACAAGACATCTACAAGAGTGACAAAATTCTCCCTCCTTTCTCCTTGATATGCTGATTTCCCCCTAGCAGCCAGGAGTGGTTGGTGGGTGTGTTGTCATTGTGTTTGTAAGAGCTGTCCTAGCTCCTGTAGATTTCACTGGTTCTCTCTCATGAACATCCCAGCATTTATATACTTTCACAAAAAAGCAACAGGCATGTTATGTTGTGGTTTTCTGTTTTTCTAACTCACTCACCTGAGGCAATGTATTGCTTAGTTGGCTTTTCTCTGGGGAGGGGAAGCTTTTTGCTCCACTCCCATAAAAGAGCAGACTTTCCTGAAAGTCTTTATTTTTTGCAGCTTAGTTCCCACATGCATAGCCTAATGTCTCCCTTCTCCATACATGCTCAAAAGAGCAGGTTGGCACCACAAGGAGGATGAGAATTTTAATTCTGTTTGAATGTAAGAACTTAAAACCTAAATTTTCCCCACCCCCTTCATCTACATGCACCCTACATTTGATCTATTTTTATGTGTTCCAGGCTCTGATGTCTCTCTTTGTTCTGGCCTCCAAAGATGGTTGGGTCAATATTATGTATAATGGACTAGATGCTGTGGCTGTTGACCAGCAGGTATAGAGACCTCATTCTAAGTATATTGTGTGACTCAGACCTCTTTCAGGTAGTAGCGTGAAAGCATAATATATTGGCTGCATTTTCCTATTTCATCTTCATCCAGTAGCATTTTACAGAGCTGTTCTGATCCCTCCTTCTTATTTGCTTAATTGGTGGTAGGTCATGCCCACGCTCTTTGTGCACAGGGATGTGTGTTTGTGGCTAATGTGCCAAGTATTTATTCCAGATCTTGCCTTTTAACCCTTTTACAGAGTTGTCAGACTGGGTGGTTTTTTTATCTGTGATGAGTTTTCAGCAGTGTCTCTCCTGACATGATGTACCCTCCTGACCTACAGCTGCCTACTTCAGTTTCCTTTAAGCAGAAATTCTCTGCTGTTTGTAACTAAGTCTCAGTGCTGCCCCAATGGCCAAACTGGCAATGACTTGAATAACGCAAAGTCAGACCTCTACCATACACTACAGCAGCACAGGACTGAGCCTTCAAGGTGATGTTACACTTACCCTCTACACTCTACAGTAGACAACTTGTTGAGGACTTAAAGTCCTCAGTGGTAAGACACCTAGTTAAATTCAAGGTCTCCTTTCTCTTTAAACCTAAATGGACATGTCTACATGAGACACTTACTGTGGAGTTGCCTAATTAGCCCCACGGTAAAATGTCAGCATCTGCACATGCAATGCTATTACACCAGAGTAAATTAATTAACTGGCATAGGATAGTACTACCAGATACAAGTACTGTCCTGTGGCAGAGTGTTTTACTTCACCACAGTGCACATGTAGATGGTGACCGGGCTGGCAGGGGCACAAGGGTGCTACAGTGCAGGGGCTGTCTGTTGACTAGCCCCACACTTTAGCACCTTCGTGCCCTAGCCAGCCTCTATGCAGTATGTTGAGCTGGGGGGAGCAGACCTGGGCTGGCAGGCTGATTTCCACCCCCCCGCCAGCTTCCTGCTAGCTATGGCTCAACATGCTGCAGTCCCAGGCGCACGTGTAAACACTGCTCTGGGGAGCAGTAAACTCAGGCGCAAACTGTGCCAGAGTTTATTCAGGCACATTAATTGCATGTGTAGATGCACCCAATGATAGCTGCTTTCAGACATGACCTTCCCATAACCCCTTAGATGTGGAATTGATTTCCCTCTGCCCAGCACAGTTTTCCACCACTTGTCTTTTATACTTTATGATGTTTTAATTGCACACTTGCTCTTTTCCTGGGATTGCATTTGCATTTCCAAGGCAGCAGCTTGAGTGCTTAATATTATTATAGTCTTGTGCTTGACTTCCAGTCACTCAGTCCACTTGTGGCTCCTCTCTTCATTTTCATAATCCTGCCCCTCTAAGATCCACCTAGCCAATTGCAGAGAGCTGTTCCCTTTCCTCATTTTCGTAACCGTAGCCCCTGACTCCCAACAAGCTAATCACAAACCTCCTCTCTCTCTTTCACAATCTTAACCCTGTCTCCCAAAAAGCCAGTTGTAATCATAACCTCCCATATTTTCATAACTGTGCCCCCTGACGTCTAGCCAGCCAATCACAATCTCTGGTTTATCTCCCTCATTATCTTAGTTCCATTACTGACTCCCAGCAAGTCCCAGTGTGCTACCTTCCTCGTTTTCAGAATCCCACCTCAAATTTCTAGGCAAACAATAATGACCTTTTCTTCCTTCTCCTCCAGCCAGTGACCAACAATAACCCCTGGATGCTCCTCTACTTCATCTCTTTCCTCCTCATTGTCAGCTTCTTTGTCCTCAACATGTTTGTGGGGGTAGTGGTGGAGAACTTCCACAAGTGCCGGCAGCACCAGGAAGCCGAGGAAGCACGCCGGCGGGAAGAGAAGCGGCTGAGGCGCCTGGAGAAGAAGCGCAGGAGTAAGGCACAGCCTAAGTGTTTGGTTGGTTCGTAGGCCGAGGTTTTTTGAGAAAAACCTTCTCCTCTTCTTTTTTTCTTACCAACTGGTTTCTGTATATTGGCATATAGACCCCAGCCCTCAGCATTGCTCTCCACTCAGTGGGACACCCCTGCTGTGGTGCTATGGCACCCTCCCAGCCAGCTACTCTCTAGAACCAGAATATGAGCAGCCTGTGACAGAGGAAGGGGCAAGGGGCCTGCAATCCATCTGGGGACACACTGGGATGGGTGGCTGTTTTTTTCACACTTTGCTTCTGAAATAGTAATGCTCAAAGAAGTGTTTTTGCTTCTCTGTGTGTTCTTTAGCAGGGACCTGACCTCCCCAAACATGCACACGCATGCACACACCTTCATACCTCTGTGATTCAGAGTCACCCTTCAGGGAACTCTGCAGCACCAGTGAATGTAGAGGACTCCTACATTACTCCACTTCCCATTTAAATCAAAGGGGCATAAAAAAGAAGAAGACACTGGCATCTCTGCTGTGATCCTGGTCCTTTTCTGTCTGCACAGTGGTTTCACTCATCAGTTCCAAGATTCCCCTGGAACTGGATGAGTCCCCTCCCCAGTGAGGTTCCCCCATGCTTCTGTTCTCTGTGATCCGGTGAGAGACGCATCACAAGTGCATGGTTGTTCCTGGAATCACTTCTATTTACCCCTGCCCCAGAGATCCTGTCTGATCACTCTCCTCCTTTCCCAGCCCACAGGCATGCATTTTCCTTCCTCTGATTCAGTCTTTTCTCTCCCTTGTGCCACCCCCTGGGCCTTTCCTGGAGCCATCTGCTCCCTTTTATCATTTATGATCTTAATTTGCTGAGGCATGAAATGCTGATGTAGTGCCGTTCCCACAAACACAAGATTAACAAATTCTTTCTGTCACTCCCACCCTTCTTCTTTTCTTCTCCTTCCTTTTACACCCTCTTTTCCTCTCTTTTTCTATGTTCTTTCTTTGCATTCTTTTATTTTATTCTTCTCCTTCTTTCTATCTCCCCTATCTCATTCGTTTTTCTGTTTCTACTGTTCCCTCTCTCTCTTTCTCTTTGTATCATCTATTCTTCTCCCCACTTTCTTTCCCGCTCCCCTTTCTTATTTTTCTCTCTTTTCTGTGTCTTCCTCTCTCTCTCTCTTTTTAACTTCTCCCTTTAAAGAAGCGCAGCGTTTGCCATACTACGCCTCCTACTGCCCTGTCCGCCTCCTCATCCATTCAGTCTGCACCAGCCACTACTTGGACATCTTCATCACCTTCATCATCTGCCTGAACGTCGTCACCATGTCCCTGGAGCACTACAACCAGCCTGTGGTGAGTGAGTTCAAGAGATTATAAATCCTATCCCCACATCCCCATTTTTTTCTATCCTCCTTTAACCAAAAGAGAAAAACTTGACATTTTCTCTCTTAAGCAGCAAGTCACATAAGGGGTCAAAAAAGCGTAAAATTGAGCAACCATTAGAGAGTGAGTTAGAAAGTGAGTTCCCCATCATGCTTTGCAGAGGGGAACAAATTACAACCCCAAGGAATCCTCTATATTCACTCATCTTCTTTAACCTCCCCCCTCCTCAAACCTTTCCTTTGTATCTTCCCCTCCTTACCCTGTCAACATCACCTGCCTGAAGCAATGGACAAATAATGATCAAGTAATTTTGCTACTGCTGCATCTGTTACAGTTCACCATAACACACAGGAGTCGTAGATAGGGAAGTTTTTACTTTCTCTGCTATCGGAGTGACCCAATCTGAGCCTGGGTCTTACTCTCTTTGTGTTTTCCCCTGGGCCTCAACAGAGAGAGCCTTGAAGGATAGTAGGAAGCCTAAAGTTTTTCAAGTTTTGCTCTCCTAGGAGATGGATCAAAATCCAGTTTTGTTGCTCCAGTTCTCTTGCCACTGCTGAATGGGATGATCTGGGAGTGCATCGGGGGCTGGCACACTTCGTGCTTAGGTAGGGGAAGAGAATTCTGTGCTCAGCCACATTTCTTCCATGAGAGAAGCACTGTAGACAAAAGCTGACAAGTTTCCCTCATCTGGAGGGAGTGTGATCATAACAAAGGGCATTAAGGCCTGTGAGAGCTTAATTTCTGAAATGGGAGTGATTATGAATCCTCAGCACTTCTAAAGTTACAGAGGCTCCCGGGGCAAGACATATAAACCGCCTGCCTAGAAAAGGGGTTTGCTCTCTCTTTGTGAAGGTGCCCACTCATTGCTACATATGTTTCATAACATTTCAGGCCTGGGGAACCACCCTTCCTTTCCAGAAGACCTCTTGTATATTCCTGAATGGTTCAATGCAACATCTCTGATCTTTTATCCAGTGCTGGTTATATTAGAGGTAGCCCAGGCTGTAACGGGGGACAGAACCTATACATCAGTATTTAAATGCACTGCCAAGTTTTGCCTCTAGACCAGCTTAGTTTCTTTCTAATTTTGATACCTTTTATTCCTGTTTTTGAACCACCTTCCTGTATCTTCACAATGTCCCTTATTTCACCCTGCAGAAATTAGCCAACTTTATCCCTTCTCTCTCACATGTCAAACCTTAGTCTTTGGTAAGTCACTTATCTTCCCTTTGCCCAAGTTTCCTCATCTGTAAAACAAGGATGGTCGTACAGGCATATTGGAAAGCTTTACTATTAACTACTGGTTCCCTAATTATACTACCTAAGCCACTGGTTCTCAACTTTTTTGCCTTTTAGCCTAGACTTAAGGCACCTCTCTGTCAGTTTTTAGAATGTAGCGGTACCCTGTTTAAAAAACTAACATACCTTAGTACCAGTATTATGATGTAAACAGTATCATTATACTATTAAATAATGGATTATTAATTAATTGCATTGATATATTATGACATAATATAAAATATAAGTACAATATACACCCCTTCGTGCTGCCATTGGGAGCTCTTCCCTAGCTTTACCTGGTCTTGCACACATTTGTTCCCACCTGAACTCCCTACACATGGGTCCAGGTCGTTGCTGAGGACTGGGAATCAGCAGGCCATTTTTGGCCATTAGGTATCCTAGGGTGATCCCCCCTGAATTCCAGCTCTGGGACCAAAACGAACAGAGCCCAAGCACACCTGGCTAGCAGGGATGTGATGCTGGGCACACATGGCACAAAAGGGATGCTGAAGGGGTTGGAGGGCAGCGGGATGAGCAACAGGACACATAAGGCCCAGGAGGTGGGATTGGGAAAGGAGACCCTCTCCCTACCCCCACTCTGTACCTAACTGGGAAAGGGAAACTCCCACTTCTTTGGGCTGCTTCTCCAGGGACTTACATGCCAGGGAGGAGCCATCTGCCCCAGCAGCCCATCCCTCCAGTTCTGGGAGCCTGTGAGGAGCCGGGGAAAATAATAGGCTGAAAAGTGAGGCTCTGACTGCATGTCCCCCCACCTGCAGCAGAGCATGCTGCAACATGCAGGGAGTGCAGGGTCTGCTGAGGTGCAGGAGGGGGCAGCCACAGGTGAGTGTGGCATGCTTACCTCCTTGCACAGGGGCCAGGTACTCTTAAAAGGATCAGGGTACTGCAGCATTCCTATTGAAAAATCACTACGCTAACCACTTTATGGTCCTGTGACAAAAAGGTGCCATAAAAGTGCTACATCCCATTAACATAAACCCTCTGATGATCATCACAGTGGCTGCAATGATGGCAATTAAGCAAAAACAAGCCCAATCCCAGCCATGGCGTTCCTCTCCCCAAAGGTGATGGTCATCCAGCCATAGGTTCTCTCCTCAGAGCATCTTCTCTGACTCTCTCCCTTGCAGTAGATTACTCGGAGCTACTTATAGGGCAGCATCTCACAAATCTCATGCTGTGGGTGCCAGTGGGCGTGGGTGACAATGCATTGTTAACCCTCTGCACTGTACCTTCTTTCCCAAAGTTGGTCTGTTGTACTGAATAGTTTGAGGGGTGAACAGCAGAGTATGCAGAGGGCTCCATGGGATGGGACTGCAGTTTGATGGCCACCTGTGGTAAATGGGACCAAACTGTCAAAGCAGATGCAGGATGGGATACAGCAGCCCCTCTCCCATCTCCATCCCATGTTAATTCCTAATCAGTCAAAACAGATAAATGGGTCCAGGCTGGAAGTCAATGATGTCCCGAGCAGGCATGCAGCTAATGCCTCTCACTCTCCTCCTCTTTACCCCTTTCTGTCCATCCACAGTCTCTAGAGACAGCTTTGAAGTATTGCAACTACATGTTCACAACCGTCTTTGTGCTGGAGGCAGTTCTGAAGCTGGTGGCATTTGGGCTGCGGCGATTCTTCAAAGACAGGTGAGCAGCAGGACATATATGTCATGCTATGAGGATGGTCAGTTTTGGGGAGGGATCTGTAATGGAATCCTGTAGCACAGTGCCCCATCGTTGTCACCTGAGTCTGAGTAGCAAAGGTCTACTCAAAACAAAGGGTCAAACTTCTGCCCAACCCAGGCAGCCCATCAGACTAGCTTAGTTAAAGCCACTCCAGTTTCTGTAGCCTACAATACACAAGGTATTGATGTAGTTAGAGACAGCATCCAGTTGCCTTGGACAGTGGACTCCCCAGCTTGAGTGACCAGGCATGTCTTCATGCCTCTGGAACTGTAGCAAGCTGCCTAGACTGCCCTGCTGTATGCCCAAAGGAGTTTGCAAACACCTCCATCAACATAACAGAGAGATATCCAGTGAACACTAAGAGCTGTACAGTGGCTGTCTCATGCTGGAGTCCACTGATTTTACTGGTGCAGAAAGCACAATAGGGAAGAGTTAGACGTCAACTGCATTAGGTTCCATCTATCACTCAGACTTACTGAGAGACTGTCAAGTCTCTGTCATTGGAAGTTTGTAAAGGAAGGCCAAATAAACATTTGTTCAGGCTGGTTTAGGGACTAAACTAGATCAGTTAGGGCCAACCTTTCTGGCAGGTGTGCCACAAATTAAGCCCTGTGCCCTCTCTGAGTGTCACTACAAACCCATTCCCCTGTCTGATCTGCTGCTCTGCTTTCTGCTCCCTGGCCCTTCTGCTGCTGCACTGTCTTCCCCCTCCCTGATCTACATGCTCCACACAGAAACTGTCCATGCCACTTGTGCCACAGGTTGGCCACCTCTGGAGCAGATGATCTCTTGACATCCTTTTCTTGCCTGTTTTTCCATGTTTCTATGAGTTGAGGGATTTTTTGTGAGAGGGAAACTGCTCTTTCCCTTTCAAAGAAGCAGACAATCTCCATTTTACCTTCTCTTTTTTCTTTAAGGTGGAACCAGCTGGATCTGGCTATTGTGTTGCTTTCTGTCATGGGCATCACACTGGAGGAGATTGAGATCAATGCAGCTCTCCCCATCAACCCCACTATCATCCGCATCATGAGGGTTCTGCGCATCGCCCGGGGTGAGAGAGAGACTGGCTGGAGGCAGAGGTTATAGACAACCCCAGCCAGTTGTGGGACAGAGTGAACTGGGTGCAGGTTGTGGGTCCAGCTCACCATATGGCTTCTCAGGCCTGTAATCCTGAAGGGCCACAGTAGCTTTGACTATCTCCCAGCTGCCCTTAACCTGATGTTTACATGCAATGGTGGGTTTCACTGAGTGAGAGGGACCAAAATAATTGACAGATTTTGGTGAGAAGCAAATTCTTGCTGCTTTTTTGTTAGTGGGGCAAAAGTTACTGATGTTTTCACAGAGGGGGCCAAGGCCCGACTTGGTTTGCCCTGGAATGGTCAATATTTCCCTGAGATGCATTAGTAAATAGTCGAAAGACAAAGGAATGATGGGGGTGTTTGTGGTTATAGAATTGGAAAAGGAAAGGTGACATGGATTGTGAGGAGGAGGAGGAGGAGCACTAGGGGCAGGGTATGTATGAGTGGAATGGAAGGATCCAGGCTGTGCAGAGGGTGGGAGAGAAGGCGAAGTTGGTATGAAGAGGGATGGGTTAGAGCGGAGGTGTCATGGGAGGAAGGAAGTCCAAAGAGTGGCAGCTGGAGAAGTGGTGAGAGGTTGGTTGGTGGATCAGTTTGTAGAGGAGACAGACAGAACAACTGAATGGTGTGCTACTGCGAGTGGCTTTGGCATTAAAAGTAAATTTCTCTCCCTTATGATCCAGCACTGAGTGCCATTCTTTTTTTTGTTTTTTGGGCCAGTTCTGAAGCTTCTGAAGATGGCCACAGGGATGCGAGCATTGCTGGACACAGTTGTGCAAGCTCTGCCCCAGGTAAAGAAACCAGCTTCTCCAAAGATCTCCCTTTCAGAACCAGTCTCCCTATCCATGTCCTTGGGACACTTAGAATCAGAGACTGCCTACTGAGTGCTCGAGGTTAGTGCCAAGGTCTGCCATAGGGTCATGCCAGAAGGTTGTCATGCCAGCCACATGGGGCTATTCCTTTCTTTCTGGCCCACAATTCTATAACACTGTGTTGTTTTTGGATTAAGTGGGGCTTCATTTCTGAGTGAGGCCTGCTTACCTGTTTGATTTCTAGGCACCACTTCCCACTTGCTGCTATTCACCAGTCTCTTTCCATACACTCATACAATATGAAAATGGAGAGTGGGTGGTGGCCATCTTGGAAGGGAGAAAGCCTTTCAGGGACTCTCTCTTTTTGGCCTCCTCATTCTTTCTCACAAGTGCTTCCTTTCCACTGTTCTCTTTCATTCATACTATATTTGTCTCACTCTCATAACTCCTATTCTTGCTTACTGCTACACCGTCCTTTAAAACTCCCGTTCTTACTTAGTGCTGTGCAGTTCTTTTGTCCTTTCTTTTTTGATTTCTTCCTTTTTATTTGCACTGTTCTACCAATTGTTCCCTGTGTGATTTTGAGCCCCTGGTCTCATGAGAAGCAGTGATACTGTCTGTTGTGGTTCACACAGCATGCCACTAAACGTCTCTTAAAGACAGTGAGATGGAAGGATTTCATGAGCTGTGAGAGGCAGCTGTTTTAGAATGAGATATTGACACGCTGTCTTACACAGACCACGAGCTCGCCAAGGGAAGCCCTCCTGAGGGATGAGCAGCCAGAGAGATAGTTCTCCTTTCCCTTGAATCCTCGAGAGAGTTGTTAAGAAAGGAATAATGGCAGCAAGTAGCTCTATTGATCATAGATCTGATCGTTCCTTCAGCAAGTCTATAGCAGACAGCTATCCTACACAATCTCAAAATGTACAGGCATTTGTCAGTTGATTTATCAGATAATGTGTCAGTGTTCATGAATGAGAGCTGAAAATCAATCTGGGAACAGCACAAGTATTTATGCCAGAAATTTACTTCTGATATTGGTGTCACTAAATCCACGTCTTGAATTAAGTGGAATTACATGTCACAAGAAAAAACAGTTTCTGATCTTTGCCAAATTCTGATCTTCATCTGATCTCCATCTGTTTATTATTAGTGTGATTTATCTGTTATAGGAGCAGCTAAGGGCTCCAACTGAGACCAGCTCCCTGTTGTGCTAGATGCTTTAAGATGCACCAAGACAGCTTCTGCCTCAAAGAGTTTATGGGCTAAATAGACAAGGAAAGTGTTATCATCTTCATTTAGCCGATGGAGAATTGGGGCACATGGAGAGTAAGCAAGTTGCTCAGGATCACATAAGAAGCAGGTAACGGAGGTGGGAACTGAAGACAGACCTCCAAATCCATCTCCAGTGCGTTGACCACCAGTTCACTATTCCTCCTTTCTTGAGAAAGCCTGGCTATACCTCCAAATCCATCTCCAGTGCATTGACCACCAGTTCACTATTCCTCCTTTCTTGAGAAAGCCTGGCTATTCTCAGGGTTGTTGGTTGTAGCCGTGTTGGTCTAAGGACATAGGCAGGCAAGGACCAACTAAATAGTTGGGGAAAAGTTCTTTGCAAGCTTTTGGGCACAAACACCCTTATTCAGGCCTTTTTGTGCCCAGAAGTTTGCAAAGAACTTTCTTCCAACTATTTAGTTGGTCTAATAAAAGATATCACATCTACCCAAAGAATCTTGCCTGGCTTTTTTTCCAGGCTTTCTTAAAGTATCTCTCTGCTAAGACCCCTTCCCTGATGTTTCTTTTGCCTACCCCTACACACTCCACACACATAAATAATTATGTAAAGGGCAGAGGCCCAAGGCATTTCCTTAGAGCCTACAGTAGGCTGTTATTAATTCTTACAGTATCCAAGGAGTCTATGATTGAGACATTTCCTGTCAGATAGCCCTTGGTTCTTTCTATAACAGGTTGATTTAATTTAATACAGTTGCATAAAAGAGGAATCAAAAATCACTCCACAGTTAAAGTTATTTAAAAGTCTACACTTAGAGGGGTACTAAAATCCTTGTGTTTCGCATTTAAGTGATTGAATTTTGCCCCTATATTTTACATGTTCCCTCTTCAGGGGACAATTAAATTATCTGTAATATTATTTTTGAAGATTTATTGACTTTGGCAGAAGAAGCATTTTAAAATGAGGTCTCCTTTCCCTTGTACACTCTTCTCCTTTAGACCTTCTACTTTATGTTCTTTGCAATTAGACACCCAAAAGGTATTTAGGCTTGTTGATGGCAGATGCAGCTTCTGTGACTGTCCTATTTGAATTTCCTCCCTGGTTTGGTTGTTCCACAGCAATTCTTAAAAGGGAAAGACAGATCTTCTGGAGTTTTTATAAGGCTGGAGACCCACAGGGTCTTTCGATACTGCCTCTACCTTGCTTGCCTGAGTTACTCACTCAGGTGCCCCCTACTTGCTCACTCCTGCTCCATATGCACCAATCTCAGAAATGAGGCAGTGAAACCACCATTTTCAAGCACTCTGGAGACAGAGATCTTGACAGCAAGGGGCCATTCACAGGGACCAGCACCTGTGGAGATGGAGTGGGTAGGCAGGGTGTGTTCAAGAGCTGTGCTCTAAAGATTGCCTCAGACACAGTATAGATATACCCATAGTCCAGAGGTGTATCATAGAAAAAAATGTGTCCTAGTCAGCCATCTCTCACCCTTCCTCATGCAGTTCCTCCTACCTTATCAATTACAGGCACAAGAACAACACAGGGAGCACATCTACACATGCATTAATGTGCTTTAATTAATGCGCATTAAATCTAGTACCTCCATTGAGAGGTACTAGGAAAATGCCCATTAGCCTGTCTTAATGTGCATTAACTAAAGAGCACAATTTTCAAGTGACGCTTAATGTACATTAGCCTTTTTTAATGTGTGTTAACTAAATAGCATGTTTTTTTAAGTGATGCTTTAATAAGCATTAAAACAGATTAATGCGCATTAAAGTGCACGTGTAGATGCAGCCAGAGAGCCTGGCAAATCTCATGGAGTGCAAAGTGTCCTGGGAATCATAATGCTGTAGACTGGCAATGGAGTTTGTTGCTGCCAAGGGGTAACTTTCACCCCATTTTTTGATGCTGAGGCCTGTGTGCAGAGGGCAAAAAAAGGTGCTGAATATGGTGGCAGCTGTGTCCTCCCCTCTTCTCGCAACAACAGCAAACGCCACTGCTGCTCTACAAGACTTGATTCCCAGAACTCCTTGCACTCTACAACACACATTCTGAACTGGCTGCTTTCTTGAGCTGGAAAGTGCCAGCACAGCCAGGCAAAGCAGCAGGTAGGCAGCAGCAAGGTAGGCTGCAGCAAGTAGCCCTGTGGTAAGCCCTGCCCTGTCCCCTCATCCTTCCAATGCTCTTCCCTTAGGTGGTGCCGAGGGCACATGCCCAGTTCTCCCACTGCATGTTATACCCGTACCATGATCACACCTCCACATGTGTACAAGTTGCTTCCCACATCCTTATTCATCCATTGCTTCCTCTCAAGTTTCGCCAACAGGAGCTATCCTGTCATTAGCAACTTGTATTTTCTGCTTCTGCCTTGCATCCCACCATCCCAGCTGTGGGGCTCAGGGAGGCAGGCCAGGCAGGTAGGAGGAGGACAGGCAAGCTGTGATACCTATGAAGCATGGCTTCCCATATTGCTCCTGGTGCTGTCCTCATAATGCACCAGGCAGCAGAAGCTTGTGGGTCCTTTTGCATATTGACAGACAGGGTACAGAAAAGGGCTCTGTCTAGCTACCTACTCCTGTTCCATACACAGATCCACCCCCTCGTTTCCTAGCAGCCTCTCTTCTCCACAGTTCCCCTGTTACTATGCACCTCAGAAAGCCTTGGTTCACTCTTTTCTTTCCTGTGTGCCCACTTACTCCCTTCAGTCCCTACCCATGACTAGCACTTTGTTCTCCAGAGTCCTCTACTTGCTACACCACAGGGGCTGAAGCATGAGCATCCAGGCCTTTCCATATGACTCCCACTTGGCAGTGTCTGGTAACAGAGGAGGCTAGGTATCTGTGTAGGGTGGGGGAGGGGCAGGAGGGGCAGGGGGCTTTTCAGGGCATGACATTTAGTTTGGGTCATAGTTTGGCCTTTATAAATAACACGTTATAGGCTTCACTATGTCACATAGGCCTGAAAGAAGTTGCTTTCTGGCCCAGAGTCCAAGGCTATAGATTACAAAGGGAAGAGAACATGTTGTGGAGCTCAGACAATTGGGAATGTCCTGGCCGGTTTTGATGTGTGGGTGGGAAGGCCTAGCAGCCAAGGGTGGTGGAAATATGATTAGTGCCTTTATTGGTGACTTCCTGGGTGCTAAGGGACTGGTTCAATAAGCTTTTTCAAATAAAAATGTTTAGTCATGTTATGCTGCTGCTTTGGTGGCTTGATATGATCCAACATTGCCTCATTTGGCTTGGCTTATATTAAGTTGACATCCTGTGGTTTGGTTTCAGGTGGGGAACCTTGGGTTGCTCTTCATGCTCCTCTTTTTCATCTATGCTGCTCTGGGAGTGGAGCTCTTTGGAAAACTGGGTAAGTTTCAAGAATGCAGTTGTCTTGGGTGGGGCACAAACATTGTAGAGGAGTGGAAACCTTTCAGAAGGCACCAGACTCAGCTCCAATTTTAGAAAAAAGGCTGAGTTTTCTGGTGACTTTCATCATTCTCAACAGGTGTTTGGCATAATAGGATTGTGTTCCAAAGGTATTATTGCCCAAAAAGCATGCTTCAAAATGAGGTTTTTTCTCTCATTCTTCAATCTATCATTTCCATACACTGTCCTGGTGGATCCTTACTTGTCAACCACAACAACAAGGAAGACTGAAGTAAAGTTTGTGCACTCCTCTTGTCTGCCCCATCATATTCCAATGGGCAGATTTTCATACAACTAAATAAAGAGGGAGTGGGAAGTCTTCTTTCACCCCAAGCAAGTGAGAGCCTTAGTGATACAACTGCTGTTGAGTGTTCTGGGTGCAGCATTTTACCTCCTTATCATTATGCCAAGTGTTTCTGGCTTGGACACATTTCCTATAAAGCTGACTGTAGCAAAGTATACCTTAGAAACTCATTAACTGTAATGAATAGTGTCAGCTTTTGCAAGAGAAAAACAGAAATCAAGGAGCAGAGGAGATAAATGTTTTGGGCTAATGTAGTAGTTGGACATCTCTGGGGAATGAGCTATACTGTTTGATTTTCTGGGGCTGGGCATTTATCTGAAATTGATACACAGTGCCCAAACACTGGTCAGCCATTCCGGGCATGAGGCCAGCCCATGAGGCAATATGTGAGACCTGTTTGGTGCTGATTTCTGGGTATAAAGCCAGGAATCTCAGAGTAGAATGATAATAAGAAAGCCTTCTGCCAAGTCCCTCATCTGCTTCAAGAGCTAGCAGTATATCATTTGATCAGTTTACATATTCCTTCCTTTCAGTATGCAATGATGAGAACCCCTGTGAAGGCATGAGCCGCCATGCCACCTTTGAGAACTTTGGGATGGCCTTCCTCACGCTCTTCCAGGTCTCCACTGGTGACAACTGGAATGGAATAATGAAGGTAACTTCAGCCTCAGGGGAAGAAAGGTTTCTGCTCTTGAGGAAGGAGAAAGTCTCTACTGGAGTGGGGACGGATGAGGCACAGTAGCAGGGAGGTTGGGAAATGTAGGAACGGTCACCAGATCAAACCATTACACCATGTGGTTGAGCATTCTACCTCCTGCTATATTAGATAAGGCCTAGCCTTACAGTCAGCTGGCTGACACAGTTGCAGACTCTGTCCATAAGGAGCAGGGTGACTGTGAATTCAAGCTGAGGGAAAAGATTCAATGCAATAGGGATCTCCACCCAGACTGATTGGGTATGTATATGGTACGATGACTGGAGCTACAAGGGACCCAGCGTCTGACTTCAAAACACCAGGCACATATAAGTATTATCGCATGGGCAAGTTCTGTCACTCAGCAATAAATATCTTCGTAACGTTCAAGGGAGAAAAATGGTCAGGTCTTTGGACATTGATGGTGCCTTGAGATGGAACTGGAATTAGGTGCTCACTTGTAGTGAATCTTGCTCACAAGCATAAGATTAGTGATGACCACCTTGACAGGTCTGGAAGAGATTTTCTCCTTAGACCTGTGGGAGGTGGAGCACATGCTTCTGGCACACAGAACAGGGATCGTCCAACATGATTGACTTCCCATAACTGTGATGGGCACAGAGAACTTTGTATGCCCAGATAGCACTGAGGCCTGAGGAACCTTGGTCCTGCCTGGCATTGATTTCTATGGTTTTTGAATGTGGTAACAGCCAAGTTTAGGCTTGTCTGAAGCTATCCTTTCCCTCCCTCCTCCTTTCCACCACTTCCTCTCACCTTTTTCTCAAGGACACGCTGCGGGACTGCACCCAGGATGACCGGAGCTGCCTCAGCAACCTGCAGTTCATCTCACCGCTCTACTTCGTTAGCTTTGTGCTAACTGCCCAGTTTGTTCTCATTAATGTGGTGGTTGCTGTACTCATGAAACACCTGGATGACAGCAACAAAGAGGCACAGGAGGACGCCGAGATGGATGCTGAGATTGAGCTAGAGATGGCACATGGGTTGTGCCCCCGCAGCTTGGGCTCACCGAGTTCAGGACAGGGAGGAAGTGGAGGAGGTGGTGGAGGAGGAGGTGGTGGGAGAGTGGACCCTGAAGGACGTCTTTGCATGAGATGTTACTCTCCAGCACAGGTGGGTAGATCTTTGTGCTTACCAGCAAGACTGCTGCAGGTTGCAGTGGGGAGAAGCAAAGCAGTGTAAGATGATCTAGAGCTCAGTGATGGGTTATGGACTCTTCCACCTCTAGGGGACTGGCTTGCATTCAGCTCTAGGTTGGGTGAAGCAGTGCTTTGGTTTAGATGTGTGGGGCCAGGATTGAGGTAGCAGGGGGTCCTGCACTATAACTCAGAGGTGAATTGGCAGAGCAATGTAGGAATTTCAGGGCTTGAAGCTCAGGACAGGTGCAACCTGTTAAGATTAAGGTGCATTAGCAGAGTGTTTTTGCATGGGGAGCTCAGGACTGGAATAGCAGGGAATGCTGCAGGACAGGAGCAAGGTGTATTGGCAGAGCTGGAAGGGAAGCTTACACAGTGCCTGTCTGCACTGGCAGCTAGTAATATCAGTCCTTCCTTTGTACTGAGTGCTTAGTGCTGAATTCTTCCTCCCTTACCCACCTTAAGGCCCTCTTGATAGCCCCATTGAATCCAGTGAAGTTGCTGGTAGAGAAGGTACTACTCTACCCGAGTAAGGGTGGCAGCCTGGCCCTGAGTTCACACAAAACATTGAAGCAAAAAAACTTTGGGTTCTTAAAATAATTTCTCCCATCCTCCCCCCTTTCTTGTCCCCTAGGAGAACTTATGGCTGGACAGTGTCTCTTTAATTATTAAGGACTCCTTCGACGGGGAGTTAATGATCATCGATAACCTATCGGGCTCCGTCTTCCATCATTACTCCTCGCCGGCCATGTGCGAGAAGTGTAACCATGACAAGCAAGAGGTAACCTGCGGGCGAGGATGCGGGAGGGGAACCCCCCACCAAACACACAGATGCGCCCATGTGACCACACACTTGAGACTTGCCTGGGCAATGCTCCTGGCTCCTATAGATCACTTAGACAGAAGGCTTTACCTGTGTTTGTTACTAGTGTGCACTTCTGATACTGCATTAGACACTGGCCTGTCCTTAGCCTCGGGAGGCTTGTTTGTACTGATGAAAAGATGGAAATAGAGGCAGGTGTCTCAGCAAGCATGGCAGGAGAGAATGAGCTGGAGAACTGTTGTGGAGGCCTCTCTGGTTGTGTTCAGTTTTGCATGTAAAGGAGAAACTCAACTTCTTTGTGTTGGGGAAAGGATGCAGCATCTCTTTCCCAAATTTACAGCATTTGTGGCTCAATTAATCTTCATTCTAAATGTATGCTTGCTTAAGTCCCATTGAAGTCAATGAGACTTAAGCATGTAAGTACATAAATGCCTCATTGAATAGGTCCATAATCTGTGAGTAAAGATTGGATTGTGAAGTAAATCTGTTAATTAGTTTGAGTTAAAATTAATTATAAATTCACCCTGTAAGAATGTCTCTTGAGTCTCTTTTTTGTGGAGATCCTTCTAGCTGACAAATGGCTTTGTTAGTAAAGGTGGAAATTTCAAAATCACCTACATGAGCTAGGCACATTGTCCTATTGTTTTTAGGCCCTCCTAATTCACTTGGGTGCCTTTGTAAACTTGTCCATAAACCTTCAGGCTCTTCATCTAGTTACAACTCATTTAAAAACCAAGACCAAGCCACACAGAGAGAAATTCAGTTTTAATTAAATGAAAGTATCCACGATTGTTACATCTAATGGTTGTGATGGTGGTTGAAGTTGTCTTTGTAACTCAGCTCATGCTTTGGTATTGTTATCGTAACATCTTAGGTTATCCAACTAATCATCACCATCACTCTCTAGTTAACTTACATGCCACAGTTTTAGTTACTGAAATGAGTCAGTGATTTTGGCAAACAGTGTTCTCATTGGTAGATTCCTCTGTCAGGTTTACAAAAAGAGAGCATTAGATTGGCTCCGTGCCCCTGAGTCTGAGGCACCAGATCTCCTCCTCCATTTAGTCACATGTCATGATGGATTCCCTGCAGAGGTAGTGAGATGCAGATGCTTCCATATATCTCCAGTGGAAGAGTCTTCCACCAATTACCCACAGGGGTATATGGGAGGAGACCCCAAATTCTCATAAGGAACTTATGATTTGGGGTGCTTACATATTTGGGTTTCCAACTCAGGGTGTTTAAAGGAGGATGGCAACCACTGGTGGGTGCTTAGACTTTTAAAAGGGTGAGTTCTTTTTAAAAGTAGAGGCTATACTGGTAAGCATGCTGCACTGGGAAGAGAATGGCAGCAAAATTTCCCACCCTCTCATGGAAGAAAGAAGCCACTGAAAGCCATGCATCTCACCTTCTTCCCTGCTGCCAATTTCAGCAGGAGGTAAGGGCAGGGCTAGTGGTATTAACTCCTTGGGTTCTGGAGCTGTGCTGAAACAGTGAGGGTGGAATGCCACTATCACAGGGGCTTTGGCAGCCATAGCAACAAGTCCAGAGGCCAAATGTGGCCTGTGGAGATGGGTGTTAGAGCCCACAAGAAGCTCCATGAGTTGGATGACCCACCACTATGAATGAGCCACATTCAACACCCCTATCTTACAGAAAGCAGTCATTAAGAATGCATATAGAGGGAGCACAATATTTATCTAAACCTTCTCATCTAGGGTTTGAGCTGGCAAGGTACTGAATACTGTGGCTTAAGCCAACAAAACACTTAAAATGCCTGCATAAAATTACTGACATGTCTTTTTAGTTTGGCGGTGAAAGTGCTGAGCACTGTGCAGGATTGAACCCTTAGATCATTATTTTCAAAACAGCTGTTCATACAATTAAAGACTGTCATTATCTTGCCTCTGTGTATAAAGACTAGTTTTACTGTGAGCTTATTTACTAAGGGTTATGACTGAGGTTACATTTACATCTTTAAACCAATGTACTGAGCCAGTGAACGGTCAACTGCCATCATTTCATCTTTCTTTCCATGTCTTTATTCAGAAGATCTTTCAGCATTCTGTAGCTCATGGAAGCTGTAAAATGTAAGAAGACAGTCTCACCACATCAATCCATGCTCTTCTCATGTCATCTCTCTCCCTTCATTTCCTGTGTTTATGAGGTTTGCATATGTGCTAGCAGTGGCCGATGGAGTATTGGCACAAGGTTTGTTCATGAGCAGCAGCGAGTACTAACTCTGAGCATGTGATTTGTCCTTTTATGACTCTGTTAAGTACGTCTTTTTGTGTAGGTTTCAAGGTGTCCAGAGTCTACAAATTAACAGTGCAGTGAAGCTCCAAGCATTCTAGTGGCAGTGATCACTGATGATTTGAAACTCGATGTTAGCAATGGAGCAGGTTGTCTTAGACTTGTTCGTATTTTACACTTGCATCTCCACAGGTGCAACTTTCAGTTTTGTTTTGATGGGACGTTTTCTTATGAGTGTTATGGATGAGCACACGTTGAACTCAGCCAGATGAAGACTGCACTTTCTGTATATCAGCTGTTGTTGAGTGGTCGCACTGTAGCATGTTTGACATAACATAATTGTGGGGTTTCTAGGTTGTCCATGTTTTGAGTTGGCAGTGGTCATACTTTATCAAGCATAACAGTTAAACAACTCAGTGTTTGTGTGTTAAAATCATATCATGGCAATGGATGTCACTCATGTCTTTTAAAAAAACAGCTTAGGCCTTCCCTTCTCTTTATTCCAAGTAAATTATCACGCTGAAGGAGTCCTAATCTCTGACACTGGCAGACTGCTAAACTCCCAGCCTGAAGGAGTCATCTCCCCCAAATTATATTTCCATTTACATAGCACCAGAGGTGTACTTGATGCTGTTCAAACCCATAGGAGGACAAAATCACTGCCCTGAGAAACACATAACCTTAAATAAGACAGATGAAGCATAACAATGAAGGATCAGGGACTAATGTGGGAGTGAGCTATGCTCTAGAGATCAGTGATGGAAGGACAAGCAAAGAACAGTCCTTGAAGGAGGACAGAAGGATTTCTTAGCATCCAAGATAATGAGGAAACTTTCCAAGCACAGGGGGAAGGGGCAATGGGTGGAAGACAAAGTGCTTAGGGGAGGGAGTATTGGGAAGAGGCATGTAGGGTAGAAACTTGAATGGAAAATGAAAGAAGCTGGGATGTAGGCAGCAGCAGAGCTGTACAGATCCGTAGGGTGAGAATGATGAATTGGTTAGACTTTTTGCTGAAAGAGAAAAGAGATGAAGGGGAGGGAGGATGGGGTGACAAAGTTTCAACAACAAGGAGGAGATCGTGCTAGCTGAGGTTATAGACAGACAAGAGGGGAAAGGGGAAGGAAGCAGAGAGGGAAGAAGGGAATAGCTTATAGTGACCAAGGTAAGAGAGCATTAAAAGCATGATAATTGGCATGGACTGAAGGAGGCATGGTTATCCCTGGCATGAAAGAGCCTTTGCACTATTTAACCTGGGCATTCTCTGGTGTCCTCAGGATGAGGGAGTCCTCTCCTCATCCAGCACAGAGCAGACTGTATTAACCCCATATAGAGGGAGTTGTCTTCATGTCTCCATCTCTGTGACTCCATTACCCCAGATGGAAGGAGACCTTTCCTTAACTAGACTCAGTTAACCCTGACTGGAGGAATCTGGGACAAACTATGGACTCCCCTTTCCGGCTTGGACACCAGGGGAGCCTTGATCACTGGATCTAGCAACTGGCATGGTCCCTGGCAGCTCCCAGCCCGCATTGTCATGTTTTGCTAGAAGCGGATTCTCTTGCCAGGCCCAACTCTGGGTTAGCAAAGACACAATGTATACAAAGGAATAGTTGCTTTTTTAAAATTTAAACTCAAGCATATGGGCTCTGTCCCCCTACCCCTCCTTCTGTAAACAGCATGACTGCTTGAGAAACAGGCTTCAGCTGGTTTCAGCTGACAACTTCTTTTCTCTGCTTTAGGTTCAGCTGGCCGAAATGGAAGCCTTATCCCTAAACTCAGACAAGTCCTCTTCTATCCTCTTAGGGGATGATTTGGACAATCATAGCATCTGTCAGTTGAATCCTAAGGAGACCAAGGTAAGACAATCCTAGGATGTAGGCATACATATGTACCCTGATAGCATCCAGTCCCTGCATGTCATATCCTTCCTTGAAAGAGCCACCACCCTTCCCAGCAGCAATTTGACAAGACCACATTCCTCATTGTGGGGATGGGAATGATTCCCTTGGAAGTCTGGCTGTTCACACAGGAGAAGACTCTGAGCAACAAGTGTCTCATCTTCAGTTCCTCATACTGTCCGATACAGTCTCTTTCACCAAACTTACAGACACATGCACAGCACAAACCATGAGAGGCCTTTCTCTTGAACAAAAGCACAGTGTCTATTGGTCATTAGCACTAGGTGATCACAGATGTGCCATATACTGTCTCTTTCTCCCAACTGACTTGAGTACTATGCATTCATCTGATGTCCATACTTTATTCTCTTCAAGACTGCAAAAGCCAGGCACTTAACAATAACACCCCATCCTTGAGACCTGTCACTCAAGCAGATTTGATGATAACTTAGAAGTGTAAGAAAGCTACAGTTTCCCTCACCAGGCTTCCTTTGGCTGGGGGAATATTTAAGAGGTTGAGGATGAATGCATAAACCTGAATACCATTTTGTTACATGAATGTGTTTGGTTCTGGTGTTTTCAAAAGTAGCCACAAGGTCTTGCTAAAGCTGTGTGCATGTTAATTCCACAAGGATATGTCTTTATTTGTTTCAACAGAACGGCCAGGACAGTCCTGACTCTGTGGTGGGAGGAGGCGTGGGGGAATGTTTCCTCCCCCTGTCAAATACAGATGTCTCTCTGAATCCAGAAAGTTACTTGTGTGAAATGGAGAAAATCCCTTTCAATCCAGTCCAGTCCTGGCTGAAGCATGAGAGCCGCCAAGGTGAGGAGAATACCCTTCGCTCTCCAGTTCTGGTGAGGCTGCAGGCTGGTTTGACTGGTCTGGCCTGGTTCTGTTTTTTTCCAATAAGGAATGGAGGTTACAAGGCATTGGGTTCACTAAAGAAGAATTAACCTCCAGTTGGTTGGTTGCAGTATGATGCTTGCCTGGTTCCCAAGGTGCCTATGGGGTGACTCTTCTCTTTCTCCAGATTTGCCCCAGAGAGAGGTGCAGAATCTTAAAGGCATGCACCCTTACACCAGGGCAATTTACCAAAATAAGGGTCATTTATGCTAAGTTCTAAATGCAGCACCAGAGCAGAATCTAAATGAGACTGAGAGCCAAAGGCTTCAAGGCTGATAGCATATCAAGCTACCAACTGATTGAATGAACTCCGCTTACTCTGTGGTAAACAGTGCCTCCATCACTGAGACCATGCTCCTTGTTTTTAAGACTGTCAGGTGCTACCATCTGCCCTGGAAAGAACTGTCCTAACTCTGCTTGAGGCCTCCTGTGGTCACTGAGCTCCCCAGCTCACCTGTTTGTGTATTTTGGTTTCTTCTACTGCCTTGCATCAGCCAAGGTGTATGTCCATTGATTCAGTGAGTTGCACCTAAATTGAATTGGGCCTTCACATCTCAGTCTCTTGCTCCAAGGACATTTATGGGAGGGGCACAAGGACTTGTTTCTAATTTACCTTGTTGCTCTTTTGTTCTGTGCTGGTAAGACTGTTACAAACTTTGGCAATTTAAGGGGAAAGTAGGACCAATGACATGAACACTCAGGATCCATGCCTAGAAGTTTGTCACTGAATACCTTCAGCTTACAGGACTGGCAGGTCCCTTACCTTGTAGGAACAGGGACGCCAAAGTGGATCAATGGACACTTGAGCTCTTTTTTTTTTCCTGTTTCTGTCTTTTACCATCTCTGTCAGTTCCCCCCAGCCCCTTCTCTCCAGGTACATCCAGCCCTTTGTTACCTGTCCCAGTGGAGTTTTTCCATCCAGCCCTCTCTGCTACACAGGCAGGACAGGAGAAGGTTTTGTGTCCAGGCAGCCTTCCTAAGATCTCTCTGCAGGGATCTTGGGCTTCACTGAGGTCTCCAAGTGTAAATTGCTCCCTTCTCCATCAGGTAAGGTCTCCTTTCCCCATTTAGCTGTGGTAGCAGGCTTGACCCTTGTATGATTTGAAGTAAAGGATTAATTGAGAGGAGGGAGAGAGAGAAGGACACAGAGGTTCAGGGACCAAAGGTTTAATCAGTGATTGGAGCAAAGAGTCCTGTGGTGGAAGACATACAGTGCGTGCTAGGCCAAAAGGAGCTGAAGGGCACTAGGCCTTAATTGACCTGTATTCCCAGAGCTTCAAGGGTTTGCAGCTGTCAGGCCACCAGCTGACAGGGTACCTTCGAGTTGGGAACTGTAGGGCTCCATTCTCTGTTGTAAATAATTTCAAATTTGAGAGGTTTCAATCTGGGTCAGAGCGAAGCCAGACTTCAAAGTACCCAAATCCCCAGTGCAGTGGAGTGACTTCCCTCCCCCCAGGGCTGACTGAGAGTGGAAAAAACAGTTCATGATAATGGAACCCGCAGCCTGTGGACACCTGCAGATGGAGAACAGCTGTCAGAGCTGTGTCTAGGCTCTCTAATGTGTGCTTTGTAGTAGATCCTCCAGGAGGATATAAGCTATTGCTGCATTTCCCTTCCCATTCCCCTCCCCCTCCTGGTTGTCCCAGATGACAGAAACCAAGACTGAAAGCTATACGCTCATTTTTGTGCATGTGTCTCACAGGCCACGGAGAGTGACACATCCCTTGATGACAGCAGGAGCAATAGTTCAGAAGGCAGCTTACAGACCACCCTGGAGGACAGCCTGAACCTCAGCGATTCACCCCAATGCACGCTGGACCTCCCGGTGGCCCTGTGCCCAGTGCCAGCAGCTGCCACACAAAGAACCATGGTGGCTCCACTTTCCCCTGCCTCTCGGCGGCGGAGCCTGCGAACCCGTGGCATCTTCAGCCTGCGGAACATCAGGCGACATCAGCGGAGCCACAGCAGCGGTGGGAGCACCAGCCCTGGGTGCACCCACCATGACTCCATGGACCCTTCCGATGAGGAGGGTGTGGGAAGCAGCCTCAGGGGTGGCGGCAACAACAGCGAGCAGTCAGAGACCCTCAGCAGCCTCTCACTGACTTCCCTCTTCTCCCCACCCCCACCATCCCCAGGTCTGGCGCTTGTGAAGAAATGCAACAGCACCAGCAGCCTCAGCACATCCAGGGGCCCTGCCACAAATGCAGCCAGGCAGTTCTACTCAGTCGACCCACGGGGATTCCTTTCCATGCCTTCCTGGGTGACAGACTTCTGCAAGGACCCCCCCTCAGCAGGCAAGGGTGAGGGCCCAGATGGCCCCAGCAAACTGGGTGCAGCAGAGCACAGCTCCCCACTCCCATCAGAGCTAGAGCTGGGCAACGGAGTCAGCAAAAGGAACAGATGAGGATTCCTGGAGCAGGAAGGGAGCGTGCAGTGTGGGCAAGGGAGAGCATTGTGCTACCACTCCCCAGCATCAATTCCAAAGGATTGCTGGGAAAAGAAATGAGCGAACAACATATATAAATATATATATACACAAAATAAACACTCCAGTACCGTACCTCAGAGGCGCAAGAGAGCGAAAGCAATATGGGAACAATCCTGCCTGCGTACAGGAGTGGGAGCAGCAGCGCAGAGACCACAGCAAACGAGGCAGGCCGGCCAGACTCGGAGGGGGGTGGAACCTCCAAGCCAAGTGACTGCCAGGCAGCGGCGGTTAGCTATATACATATACATATATAGAGAGATTGATTTATTTATTTTTTTTACTGAGAGATTATGACTTCCAGAAAGTGCTAAGAAGGAAAAACAGTGGGGACTTGGGGCCGTTCTTTTCCAATGGGGGGAGGCGGGGGGAGGCAAAAAAATTAGGTGCAAAACAGAAGCGGGCGTGGAAGGTTGCTTTTGGAGAATTTCTTATCGTTCATGCTTCTGCTTTGAAAATTCAGAATGTGTGGGCCTGATCAACAGTGGGTGGAAATTGCAGAGAAGCACCTTTGAGGTCTTCAGCTGGTGTAAATCAGCATCACTCTGGTTTTGATGGCCTGATACTGATTCACGCTTAGTGAAGATCTGGCCTAGACAGCAGGAAAAACCAAATAGCTGTGGGGCACTGGAAGCAATATGAGGTCACAATGGAGTGCTTTGATGAGACAGTATAAGCACACCAAGAATGCTCAGGGGAGAGAGGCCATGTGGGATGCTATATTTTGTTGGTTTTGTCATTTTATTTCATTCCAAAGAAAAAGAAAGCTGCTAAGAGACACGATCTCTGCGAGGTTTGGGGCTTGGGGTGAGGTGGAGGGTGAAATTTTTCCCCTTAGTTTTAAGTAATTGTGAGGTTTTATTTTAGAAGCCCAAAGGTGCAAAAACCATCTATAGAGAAACATACGTTATTTTTATATA
>NW_017728931.1:52911659-52983631 GCF_001723895.1 Crocodylus porosus
GAAGCCCAAAGGTGCAAAAACCATCTATAGAGAAACATACGTTATTTTTATATATATCTATATATATATATCTATATATATTAAAAGAAGACAAAAATTAGATTTTAAAAAAAAGCAAATCAAAATTAACCTCAGTCAGTTCCCAGGCTCTGAGCTGGAGTTTATGACTAGACTCTGCACCCAGTCCTGCTGGTATATGTCTTCACTGACTCCATGGAAGTCACCAGTTCTGCTCTCACAACCGTGTAACTCCAAGGGGGGCATCACTGAAATTATTTTCAGTTGCCAGTGTATGTGTGTGGGAGGAATCAATCCCCTTTGGGAGTTGAAGGTGTGGAAAACCTAGCAGGGTCAGGCTCTGAGGGCAGAACTTGGCCATGTGTGTGCATGTGTGTGCATGGTGTGCAATCTCATGGCTAACTGACTCTCTAGTGACAATTTTAGGGGAGAGTGTCTCTCAGCTTATCTGGACTTTGCAAAGAAGTATAGTGTGTAGGGGTTTGCTGATTGATGGCCAGAGTTGCTGGGGTATGTGGGAAAGCTGTCCCCTCATTCTGAAAGTTCTGCTTCAGGTTCAAGCTTAAATCAGGGAGATGTGATTCTCTTTCATCACTAGGGCAGCAAGGACTCCTGAGACTGTATCCATTTTCAGTTCAGTGGATGGTCAGCCTTGGCTTCACCATTCACTTTCTTGCTTGTATTTTCCTAGAGATCAGACCTGGAAGTCCAGTCATAAGTCCCTTTATCCTTTCCAGGTTTATGTATAGGTAAGAAACTGGACTAAGATATGATCTGATGAGCTTAAAGAAATGGGGACACAAACAACAGTCCAGAGGGCTCCAAGATAGATTTTTCTGGGCAGAGAGGTGGAACGAAAAGAGAGTGGAAAGTTCAGAGGACATTGATAGAGATAGTCAGAGGAAGGAAGGAAATTCCCATCTAGACATTGTTTCTCCCGGAAGCAAAACGGTCTCTCTGGCTGCTGCAGCAAACCTCTCTTGGCTACACCTTTCCTGCTGGGCTTGGAAGCACTGTGCAGCCTGGCCATTCTCTACAGATTTTCTGCTTTATTTTTACTTGTCTGGTTCTTGAGAAACTGTTGCGTCCAGTAAGCTGGGAGCTGCAAACAGCACACATGTCAAATGGTACAACAAAAACAGCATAATTAACTTAATGTACGTAAGTGATTTGTTGGAAGGAATGTGTGTTTTGTGGAGAATGCATGCATTGTCTCTGCAGGGATAGCAGGTCTGTAAGGAGAGGACAGGACCACTGGAGTCCCCACCTCAGCAGGAAGGATGCTGGTCCTGATTAATTAAAGCAATAATAAGGTTCTTAACTGTTTTTTTTTTCACTTGTTGGTCTTTTGGTAGGTTCTCCCTGGCCATTCTCTTATTCAAGCAGGGGAGAGAAATACTGCCTGATTTTGCATTATGTTGGAAGAAAAACAGTCAATCCACAATAGACAGAAGACTGCAGTTGGCCACCTGAGGCCCAAACTGTGATCCTGATACACTTTGAAGCCAGAGGCAGGGCTTTACAAAAAAAAAGAGAGACAACCTGCACATAGATTATCTTCAGTTATTTCAAACGTGGCCTTAGGAGGAGTGGGGTAAGGAGCTGGGACTCTGAGCATCCCTGTGAATAGGATAGAAGTCTAAGTGTATTAGCTAAGCCAGGACTGAGAGAGGGACTGGTGATCAGAGCAAGGGCAGAATCTACTCTAGTTTGTTGGGGACACCTGAAAAAGTTTCTCTGCTGGCCCTGGTATTATCCTCTGCATCTACACAAGTGAGAGACAAGTTGTGTTCCAGGTTAACTATATCTGTGCAGTGCCCATAAAGTCCCAGGGGCACGGGCCCAGTCCTTGTACGGGTCTGTGGTGTAGGGCACATTCCATGGGCCAGTGCTATTGCCCATTTACAGGTGGTATAATGACCAGTGACTAGTCTCTGTTACCCACTGAATTGACAGGTACTGATTTATAGCTGATATTGATTGCTTCATTGGAGATACACAGGTACTGTTCACAGTCATACGTAGCCACCTGGCACCTCCTCCTAGTGTCTCAAGGGATTGCTTTTACCTGTGATGAAGTGGCTGACACCCATGAATGATGTCATTGCGAAGTTGGTCCCTGCTCCTTCCCCCATGGAATAGTAAAAGCCACATTTCTCTTGAGATGCTGCTACTTTCAGCAGCAGGCCAGGCTGGGTTTTTTTCCTCATATGCAAAAAAGATTCTTCTGCACGCACCCTTTCATGGTGGTGCCTCATCTGTTTTGTTTTCATATGCGCACCTGCCTTCACTTAAAGCCACTTGTGTATATATTTTATAGCATTTAAATGTATATATACAACTGATGAGTTGAAACTTTTCTGAGAACTCCATTTGCACACAATTTAGCATGCTTGATGGATGGGGAAGCAGATATGACTGGACTTCTCATTGCTTCTAGGAGAAAGAGCCTAGATATCAGGAGAGCCTAACCAGCATAAGGGCTTGTGAGTAGCCCATAAGTAAATAAGGATAGACTGGGTTTTTCTCACTCAAAGGAGTGTGGAGAGAGTGGTTGTTCACCAGGAGATCCTAGCATTTCTTTCTCAACTCACAGGTGTCCCCTGACTTGCTCAGACAAATATATCCCATGTCATGCCTGTTCTGTCATTATTAGTGTTCAGTTTTTCCTAAGGAGCATGTTTAGAAACTGCTGAGGGACCAGACAGTTAAAAAGAGCAACTGCTAGGGGTATGCAGAAGACATGTTTCTTCATCCATCCCTCTATCAACCTTTCACGCTTTCTTTATCCTGTTGATGCTAGTGTGGTTGCTGGGCTTACACTCTCCCAGCACCATACCTAGGTTCCTGGGCAAACTTTTAGCATCAGGCCCCCTTTCCCAGAGATAATGATGATGGTAATAATAACAATTACCATTCTGGGGGCCCCTTTCTGTCTGGGTCCTGGGCAGCCACCCAGTTCACCCATGCCTATGTCCGGCCCTGCACTTTCCCTTCTAGTCACAGGTGCACTGCAACACAGGAGCAATGAAGGACTTGGGAACATAGTCTTGAACTCTCCAAGGATAAGGGATAGTTGTAGGGGTGAAGGCTGCAATTCACCAATGGCTCATATTCCACTTCTGAAGAACGAGGTCAAGTTGCCATCCTCCTCTACACCGTCTGTTGTTTTCAAATCATTCCTTAGGTTCCTATCTACTGGTGACCTCAGTCACTTGCTGAGGATGGCTATGCTGATCGGGCAAAAACTGTCTATCTGTTTCTTTGTTTGTACAGTGCCTAGTACAAATGGGTCCTGGTCCAGGATCGGGGCACTTGAGCACTAAAGTAATACACACAACAAATAACAAAAACAATTGTGGTTGTGGAGGATGTTATCAAGTTCCCTGCCACCTAGACTCAGATCAGATGGTGAGAGTAACCTCCCTCCTCCCCGAGTAGATGCTTTGTCTGTTTTTCACTTGGAAGCAACTCAGAAAAGGAAAACGTTGTTTGATTTTCTAGTGGTCCAAGATGTCCTCACAAGCTCCCTCTTTTCTCCTGAGCCATGTGGTCTGCCCCACACACATGCACCTCCCCCCCCGCGTGAATTGTCATGGTCTCCAGGAAGAGAGGAGGAGCAATTCCCTTCTCCCCACAAAATGGTTTCCACCCTCTACTGTATGACTCAAGCAAAAGGCTTCTGGCTTAGGAAACAGGTTACCATGGAAACAGAAGACTAGGTTATCTTTAGAGAATATTTTGTCTCTCTCTTTTAATTATTTACTAATGGTTTGAAGAAGAAGAAACATCAATTCTTCCCAGAGAGAGAGGGTAGTTAAGGCATTGTAGAATTTGTCATCTTTTTTTGTCTTCATTTAAAACAGCTTGTCCTCCATCTTTGCTCAGACTGGTGCTTTTCGAGGGAACGCATTTTGCCAGGCCCTCTGGGACAGAGGCAGTGGGAGAAGCAGCAACCTCACCTCAGTGCTCATATAGGAATTGCTGAGATCTTAGAAGCTGGGGCTGGCGGGAGGAGGTCCCACAACACACACTCCCCAGTCACATAAAGGAGAAACCACATGAGCCAGACGCAGAGCCAAAGACAGCTGCCACCACTGGACATCAACTGCCAGTGAGTGATGTCAGGGATATGTGTATCATTCTTTCCTATACCTGACGAGAAAACAACTGCAGTTATTTAACTCAGATACCACCCTGGGGTGACTCACTGAAGCCTACTGTTGCAGTGGCAAGCTCTGTGATTCCCAGCTGTGCAAAATGGTTGGCACAAAAGAGGAACGTATGGCTGACAAAAACGGCAGGGAGGATGTTTGAATAAACATGCACGTGGCCTCAACAGTCACAGCTGGAGAGGCGAAAGGGGACGTGAGGAAAAGCGTAAGGACTCGGCCCAGACCCACACACAATGCACATGGTGTCATGTGTTGCAATTGTGGAATCAAAGGAGCCAGAGGTGTCCAGAGGCCGTTCTGATCCTCCAGCCCTCAGGGTTACTCCCCATAATAAAAAACCAGAGCTTTGTCCAGCATTGTTTTCAAACTCCCCGAGGCTTTCCCCACTTTCCATGGGGCACTATTCCACGGCCTCCTGCTGTCAGCATATTCTACCCAAGATTCGGCCAGTTTTCATTTCCCTTATTTCATCCAATTGTTCCCCCTCGGTTTTACTTTGGCCCCATCTGCCACTGTATGGAAATCCCTTTTCGTGCTTGCCATCAAGGCCCTTCAGATGCTTGTAGGCTCTTGTTGTGCCCCACTTCAATTGTCACTTAATCAAACTAGACATATTTAGCTCTTTTAATCTGCACTTGCCTTCCCCTCCACCTCTGATCATTCTCTGAGTCGTCATCTTTCTAAATCCTTCCCATCCATTCTCTTCGTCTCTCCCGATTCTCACCCCCCTGCCCCTGTTCCAGGTGGTTTATGGCAGATGTCTGGACTCCCCTTGATAGGGAATTTCCTTGTGGGGGAAAAGCAGATGTACATAGTTTTTTTCCTTCAGCAGGGAAGGGATCCTCCTTCAGTGCTACTGTTTGACCCAGAGAAGCTGCCATATTCTGCCTTTCAAGCAGCCTTTCACCTTAAAAAATATTGTAAGCACTATGCTTTCTGTGCGCTAACCACCACTAGTTTTCATTTTTAAGTAGGGCAGGAAATTAACTTATGGCAGCAATTACCAGGATCACCCAGCGCCCTACAGTCTTCCATAACTTACTGTCTCTGAGGAAATAAGTTTATCACTTAATTTCTTAAATACTCTGGCCCCTATACCTGAAAAAAACAGGACTTCATCAGCTCCCTGTGAAGGCAGGGGTGTTGAGCAGAGGGTGGTTCTACATTTTCTGTTAAAGTCATTTTTCAGCAGAAAATTAGGGTTTCAATTTAAAAGAAAAAAACCCATTTTTTGTGGAAAATACAAATGGCCGAAAAGCAGTTTTCTTGTTGTTTCAATTGGGTTGAAAAAAACCCAGCATATTTCTTCTACCCAATGGATCTGTTTTGTTTCTGAAATGTCACTACAGGGTCTTATGGGAGTGGTTGCTCATGTGTCAATGAGCAGGGGTCTTCTGGTGGATGCCATTTCCCATGCTGTACCGTGGTCATGCAACTGTCACAATGAGGCTCTCTCTTATGAAGAAAGGAGATCATAATAAATCAAGGGCGATGTGCTGCAAGCGGACAGCTTTTCTATAGAAGAGACTGAGACCATGCAAAATAAAACTTCCCCGAGACACCCTAGATGTATTTCAGAATCAAAATACTTTGATTTTTAGCTGAAATATTTTGGATTTCAATTTTTTTGCAAAAAACTTCCGTTTTCCAGGGAAAAGGTTGACAAAAATATATATTCTTTGGTAAAAACCAACAACAAATTTTCTGACCACAACATCGAGGGCAGTGCTTACCTTGTAGAGTGGACTTTGATCTTTGGATTTTCTTGAACACTTCTTCCCTAATATAGTTCTAAAAGCCTCTTTTTAGTCTTCTTAAGATCTTTTTTCGCTCTGAAATTGACTCTAAAATATGTCATTGTGGGATTCAGTAGTAATAGGGAAGCAATGGCCATCAGGCCCAATATGCTCAGTTTACAAGTAAAGACATGGTGGGGGGGTTTATCCCTGCCAGCTGGCATCATGGCCATCATGCGGGGTGTGGCTTGGTTCTCACTCCAACCATAACAGTAATAAAACTTCTTTTTTTACTTGCACCTTGGATAGGATTGTGTAGATGTAACAGAAGACAGAATTGGACCCTGCAATTGAAGCTTGAGCTGCAATTCAGTGAGGTGCTTTCCATATGCTCAGAGGTGCTAGTCACATTTTGCTTTCCTTGACTTCTGTAACAACTAAGGGACTCAGAGCCCCACAGGAGCAGGCCCTTCATTAACAGTAAATTGTTGTCAACTCGCTTCCTTTTAACTGCCCTGGGTTACTGGACTAAGGGGAATAGAAATCAGAATAGTCTTCTCTGGAGTCACACAGATGGGCAGCTCTGTCTCGGGTGTGCCATGAAAAGGATCTGTAGAGAAAGAAAGGGTCATTTTTACAAAGCCACATTTCTGACAAAACAGCACAGTAGCCCCTTTGGCTAACAAAGTCCCAGCCACCCTTAACATTTTCCCTGTGACCCTCATGTGACCCTGCATGTTTGAGTTGGGTTACTTCTGCACTTTGCCTTTGGCATCATAGAGATTTAACCTCAGATCTCAGAGTAAAACCACATTGGCCATTTCTTCAGTCCTTCTGATAAGTACCTCCACAAGCCTTCTCTTCCTGTTCAAATCTCACTGTGAGGCACCTGTTTGTACCTCCAGTAGCCACACCACAGTGAAACAGAAAGGTAAGAGAGGGATTGTCTGTTATTCTCAGACAAAACTGCTGTGAGACCCTTTCCAGAACAGGGAGGGCACCAGATAGACTTTTGTAGTTTGTCTTCAAAAAGGCAGGTAGCAAGGACCCAATATAAAATATATCTGCCAATCACATCTCATTCTGTAAAAGAAGTAGACTGGTGTTCCTCTTTTATTTCAGGTTAGGCCCATCCTGGTGCCCTGAGCAGTATGGGCAGCAGTTTAGAACTCACATAGGAGGAGGCTTTACAAAGCGACACATCTTTTAATCAGAGCTGAAAATGAACTGCATTCCCAAGAGACAGCTACCAAGCCACACGTGTTTGAGATCAGCATCCGGACTCTGTACTACCATGCCTTCCCCAGGGAGTACTTTTGCCCCAAATGCACCCCGGATAAACACACAGTATCCATGCCACACCACAAACAACCAGGATTTACACTAAGAATCTGGCCCATCTCACAGGCCTCTGGAATAAGCTTACAGATGTGATATCTTTTATTAGAGCAACTAAAATAGTTGGGAAAAAACGTTCTTTGCATGTTTTCCGGCACAAAACAACAACCTTCCAGACTAACTGCATTCAGTCTATAAATCAGTGATTCTCAACTTGGGTGCTGCAGCCCCTGGGTGCCATGAGTTCCTTTTAAGGGTGTAGCAAGATGCCATGCAATCTTAGCACTATTAAGTGGGCAGACACCTACACATGAGTCACAAGATAAACCCAGAAATTTCAAATAGGAATCCAGAGTGTCAAAAACATTCTGACCTGCTCTGGTCATTCAGAGTTCGTTGCAGCAGCAGAACTGCTATATTATGCTTCCATAGTTAAAAAATGAGTGAAAAATCAGAGCCAGCGTTTTCTGAGAGGGCCTTGAGTCTATGAAGATTGAGGACTACTACTATACATGAACAGGTTGCTTTTCCACCTGAAAATCAGCATCACAATCTCCACCTGGGGGGATATGGTTTTCTCTCCAGCAGTAATCCACCTTCAAACAGGAGCTGTTGATTTTTTCCTTAAAAAAAAAGAAATGTGGTTGCATATGAATAATAACAATTAGAAAACCCATCTGACCCCATCTCACCTCTCAAACAGTGTTATTTCATCTTTTCATTACACACCTTCCTTCCACCCCTTACTGAGCTATGGAAGGGTTTATGTTCCAAGTGTTGCCTCTTGGGTCACACCTAGAAATAGTTCACAAGGTCTGGACAATAAGAAAGTTTCCAAACAATCACCAAGGGTGACAGGGAGTTGTGTGTGGGGGACGGGGTGGGTAGAGGCTCCTCTTCTCATCAGTGTATCCCTTTTATTTACCTTTACACTGACACACGTGCACGCACACACCCTCCCACTCTCTTTTAATAATGAACTTCCAATTGAATGTACAGTTCATATCATGTGAGAGAATTTTATTCCTAGTTGCCAATGGTTAGTTTCTGCTGTTATAGTCGGTCCAGGTGTAGAAAAAAAAGAAACCAACAACCGACAGTATTGTATTGAATTAAAAAAGGCTATTTCCAAAATACCTTGGAGTCTGGCTGACATTTATTCCTTATTCTCTTGCGTCTGCTGCACTTTAGTAGGGGGGAGGGATAGGGGAGCTTATAATGGATACTTGTACTGGTCTTTTTCTATGTAAGGATATAGATAGTAAGCACCCCAGGTTCTGCATACAGGTCAATGCTCGCTATAGTGTATCAATAGAATAGACACAGACAATGCACCAGACTCAGCTGAGTCATGGCAGCAGAGCAGGGGGCTGGGTTGTTGCTGTGGCCTTTCTGCCTGAGGACAATAGGATTACATTCCTGCTAGAGCCTTTTAGCACCACTCCTACGTTGGCCAGAAGGGACTGTAGATGGACAGTGCTCTCTCCTGTGGGCAGAGCATGGCAAAGGGCTACATCTACAGCTGGGTCAGCACAGACCTGCCGCCTCTAAGGGCATCTCAGTGATTTATGTCATCTGGGGATTCAGCCCCTGTCAACCCAGGAGCAAGAACCCAAAATTGGGTCTCTTGTTTCCCGATTCAACACATGGCCACTGGCACTTCAGGCTCTGCTATTATTAAGTCAGGGAAATCATATACAATCCTGAAAATAGAACTAGTGTCAGTCAGCTCCTAATGAATTGACCTGAGGTCAGTCGGGGCAACACATAAATTTACCCCCTAACAATTTCTTAGCTCCCCCTCAAGACTGCTTAGTTTCCTTTAGACCCACCTCCTCTATGACTTTCCTAATGGAATATAAATGAATGTAGCTTCCACACCAAGGAGTTGTTGGTGAAGTGTGGAAGCCTGGAAGTTAAGTGATCCTACCCTCCTTCAACTTACACTTGCCTTTTTGCCCTTTAGGACCTAGTTCTCCTTTCCCTTATGCTCACTTTACCCCAATGACTGCAATAGCTGTTCCTGAGTTACACCCATGTGGACTAGGCACAGAATCAGGACCATTGTGTGTAAGGTATACCGACTTCTGGACTCCCTCAGCAACTTACAGACTTGCAGCGACAACTCTAAGAAGCGCTGGTTCTGATCTCAGTAAACCAGGGTTAATGCTGTGGAAATCAATGGGGTTACACCAGAATCAGGGACGGGGAATAAGGCTAAAGGAGGCAAAAATAGTGCTGGGGATCCAGGAGCATAGGTTTACAAATAATTTATCAGGGAACAAGAGAGGGAGGGGAGTATACTGTACCTCAGCTGTTCTGTGGTGACTATCCCTCAGCCTGGTCTTATCCGGTTGTTAGTGAAACCTAACTGTGGCCACTTACTTTTCAGTAAGACTACCTATACACATGCTCAGAGGTGGGGGAATGAGGGTGTTTTAATGAGAGCAGTTCCCAGGCAGCTGCTCTCATTAAAACACTGCAATGTCATGTGTATTAAGCCCCTGTGTGTTTAAAAATGGCTGTGGGATGCTTTATCTAGACCTCATTTGATGAGGTTTACTTAAAGCACCCCACAGCCATTTTTAAATGCATGGCGGGGGAAGAGGGGGGTTAATACACATGACACTGCGGCAACACTGCAGTGTTTTAATCTGAATGCAAAGCAGACTGGATTAATTGAGTCTGCTCCAACACAGTCTAATTAAAACACCAGTGAACACACTTACTGCTGTTTAGTTTCCTTCTGTAGTGGGGTAAGCATGTGTACACAGACTGTTATGGCAGAACAGCTAGGATCCGATAAAGCCCTGCCCCTTTTACCTTGCAGTAAATTGTGTCTGTGTCTCTAGTAGTGGTGTAAATATCATTAAAAAAATTATCTGTTTAACCTCCTCTAATTATATCTGTTAAATGGTTAACAAATAACACAGCAGCTGGGACATGGCTGCTGGTGGGAGCCACTCCCTGGGCCCTTAGACTCACCAAACAACACAGGTCACCTGAAGCTGTGCACTAGGAGGGAGGAAGCACCTGTGAATGAGCAGCTAATTGCTTAATTGTTGAGTCATTAGGCTGTCCAAAGTTTTCCTCTTTTACCTCATAGGTGAGGGGGCTACTAGTTCCCCCTCACCCCTCTTTCTCCCCTCCTTCTCACTCTTCCTTACCTCCCTCCCTCTTGCCTGCCCTGTCGCCTTCCAGTTCCTGGTGAAGCACAGTGCAGCTTTCCTTCTTCCACTGCCATGGGTGACTGGTGCCACCTTAGTTGTGGGGGGCACATGCCCCCCACAGCAACCAGTCAGCAACTGGGGGGGTCCCCGGTGGCCAATCTCACTGACCTACGTCTGGCACTCCCACTCCCTGGCCAGAACTTGCAGGGGGCACCGGCGTTCCCTCCTACCCATTGCCTAAGTGGGGAGTGTAGCTGGTCAGGGGCTGCACCGGCGCTCTCAGGGGGTGCATGTGCACCCCCTATGCATTGCCACTGCCCACTGTGTCCTGCCCCACACTAAACAATAACTGGTAAACTAACTGCTTATCACTGGGCTTATCAGCTAAATGATTAATTGTTTTACCCTTCACATTTCTAGTCTCTGCCCTACCACCACCCTCTGAATTTGGCTGCTAGAATCCAGGAGTGAAATTTGGGTAACTGGGACCCCTAGCGGGTAGAACTTGAGCCAGCAGGACCTTCAGGATGTAAGGCCAGCTCCTTCACTGGCATAGTGCAAAGTATCTACTGAAGTCAGCACAGCCAGTGTGATTTAAAACAGCTGAGATCCAGTCTGAGCTGCTGGTGATTCTAGTTGGAATAATTTCTGCACAAACTACCAAATGCCATGTGACTGGCTGTGTGCAGTTTTATAATATGCATTTATTGCTCTCTCAGGTGTAGGGAAGTGCAGCCTGGCAGGTTAAGTTGGGGGATTAAGGAGCTTTAGAAAAAGCTCTTCCCTGCTTACCAGCAGACACCCACAGGGAGGGCAGAGGCAGTAGCTACCTTCTGCCAGGCTCAGAGACATAGCTAGCTATTTTGGTACCCTGGGCAAAGGGGATGGGGGTGAAGGTGGGGAAGGGCTTGTACTGAATGTTGAAGAATGAGTGAAGGGCCTAGGGGAAGTCACCTCATCCCCCTCACTCTCCTTCCCCCGTGGGAGACACTGCTGCTGAAACACTACTACATTATCCTTCTCATAGCCACCAATTACCTAGTTGTAGCAAGTGGCTTGAAAACCTTAGTCTGATAGTGGCTGCGAGGCTAACTCCATAGCTGTCAACTGCAAGAAAGGGGAAGAGGAGTGAAGCTGTGTGGGGACTCCTGCCTCTTGTGCACATAGCCAGAGCTCCCTGCCGCCATTCTGGTGCCCCCTGCTTTCCTTCCCATGCCTCGCTGTAGTCAGTGCGGTCACCAAGCCCTGGTTACTCTACTGCCCAGTCTGAAGTCCTCACGGCAGAGGACTATGCATCCTGCACAAAAAAACCTGCCATTAACAAGGATTTTTACTGGCCTCACTCTGCTGCTGCTAGTAAACCTAGGTTGATATTCATCATCTTTCTGGACAGTGTACCAAGAAAAATTGCCTGGATCTGAACTTCCCGGAGCCTTTTTGAGGTCTGATTAACATTTTAGCTCTTTGATTTCAGTGCTGAGCCCCTGGGCATTTCCCCATTGGACAAGGAGGAAACAAACTTAATTTCTGGCATGGCTGAAACCAGGACGTTTCCAAAATTTCCCCCAAAATAAACATTCTCTTCAGCATTCCTGTCTTTTTGCCCAGGCCAGACAGGTTCTGGGTCATGCTTAGGGCTTTTACATGTTGCTGTACACTGAAATTTTTGGGGACTTTATACCAGACTACTCTTAGGAAAGCCTGAACCGTGCACTCTGCCACTTCTTGTCTAGCGCTGACTCTGTGGCTCCCTCTGAGGCAACCTAGCAGCTGACTACCCAGAGTGTAGGTAGGGATGCTGAATGCATCCCAGCCTGCCTGATAAATGGCCTTTTATATGTGCCTGGATGACCACAATGTTTTAATGTTTAGCTGTGTCCAACCAGTCAAAAATACAGTTTGGTTTACCAAAGAGGCGAAGAGGCCGGGGGGGGTGGTGAGCATTAACTATGGATGAAGCTAGTTAAGGGTCTGGAGGAGGTGAAGATATGAATCCTGGACTGTGTCCCAGACAGTCTGCCCTCAGAGACACCCTCAAAGTGCAAAATTCCTCCCTCTGACCTAGCTCTGGTTACTGCTGCATTTCTCTGCTCTGAAGACACTGCGGGAATCAGCACAGTAGCTATATGTTGTACTTCTGGCATTTGAGAGAGGCCTGATTTCAAGTGACCAACTGAATCTGTTTCACCTGAAGTCCAGAGATGGAAAAACAGCAGCTGGTTCACAGCTCCCCCATTTCCAGCCCTTGCCCTGACTGACTCCCTGGATCGTTTCTGGCAGCTGCCTCTAGGTTCCTGGCCCAGCAGTGGAGGAAGCTGGCATGCTGGTGCACTGCGCGATCATTTCACGTACTCAGGTAGGGAAGGCAAATGCCCATGCGCTGCTTTTTGCTTGTTGCTCTGCATTCAAGATGAGGCAATGGTGTCATTTTCACACTAATGCTAATTTTACGCTTTACTGACTTCAGAGTTGCCTTCGTTTCTATCAGTTATCTCTGCAGTTAAAGAGCCAGTCTCCCATATTAAGGAGTCCACAGGCTAGGGCATGTGGCTGCAACGTGGGTGACTTTTAGCCAGTGAGTGTATATGTGCATGTGAGAGGGAGAAAGAAAAATGGGTGTTTGTTTAGCAGTCTCTGTGGAGCAGGGGAGCAGATGACAATGGGCCTTTGAGCACAACTGGGTAGAGGAGAACATATTTGATTGCAAGGGCAGCACTGGCTTCAGTAGAACACAGGACCAGGAATCACAGGATCAACTAGTGGTCTGTCCTCTCAACTCCAACACTGAACTGCTGTGTAATCAAATGATTTAAATGAACCTCCCTGTACCTCATTCCCGATCAGTTTAGTGTCCATAACACTACTAGCCTTCTCCTATAAAGTGCTCTGAGAATTACAGATGTCACTGTGTCCTAAGTGCCCCCACTGTTGCTATTGTACATGTGCGTCTAACAGGCTTTAAGGGCCAAATTTTTCAGATCAACTCAGATCCTGTTCTCCAAGAGAGGGTTCCCCAAAAGCACTTTGAAGCACAAATCAGCTTGAGAGTCATATGAGGCTGTGTATTGCTTTCAAACAGGCTCAGCAGGCTAGATGCCCTGTGGCTGCTCTGTTTGCTTGAAAATTTGGCCTTGATTGTGAGTGCAGAGTCCCTAAGCCTTTGAGATGCCGTGAGACCTCTTGAAAGTCTGCCCCTGTGTGTCTGAGAGTCTGATAGACAAGTGCAGTCGTGGGCGTGGGTATATGACCCTGTAGCTGCCCACAAACCATGCTCCTCTGGGGAGAGTGCATGCTCCTGAGTAAGTTTGTGTGTGAACAGCTGTGTAGAGTCAGTTAAATTGCCTAAATCCCAATGCTTGATCTGGAGAAGATGATGATCACTGGTCCTCTTTGAGTCTCCAGCAGGTCCCTCCTAATGGGAATAAGAGATCAGTTACTCCAGCCCTTGCCACATTGAGATACCCCCGTGTGATTTAATGGCCCCATTTGCATGGAAGGGGGACCATTCAATCTTTCCTATCTCACCAGCGCTATACTGTAATTCTCTCTGCCTCTCACTTCACTCCCTCAGAAGCACCAGGCTGATAATGCTGCTATGCTGGAGCAAAAGCCAGAGGCACAATCAAAACTCCACTGAAAACGAAGGGCGAGACTCAGGGAGAGGAGACCAGAGTTCAAAGGAAATAAGCAGTAGCGCTCCTCTCTGCTCTGACACCGTGCAGGATGGGGGGCATGCCAGAGGCAATAAGTACATTTGCCGGGCGAATGGACAAAGTCAGCACTTTTATCAGCAAAACTTCAGGCGTCAGCAAAAGAACATGAGATGTTTCAGGGACAGGGGCTGGCTGCCTAGCCCATCACTGTAGCTCACTCTCATATTCATCTTAAGCCACCTTCATGCTCTTCCTACAGACTCCTCTGTCCTCTTCTCCGGCTCATGGAATCAAATGGCCCTTTCAATCTCATGTATTTTACTACGGTTCACTTACTGTCAGGCTTAACTCTGCTGCAAGCACCTTGGGCCTGAAGTGGGCTATGCTTAAGTTGCCTACTTGACCCTGATTCTTCATGGCAGGACGAGTCTCAAGTGTTTGAACTTCTTACTAGGGTAAAAATCCCCCCCACCCCCACCCCGGAATGCCTGCATTGGGCCTGTATATTTTCTGCAGTGAGTATGAGCCCCTTTCAATCACCCTTTTCTCAAGTCCCAGATACTGTCCACCTTGCTATTAAGCCTTGCTATTGTCCTCTCCAAAGTGGGGGTGGGGATCAGCACACTGATTCTGAGCCAGGGCCTACCTTGTTTGTGCTACCTCAGGTCCCAATATCATCCTCCCATGGGAAATACCCCAAAGAGGGCCTTCTTGGTTTCTCCTTGCAGCCCTGACATCTGGGTGCATCAAGGAGCAAGCGGGGAATATGGGCAAAGCGTTCTGTGTTTCAGCTACTCCGAGTGGTGGGACAGCTCTGCAAAAGCAGCGTACAGCAACTGTAAGTTCAAGCAGCCACTAAGGACCCCCCCAAATGGTCCAGAATTCAGGACTCAGAAAAGGGGGTGCATAGGCATATTTGAGCCTCTCATTGCTTTTCTGGATGCTTCACTCTCAAGATACAGCCCAGAGTCCAGGCCTACAGCTCAGATAGACTCCGAAGAAGATCTTGTATTGCAAGGCTGTTTTATCTCCTCCCTGTGGAACAGTTATCAGCAACAGTGTCCCAGAGGGTCAAACAAGAGTCTTTTTTGCAAGAGTATCACTGGGCATAATTTCCTTCTAGCAGAACAGCTATCAGAGCTGCTTTCTACTTCACTGCCCCTTGGGGCTGAGGGAAGTTGGGTTCCTCACCCCCTCAGGGTTTAACTTTCCCTAGGGTTTCCATAACATAATTTCTACTGGGAAAGACAACAGTCTTCATACTCAGATGGCTCAAATTTTAGATCCTCTTATTCCTGGCTGGACTCACTCCTGTGAATATTTTTGCAAGACCCTGTTAGGGAGAATGGTAAATAGTAAGCCATTGATCTCTTAACATCCAGATAAAAAGCCAGCAGCCACTTGGCTCTGTCATTTCATGCAGGCAGAAGAAGGTCCTTCTAGCTTTGCGCTCTTGTATCATGGAGAATGCCAGGCAAGCCTCAGCAGCATTAGGGTGAATGGAGCTGCAGAGCTTAATTCAAAGACCCCTTAAGGGAAGCACTCAAATCTTTTCATGGAAAAAGAAAATATCTATAAGCCCCTGGTTTGACACACAAAAACATGCCACAGCAAAACGGAAATCAGGGGCCTGGTCAGAAGTCAACATTTTTTCCCAGAACCAGAGCTAACTTTTCCAAGCAGCATACCACCAGAGATATAACTGGCCAATTCTGCATCTTGGGCAGAGCTAGTGAATGGGGCAGAAGCCAGAGCCAGAGGTTTGCTGGTACAGGGGGAAGATCATAGAATCATAGAAAATGAGGGCTGGAAGGGACCTCAAGAGGTCAACTAGTCCAACCCCTGCTCAAAGCAGAACCAGCCCCAACTACATCATCCCAGCCAAAACTTTGTCTAGCTGGGCCTTAAAAACCTCCAAGGATGTAGATCCCACCACCTCTCTAGGTAACCTGTTCCAGTTCTTTACTGCCCTCCTGGTGAGAAAGTTTCTCTTAATAGCTAATCTAAATCTCCCTTGCTGCAACTTGAGACCCTTGCTCCTTGCTCTGTCATCTGCCACCGTTGAGAACAGTTTAGCGCCATCCTCTTTGGATCCCCCCTTCCGGTAGTTGCAGACTACTATCAAATCCCCTCTCAGTCTTCTCTTCTCCAGACTAAATAAGGCCAGTTCCCTCAGCTTCTCCACCTAAGTCATGTGCCCCAGCCCCCAAACCATTTTTGTTTCCCCTCCCCCACATTCCCCCAGACACTCTCCAATTTGTCCACATCCTTTCTGTAATGGGGGGCCCAGAACTGAACACAGTACTCCAGATGTGGCCTCACCTAAACCAAGTTCAGGATCCTTACTCTGCTGCTGTTTTTTCTTCCTTTCTCCGGGATCCTGAACTCAATCATCACTGCTGCCCAAGTTGCCATCCGCTTCTACATTCCCCACCAATTACTCCCTGTTTGTGAGTAGCAGGTCGAGAAGAACATGCCCCTAAGTTGGCCTCTCCAACACTTACACCAAGAAGTTGTCCCCAGCATTCTCCAAAAACTACGTGGATTGCCTGTGCACTGCTGTCTTGCCCTCCCAGAAGATGTCAGCAGATGTCACCTCTTTATTTCTTGCTCACCAACACATGTTGAGTGGCCATTTAAACACGGATTTTCGGTGGCAGAAAAGAAGGTGATGTCCCCTTCCACAGCAGCAAACCTGTGGCTGCTGCTCCTGCACTGTTCACCTCCACTGTTCGGGGCACCATGCACTGCTGTTGCTGCCCTCCCCTTCCTGATACTAAAGGTAGAGTTGGAGTCTTTTTTTTTTTTTTTCTGTTTTTTTGCACCGGTCCTGGAAGCACTGCAATACCAGGTCAATGCATAGAGTGGATGGAGCACGCTCTGGTTCCACCACCCAATACCAAAAAGAATCTGCTCAATATAGACCTCCTATGGAGGACATATCAGAGACAATTACCCTGGGGAGCTCATACAATCTACACAATATCAGTCTAAAGCCAAAGGAGTCACTGCAAGGAAAGTGCAGGATTTGTTGGGGAGGGGAAGGTGAAAGGGTAAGGTGCCCCTCCTCACCCAGCCATTGTTACATTACTGCAGGCCACTCAGGGAGAGAGCCTCTCTGCTGGCCTACCCCTGCCACTGGGGGATTCTTTGAAAAAGGATCTGTATGTCTAGTGCCTTCTTCCTACAGAGGTGTCCTATGTCAGGCCTCCTCAGAAAGCATATTCCTTGGCTAGCTGGGCAGGACAGCCTTGCATTGCTCTTTGGCTTTCCACAGGGAGGACTTATGTCCTGCTTTCAAAGGTGCATCTCTGGCAAGGATCAGACATGCCTGTGCAGACAAACACCTGAGCCCAGGACTTTGGCAGGCAACTCAGTGAGGGTCCCCTTCCCCTTGCATCTTTAAAATGGTTCTCAGAGGCTTTCCCTGGGACCAGTAGAGAAAGAATTGAAGGAAGCTTTCAATATGGTGTCCTGCCTGCCTCTCCGCAGCTCTGCCTAGACCACAGTCAGGTGCCTCCAATGTACCTGCTCTAGCTTTAGTCTGGCAGGTTGGGCACTGATAGCAGTGAAGCTCTGCTAGGTCCAGCTTCAGCCCAGTGGTACAAGCCTAAGACAAAGCATATTTGTTTGGCAGCTGCCATGACAGTTCCAGTGCCCTCCCTACCCAAGGTCACTGGATTAAAACTCACTCAGGGATTTCTACTTGTTCAGTGATCATATCTTTGACTGTAGCATAGACATACTATTGTATTTGTCTGTCTTTCTCCACACCCCTTTCTTTCACTCTTCCTCCTTCTGTAGTTCCCCCAACACACAGACACTTTCCCATTTTCTGGCAGGCACTTGCTCAGAATTATCCATTTGTTGCTGATAACAGAATCAGTGGAGCCATCTGCTTGTGTTTCCCTCACCTATTCAAAGGCTGGGAAGAAAGGAGTTTGAATCTTCCTTCCAACCTGATACCAGAGATGGAGAAGACCCCAGGATGTATACAGGCAACCCCCACTTAGTGTTCTTAAGTCTCTTAAGTGGTTCCTGAAAAACCAAGCATTACACAAAACTGGAAGTTTTTGATGATCCGAGATGGCGACCGCAAGTATTTTTAATGACCCCAGGTGGTGATTGTGAGCGTTATACTGAAACTTGCTGAGCTCTAAGTGGAATCAGGTATTAATTTAAAATGGGTGTTATAGAGAAATACTGCTAAGTGCAACTTGCCTGTATCAGTTTGAAATGAGCAATATAGCGTTAAGCGGGGATTGCCTGTATCATACTTATCTGGCATCAACAGGATAGGAAACCAGATCCTCCTATTTTAGGTGCATTAACCAACTAAGCCACAACCCCCCTCAATGAAATCTTGCTGTGTCAATTCCCCTTCTTGGCCTCACTGTGTCTGTGTGAGTTTATCCTCCAAAGTTTTGCCTAACCCATATATAAACAACTTAAAGGACAAAGCATTTCCCCCATGTGACTGTTCCCCAGTTTGACAGACTCTTGCTTTGTTCACAAGCTGGCCTTAAAACAGGGATATCTTGCATGTTCAGTGAATTGAAGTGGGGTTTCTGTCTGCCTTCCTCCATCTTTCCCTGGTCCCTGTTGACAAATTTGGATGAACCTTCCTCAATTTCAGGCATGTCCTTCTATAGACACAGAACCAAGGGTTCATTGGAGGAAGGGGTGAAGGAGGTGGTTTAGGAAGGCAGAGAGCCCTCCTTCCCCTGGGACTCATGTTCATTGGACTCTCAACACATGCCAGACTGGAAAGAGCACAGCACCTCCTGTCAGGCTGACCTATTCAATAGGAGGATGAATCTCTCCCTCCCTGACATGTCTCTTTCCAGGCCTTCAGTCTCACTGTGGGGAAGGGGGGACCTCCAGAGGGAGGAGGAGGAGGGGAGAGAGGGAGAAATGCAGGTTCATTATGATAAAAAAGATTCAAATTAGTTTAAAGAATTAATCCAAACAGAATTAAATTAATAGCTTCCCTTTTATTTCCTCACTGGCACTCTTCCAGAGAGCCCCTCTCCCTCCTCCTATGAGTCCCTTTCCCTACTCCTGTAGCACACAATCTTCCTTATTGTAACAACCAAGCGTGATGCCTGAGGCTGCCTAATCTGGCCTATCATTTATTTTGTTGGCTGCCATTGATCTGGATGACTGATTACATCTGAAAAACTGTTATTAATCCTTTCATCAAAGCAGATGGACCCAGGTGGACTCTCAGAGCTCTTGCCTGCCTGCAGAGGGGCAGGCAGCATTATGCCATTGCAAACTGTGAATCTGTTTGCTTGCGTGCTGTACAAACTGTGCTGAACACAAGCGCGTGCAAATCCCAGGTATATGGGATTCAAATCCTTCAGACCTACCCAGGTAAACAGGGAGGAGGTGCACTTGCAGGGAAGAGTAATTCCACCTTCCAGCTATACAGTAAATAGGTCTGATCATAGATGAGGAATCCCTTTTCCCTCCCCACCACAAGTCATTCCTGGCTTGGACAGAAGGGCAGGCTGCACTTTAATTACTGGACTTTTCTCCACGCTGGCTGACAGCTCCGCTTGTGCTAAACCTCTTCTTCCCTGTCTGCTCAGAGGTAACCTGGCTAATGAAGATGTGAGGAGGGGAGGAGGAATTCCACACACCACAGGGGACCACAGTTATGGCTTGTTGCAGAAATGCCTTGCTGTCTCTTTTTCCCTCTTTCACTTTCTCTTTGTTGCCTTTCTCCCTGCCTCTTTCCTTTTTCTGCTCTGTCAGCAGGACAAACCCACCCCTCAAATACTGTCAGGCACTCTCAGGACTAGCTTTTGAACTCTTCCTCTCACACACCTGCACGTGTTCTCTGCCTTGTCTCTTTGGCCTAACACAAGAGTTCAACCTGCTAGAAGAAACTCTTGCTCGTAGTCCCAGACCAAGATTTTCTTCTAGCCAAAGAAGGGACTGCCCCACAAAATCCAGCACTGGTTTTACGCGGAGTTGGCCAAGCCAAGACTTTGTGCGTTTAGTCAGAACTATATAAACCAGCGCACAAGTCCAATGTTTAGAGCAGCGGTTCTGACCTGGGGGTACACGTGAAGCCTCATCAGGGGGTACATGAGATATATTTCATATGTTGTCTAACACAGGTCGAAGGGCCTAAAAAATGTCTTGACAATTTGAAATTGCCGGGGTTTTACTGCCATAAAACACTCATGCACGTGGAAACCGGATATCCTACTCCTGCTCCATGCCTCAACCTCACATGAGAAACGTTGCTCCTAGGGGGTACGTGAAGTCTCACTCTGAGACCAAGGGGTACTTCAACTGAAAAAGGTTCAGAACCACTGGTCTGGCACTCTCTATAGTGTCTCAAGGCCTTCCTTTCCAGAGCTGCTCAGGACATGAAGGCACAGAAGCCCTGACCTCCCACAGAAAAGCCTTAGACAGAAACATGAAAGCCTGTTGAAGGTGACTGTGGTCCTCTCCAACACAGGAGTTTTCCATCCAGCCAAACAAGACCTGATTAAATGCCAGGTGCTGCAAAGAGCTTAGGCCCTGCTGATTAGACCACAGACAGAAATGCAAGGTGGAAAGGCAGGGGATTGCATAGAAGGGAATAGGAATATCAGGGGAGGGTAGCTGGGTACAAAAAGGTAAAGTCTTTCTAGTGTTTATCTGTAACAGGATATTATTTTGTTCTAGAAAGTGTTGTTATCTGAATGCAGCTGCTCTGCTGTTTGATTACTCTGAGGGTACCCAGGGAGAATCAGCATCCCAATGAAAATACAGCCCTCAGTTTGTGCTGTGAACAGTTGCTTGTAGTCCCGCTAGCATGCCAGTTCCTGTGTCTATCAGTTCCCCATAGTAATATGCCCCTTGGGACAATGTTACTCCACTACAAATTCAGAAGGGCAATGTCTTCTTGTGTTTAATTCCAGATACACCCTGACTTTGTGCTGCAGTTGCCTTATCCCTCCACCCACCGAAGCTAAAGAGACTAGCCTCAGTTTGCCCTTTCCCAAAGTGATTCAGTTTGAGATTTCACTTCACCTCTGCATCCTCAGCTCCACTCTCTTCCCCACCCCTGGTTAATTACAGGATTAGGAAGAAGCTGCACAACTCTGAGCTTTAAAAATATTTTCCTTAATAAAAGAAAAGAAATAAACCCCCAGCCATCAGCACTTTTTATTTAGAGCTGAATTCATGAATTTTAACCAAACATTGGCATGTTGGGTATTAATATATGTATGATTATGCAAAACCACCATTATGTCTCTAATGAAAATTAGATTCTGCCACTGAGGCTATATTCAGTGATGACATGTATCTTTACTTTTTTTCTTTTTTTTTTTTTTTAAGCTGCATGACCTAGGATTACAGTTGCTATGGCAATCAAGCTGTTATATAGGAGGAAGGAGCTAAAGGTAAGTTTGTGCGTGTATATGTGTTGGGAGGGGTAGTCGGCTGCTTGTCGTAAATCCCCAGTGCTGCTTTTTCCTCCTTTCCACCCATAAATGTGCAACATGAATCTTGGCTAGTAGGTTTGAAATGTGTAGCGCACAGTAGCTACTTTATTTTCTAAGTGAATTTAGCACCACTGGAAGGTGTCAGATTGACAGCCAGCCCTGGAGACTGAACTCCTGCATTATTCACGGAACGGGTACAGCACAAGCAGTGGGAGTGAGGGCTTCCCTCAGCTCTGCATGCAGATGCGCTTGTGCCTCAGCCCCGTTCTGAAGGAACCTGTCAGGACAGTAGGAGAAAGTCAGATCCTGCGACCATTTGATGTTGGATCTGTCTGTTCAGGTTGCCCACAGGAATCAGTAAGTAGCACTGCTTGTTGTAGGATTCCTGTTCCACTGAGAACTGGTGAAAAGAGAGGGCTCTGTCTCCCCAGTGCCCTGAGCTGTGCAGTTCCCTCTCCCGTTTCTTGTTCATTTTGATTTGGGAAGCTTGCCTCTGGAGGAGGTAGGTGTCAATTTTCAAGGAGATGGTGAAAACTCTGGAAACTGTCTCAGAGACAGCAGCCTAGTAGCACTCTGCCAGAGGCCAGAAAGAAGAATGATTCTGTACCCTTCAGAATGTAGCTGTTTCTACTGACAGGTGAATCCATGATGGAGTTGGGCATTTGCCTGATGCAGTCTAGTTTGTTGGCAACTAACATATGCAAAGTCCTGTTTCCCCGAACACCATGGGCATCAAACAGCAGGAGGCAGCATCCTGGATGTATAGTGCCTGCTGCCTTTTCCAGCCTGCACTGTGCTCCAAAAGCAGTTTCAATTTTTTCACCTGTCTCATGGGGTCAGGCTACAAGGACTTTTCTGGCTGTCCTGAGCTTTTGGCTACCTTCTCTAGCTGCATCTGCTCCTGTTGACATGCCCAGCTCCACCAAAACAATACCACTCAGAGCTTGTGTTGGATCTCCAGGCCCCACCTCTGCCCACTAACTTGGTTCCAAGCAGGCCCTGCATTTTGTCCATGTGTTGGGTGGTGGCGCCTATCATTTCAGCTGCCTGCCACTGAGCTCACCTGCTTCTTCATTTTATCCTAAATAAAGGGGCCTGTTTTGCCAACCAGGTTCAAAGAGGTTTCTCTCAAGTCCTAGCTTAACAATACTTTGCCTCTCTCTGGAATCCTGTCACTTTGGGCCAGGCCTTAATCTCTGTTTTTTTCTGGGAGTAAATGCACCAGGGCATGTGAAAAACTTCTGATTCACAGTGGGGTGGCATGGGTCTGAATCTAGCCCTTAAGAAGAGATTAATTTTTTTTTGTACCAATTTTTCATGGGAGATCACGTTATTTGTTTGTTTTATAGTCTGCTTTGAGTAAAAATAGCTAGGAGTATTTTGAGAGGGTCCCTCTCTTTCTCTGTCTTTCCTTCCCTGCCACACTTCATGTGATTCCCCAAGCTTATCCTTGCCTGCATGCAGCTCATCAAAAGAGAAACAGCTTTAATGTGAGCAGACATCTCTCTCCCACTCATAAGGACAGGAGAGTAAGACTAAACCAGGGGGTAGCAGAAAGACTGCTGCCCTTGTTGAGTTGACTCCCCTCTTCTCTCAAGGAAAGCCTTTCCACTGACCCTTGGAAGGAGCCCCCTTCTTTCCCCCAGTCCCATAGAGAATAGATTTATTTGCCAGTGATTTCAGATCCCGGGGTTGCTTGGAGGAGCTGGCAGAGGCTGTGGCAGCGGTGACTGGAGGGCAAGGAGAGTTGCTTGTTAGTTTTAGGTTGGGAGGGAGGTGAGTTGCAAGGATGCCTGCATGCTTTCTCAGTGCCTGTCAGGAAGCTGCTGCCACCGTCTAATTGGAGGGAGGAAGTCCCTGGGGATAATGTTCTTTAAGGCTAAAAGCCAAGGAGTGCTGCAGCAGCAGAGTGGTCACATCCCCTGCTCATTCAGTTGCCAGTCTGCCTTCTCCGTTTAGATCTCAAATATCATCAGGACAGCTACAGACCAAATACACCCGTGAGGTCACTTGCCCACCTCATCCAGTGCAGAAGTGCTCCACAAAACTAATTCTTGATAGTCATGTCCAGCCTATAGGGCTTAAAGCACACTGATTTCCTAACTTCCCTTGAAGGCTATCTTCTAGAGGTAGTGTGTCCTCTTTTCCAGTCTAAATTTTTCTTTCCTTAATTTCACTTCAGTCGTCCCAATTTCACTATAATCCCTCAGAGCACTCTGAACAAATCCTTCCATTTTATAGCTTTTTATTCCTCTCTATCTCAGGGTTTTCAAAAATGTTAATTCTTTTTCCTGGGAGGGGAGCAGGAGAACTAGATTGGTCCTTCCTCCTTCTGAAAATCCCTCCCACTCCTTTCTTGCCTGTAAAGTGGTCCTTAGTCTCTTCCAGGACTGCTTTATCCAGGCCAGGATTTTGGGTGACCCTGTGTTGTGGCTTTTTAGAAACATAAGTTGCTATGGTGGTTTGTTTCAGAGCAAGAAAATGAGAGGTCCTATCTGTGTGCAGTAGTAGGGCTGGATGGAGAGTTATTGGGGCATGGGCAAACAGAGAATTGGAGGCCCCCACCATGCGAGGGTAGGTTCCTTCAGCACCTGCCAGGGGGCTGTGGCTGAGCCCACCCGGCTTCCTCCGCACATCCGGGGCAAGCTATGGGGTGTGACTACCACTGAGGTGAAAGTGTCCCCAGCCCCTCCGCTTGGCAGATGTTGTGCAGCTGGAGTTGTGGTCCCCCAGCAATCTGGGATGGGCCAGGCCTAGGGCAGGCTGGCGGGGGCATGAGCTCTGCCCCTGGCTGCCTGCCCAGAGAGCAGATAAGAGGCGCACGCTGCCCAACAGAGATGCCCACAACCAGGATGTCTGCCTGGACTGTGCTGCCCCTGGGCCCAGAGCCCAAGGGTCTGTGCATTAATCCACCCCATCCAATAGCCTCAATTAAGAAGCCCCTTTTATAGTCTCTACAACTACATCCTCTCCCCCTCCGGCTCTGTCATAAACAACACAATAAGTCTGAAGCCACCATTGCTCCACCTGAGAGAGGTTCTTTTGGAGGACCCTCGACATTATTCCTGGAGTGGTATGGAGGAAGAGCTGCATAGCATTGCAAGAGGAAGGTGACTAAGCACATAGCCTCTTTTACAACCACAATTTTAAGAAGGAAGAGGGAGTAAATTCACATGAGCACAGGGGTAGAATAAAAAAGAGTATTGCTTTGGAATGGAGAAAGGGGTGGCTGAGCTTGAAGCCTGGGGGTTGAAGACTGGGTGGCTCATTGGGTTGCTTACACTCCAAATAGGCATTACTTGCTAGGTCAGTGGTTCAACTTCAACCTAGCTCACTAGTGATCAAAACTCACAGCCTTCTGGTTGCTGCAGGGCAGTAGTTTGTGTGAAATACACTTGGGTCAGTCCAGGGTGGGTCACAGAAGCTGCTGGTAACATGAGTAGTAGTGCTATCGGAGAAGTCAAGGACTGCAGGAGCTGTGGCAGGTGCATTTCACCTTGTTTACAGACACTGCCCCTCCAGATCAGGGCTGAAGTACATGGAGAGAAAAGAGAGTATTGTGTGGGTAGAAAACTCTTAGCATTTCTGTCTGTGCTTTGAATAAATACAGGACCAGAGACACCCTGGGCAACTGTCAGTCTGGTCCTTTGGCTGGCTCAGAAATTCATTGCAAAAAAATGTCATCAGTTGAAATACAAGTTCACCATCTTCCCTGTGTAAATATTTGTCATGAGTAGCTAAACGGAAGGTCGTGCAGCTCCGGGCTATGAATCCAAGCTTGTCATTGTCTTTCATGGAGGCGAAGGTCCAGTAAGCACTTGCATATCCTTCTCCTCTCCCCCAGCCCCCACACCTTTCAGTACACTGCATCCGCATGCTAACAAAGATTCTTCGAGAGTGTATAGAGATGTTGATGCAGCAAATAGGAGCTGTGACTGTGACCATAATTTCAAATGAGCCAGTCAGGTACTTAAGGACAAAAGATATTACCAGGGGACAAATGGCGAGACAGATGCAGAGCAGACCTAACCATGCTGCACAGAAGGATTGTCACCTAATTTGTAATTGCCCCAGGTGAGGGGGGGCAACATACTCCCATCATTATGGTTATGTCTTCATACCGTGCTGCTGCAGCAGTGCAATTCCATCGCAGCCTGGCATCCTGCTGACTGAGCTCTGTGGTATATGGACATGTCACAAGAAGTAAGAGGTACCCATGGCTCTAAATGAGCCAGGGACTCTGAGGGCGCAGGCAGACCCATAAAATGCCTATCCATTTTGAAAGGGGCAGCAAACTCCCCTCCTTCCAGTAGGACTCAATGCACTGAAGGGATATAGTCAGTTGATGAACTATCCACCTGCTGTGGAATCCAATAAAATGTCCCCCAGCCCCTGATAATTATCAACCACAATGTACTACAAATGGGGGGAGCAACATCTAATAAAACGCAGTAGCATATTGACAAGCCGCTTTTCCAGCATTTCTCCAGACTGGTTGAGGTCATTTGGCTTCCACTAGGCTTCCCTCACAATGGCGACTGCTCATTCCTGATTTTTCTAGAGGTGTCCTGCATGCCTGACTCCCAGGACAGCTGGAGTCTTGTGTTTCCTTGGGGTGTTGGGTCTCTGATGCATGGTGTGCTTCAGCAAGAAGCAACAGCTGTTGCTGTGTTGCACTGCAGTGTCACGGCTTAGTTATTTCCTCCCGGGGTGTGCTCTTCATTCTGCCTGCTGTGTGGGGAGAAGTGCAGAGGGGGCTTAAATGGGCCCAGAGCTGTTGCAGCCCACCTGCTGCTTTCCCAGAGGGGCTGAGGGAAGTGCTGATTTCTGTACTGTAGCCAGCAGTCATTGGCACTCGTGCAATTTCTTTCCCTTGGCAGCCAAGACTGATATCATGGCGAGCTGGGTGTTTTCATAACTGGACACTGCCTGCCTGCCTAAGACATTGCCTTTGTCCGCCTGAAAACGTATGCCTTTTCTATCTGCTGTGTGCAGAATGCTCGTTGATTCCTTACCAATCACCACCAGAAAAAATATATATATTTCCCCTAATACTGATGCACTCACATCACGCTGTCCCTTCAAAGCAGGGCAATAAAAGGATGGTGGTGCATTTTCTTTCCCAGCGCATTCTTCTCTCCTTTTAAGATTCTTTTAGCAGATTTATAAATGGGGTCAGGGTGACAAACAGCCTCCATTCGGCTTGTTTGTTTGTTTGAGGGAAAGTTTGCTTTGTATAGATTTTGTTCTTAGGATCCTGTCTGCCACAAAAGAACCCGATGTCCTTACGGCAGCCTCTTGCTTCATGCTCCGGTTGGGTTCTAGTGACCTCTAATGGACGACTGTTAAAAGCAAGCCAAGCCCATAAAATGCCAACTGCTGCTGCTGCTGCTGATTTTCAGAGGTTCTAGCTGCTTAGTTACAACATACAGGGAATATATAGTGTAATCTGGTTGTGGTTTAAAGGTTTAATTGGCATACACTTGAGATGGGCAGATTACTTACGACTGGCAAGTGTATGTGTGCTGTGTATATATCTCCATTCTTTCTTATCCCAGGGGAGGGGACTAATTCACTTACCCCTTTGGTCTAAAACAGCCTACGTTTACTGGCCTTCACAGCATCTGTTTCCACACTTATTTGGGGACAGAGGGGAGCATAAAAGGGATGGGGAAGGGGCTGAGCCAGAAATGGGGGTTGCCGCTGTTTCAGTTGGATCTCACTTACTTAAGATCTTGTCAAAAGGAGGACTGATGGGGCTTTACTGTCAGATTCTACCTGGGAGTTTAAGTGAGAGCTGTGTGTTTAGGTCTCTGCAGAGATGCTGTAGTCTTTAAATATATTTAAAACATATGGGAATTTTTCAGGGCAAAGATTCCTTAAACCATAGAAGGCAATTCATTAGCTCTGTGGCAGCCTACACAAAAGTGCACTTTGGCAGTGGGTACTTGTCTCTGTTTCTTGCCTGTAAGGTATTCTCTTTCCATGTCTTGTGATACTCTTGGGAAGTGAGTAGTCAGCACTTACAAGTTAATGATCAGCAGGGGTGTTTGGTACCACTGCCTTATTCCTCTTAATTTTCCTCAGGGTTGGAGTCATATTGCTTGTTCTGAGAGAGCATAGCTGGTCTGATGGGCATCTTTGTTACACCCAAGTACAGGGCATTGTTTCCAAGACAGTAAACACACCTCAGGCACCTCAGGTGGCCTCACTCAGACTGACTGTAACACAGAACAAAGAAAGGATTTAACTTGGAGACCCGCCGTGGAATTAAGAGGTGGGTTCAACTCTAGATCATGAATGGATGTTTAAGAAGGAAATATTTTTCACACGATGTGTGGCTGGACTGTGAAATTCACTGATATAGGATCTCATTGAGGCCAAAATCGTAGCAAGATTCATTTGGATTGGACAGGACAATGTATATTCATATCTAGACTAAAAAATTATAATAATTTAGCACTAGAGGCCCTTGGTTGCCTCCACAATCTGTATCCATTATTGTCTTTTTTTTTTGGTTTTTGTTGCTTTTTTTGGTGGGGGAGAGGGGGGGTTGACCCTTAAAAAAAAAAACAAAACAAACCAACAGGAAAATGGGTGAGTGTTCCCTCTGCAGGGAACTGGCCCTGGCCCTAGGGGGTCAGAGCCAACCCCTACATCCTCCCCTTGATGCCAAAAATGCTACATTTGATACGCTGAGATATATAAAATAATTTTGTGTCTCGGGCCAAATTAATGAAATCAGTTCTGAATTCTATCAACTGAGCAGAGCTCAATTGTTCAAGTCTGTTTTGCCACCACTGGTGAGTATCCCACCTCCCAGTCTTCAGCCTGGGGCTTCAGATCCTCCCCAGTCCATGACAGGCATCCTATGCACAAGCCCCAAGCCCTGGGGTCACAAGGCCATGGGGTTCAGATGCCCCCTAGTCTCACTTGCCCCTAGCCAAAAAGTTATAGGAGCAAGCTAGTGAGAAAGCCTGAGAGCAATCCCCCAACACCTTAAATTGTGTAGTTGAGATCCTCCCATTGGGAGGCTACAGTAGACTGGTGCAGGGGTGCCTGCCTGCAGTGCAATAGACAGGTCTTCACCCTCATCTACACCAAGTCATTCAAGGCCAAGAAGAAAGGGATCTCCCCCTCTAGGCCAGTAAAATTGCCTGGGCCAAAACCATCTGAGTAAAAAAAATCAGGAAGCAGAGAGGCCTATCAAACTGCCCCAGGCAAATCAGGTGGTAGAAGGTAGAAACAATCAGCCACCTCCTCAGGTACTGCATCTTTGCCAGGAGGTGTGGAGGAGAGCAATCGTACTCTTCCTGATGGTGACAGGGGTCAAGTCCCGGACCAGAGAGGTGGTGCGGTTCAGTCACCTAACCAAGCAGCAGGGAACTCTGACAGCCTGCTTCAGCCAGTTCATCTCCTGCTTCAGAAACGCTCTGTAGAAAACCAGGAATCTGCTGATAAACAGACATATAACCCCTCATATGAAGACTGCATCAAAATGGGACTGAGTGAGATGCAGGGGGCACTGAGGCGGCCCTTTATGTGACTGTGGTGGGTAAAGGTGATGGTGACAGGTGCACAGATATGTAGGAGTGCGGGTGCACAGTGCAGTTATTGTAATGAGAATGGTGCAACTGTAAAGGTGTGGTTTGGACTGTCAAGTGAACCATACTGGTCACAAGGCAGATTTGCAGAGGTATAGATGTGTATATGTATATGTATATATATATGTATTTTTTTTTTTAAGTTTGTACTCTAACTAGATACAAGAGTGCTGCTATAAAGTGTTTGTTCATAGACTACCTGTGCTCAAACTTGAAGCAGTTTCAAAAAAGGGATAATGCATCAATTCTGGATGGACTAAGTCTGTGGGTACTATATGCAAATTGGTACAGTTATGTTTATTTCAAGGTGAGTTTTTTCAATTTTTCTCCTTACTTCCATGTGCTTAGGGAGAGGAGGGGGAAGAAATTGGGGGTGAGGGGTGGAGAGCAGAGGTCAAAGGGACTACCTGACCCCCCAGGCTGATTTCCCCTGCTGTAGCAGTGGGAGACTGACAAATTCAAGACAAACCTCCAGTAATTCGTTTCTATACTTGGAAAATTATATCAAATGTTATAAATCTTCTATATATAGGACCTAATTATTGTGGGAGTCATCTTACAGTCTGGATGATCTAATACTTGAGTAAATATGGTAGTAGCATCTTTTTTGTTTTTGAGAGAACCCAGGTTTGACTGCATAGTTTATTGGACCTTGTGCTTCCACAGATCTGTAACTACTGGAGACCAAAATGAAGCCTCCTCCTGTGAGGAGTGGACTGCCCCACCTCTGCCTGCTGTAGGGATCTTCCTTCTTCCCCTGAAGCATCTGGTGCTAGCCAGTCTCAGACATAAAAGTCTGGACCGGATGGACTTACGGCACAGACCTAGTCTGACAGTTCCTGTGTTCCTCTGATTTCCCAAGGAAACATGCTCCTGTCTTTGCTCCTTTCCTATCTAATGCTGTCAGCCACGTCCAGGGGAAGATTAAGTGAAACGGAAGGTCGATTGATCCACAGCACAACTTAAGACTTCCTGTTCCAGAAGAATAAGCTGCTGACAGGATAAACAGCAGCTGTCATGTTCTAACTAGGAACTTGGTTACCTCGTTTGTACATCCCCCTTCTGTGTGCAGGCAGGGGTGCGAGGTGTAGGAGGGTAGCTTTTCTGAGTTAATATTGTTCACAGCATTGGCTCTCAGATGCTCACTGGGTATCCTGCACTGCCTGCTTTAATACGCTGGGAGCATTATGTGAAATGGATAGATTCCAGGAACTCGAAGAGCAACAAAAATGTACTAAGGGTTTGGAAGAATTGATTTATTAGGAAAGATTAAATGAACTAAATAAGGATGGCTCGGCCAAACAGTTCCTAAAGGGCAGATATGATAATCATCTGCAAGTATTTGAATGAAGCATACAGCAAGGGGTTGGGGGAGAGAGAGAAACGGTTTGGGTGGTATGAGCAGATCTAACTAGGAGTGATGGAATGAGGCTGAACAAAGGGAAATTGAGCCTGTATATCATGAAAGGATTAGTTCTTTATTAAGCTTTGGATTAGCATCCCAAGGCAGAGACTGGAGAGTATACTGGAGAGAACAATTCTGTAGCAGTCAGTGTGGGCAGGAGATGGGGCCAAATGATATAAAGGGTTTTTTCCATGCAGCTCTCTGGTTTGGGAGGCATTCACAGTCGTCAGATTAGAACCTCACAGTAAATAGCGTGCAAGGAGATGACCTCCCGGCATGCGAAATTACCATGACAGTGAAGAGAGTCAGCAGGATTGTTAAGGATGGAAGGGACACACAGCAGTAGCTTAAAACTAGCCTTTTTCCTCCTTTAATTGGAAGGGCTCTATTATCTCCAGACCAGCGCTCTCAAGACATAGCTGGAGATTTCTAGTCTTTGATTCCGATGGCTTTGATTCCAATACCTCTTCACCTTCCTATTTATTCTTCAAAGATGAATTCATACCAGTCAAATCTGCTTGGGCTCAGTGTCTGAAATGTCTGGGGATGTCATTTTTAACCATAAAAAAACAATCACACTATTGACACTCAGGGGTGGCTGGGCGGCTGATTGGATGAGTGAGGACAGAGCTGCCTGCAGCCCAGCTGTGACTGTGTCAGCTAAACAGTGTCAGTTGTGATCAGCACCATACTTGGATAGGAGCGCTCCAGGGGACACTCAGGTGCTGTAGGAAGTGGATTTGGTTCAGTAGGTGGCACTCTTCATCTAACTCAGTAGCCAATCAGGGCTCTTAAAATGGGTCAGGGGCTGGGGCGCATGACTGATGAGGAGAGGCTGAGGGAACTGGACTTATTTAGTCTGGAGAAGAGGAGACTAAGATGTGATTTGATAGCAGCCTTCAACTACCGGAAGGGGGGATCCAAAGAGGATGGAGCTTGACTGTTCCCAGTGGTGGTACATGTCAGAACAAGGAGCAATGGGCTCAAGCTGCAGCAAGGGAAGTTGAGGTTAGATAGCAGGAAGAAAATTCTCATAAGAAGAGTAGTAAAGTACTGAAACAGGTTACCCACAGAGGTGGTGGACTCTCCGTCCTTGGAGGTTTTTAAGACCCAGCTAGACAAAGCCTTGGCTGGGATGATCTAGTTGGGACTGGTCCTGCTTTGAGCAGAGGGTTGGATTAGATGACCTCCTGGGGTCCTGTCCAGCCCTCATTTTCTATAATTTTCTAGGATTTTTCTGGCATAGTTCTTGAACCTGGAGATATCTGTATTTTGGATGACCTGTGAAACCAGCCCCATTCACTTGTAGCATGGAAGATCTCGTATAACTGGCCCTCAGAATAGGTGTACTAGCTTAGTGTGTGTGTGTAAACTTCAGCAGAAGGGTCTCAGTCTCATGACCACAGCAATGTCTCGCCCCCACTCAGCATATGTCGGCTCCAGAAATGGGGCACTGAGAACAGCCTGGGGGGTTCCTGGTACTGGGCCAGGTTTAGTGTTGAATCCAAATGGCAGCTTGGGGCACCCAGGGCAGCCTCTTTGCCAAATGTCTTGGGTTGATGCATGTGGAATAGGAGTGGGTGAGACTTATTGCCTTGGTGGAGAGACTGGACACTTCCCTGCCATAGTGCAGATCTCCCTTAATGTCTTCCCGTATTCCAGTTAGGATGCTCCATATAATTGTAACGTGTTAGGGTGCCAAGAGATAGAAAATCAGTACATGAGATTTATTACACAGGGCAGGAGATTTTTTCAACCTATTCAAAAGATAGGTGTGGCCAAGAAGGTTGATAGACAGCCTGGGCAGCCATGACACTAACATTTTGGGAGGAGGAGGGATTTGTACTTGTAATGCTGATCCCTGTTTCTAGCATCTCCAAACATCCTGTAATGTCAAGGAGAGGCTAAAAGACCTGAACGAATGAAATTCTGTAGCAATGGATAGCATGAGGAGGAGAGCAGGATAGCAGCAGATGTACCAAATCAGCGGTACAGGGAGCTCATTGAGTGCCCAGGGCAGGTGATGCAGGTATATCAGCTACAGTAGACAGGGGAGAGTGGAGGGAGGTGTAGCAGTATGGGTGAAGGAGAGAGAAGTCTTACCTTCCCAGGCTGCTGATGCTCAGTATCAGCAGCGTCGACTCTTCTGTGGCTGGGCATCCTCCAAGTGGACCGTGGTACCCATTCACCGCCACCCTCTTTCTCCTCTTCTTCCCCACCCCACCACATACATATTGAGACAAGGGCTGCCCCTGCTCTGGAAAAGGCTCTCTAAGAGAAGGGAAGGGAGCACCACTGTGCTTATTGTATTTACCCCCAACCTTTTTGGCCTGGCAGTGGCAATGCAAGGCTTTCTCTGTTGCTGCAAAGGCTCCCAGGAAGGAGGGAGGGGAGCATCATTCCACTTCCCCATTCACCCCCTGCTCCTCAGCTGCATTGATTGGTATGGTGGTGCCCTGCCCCATCCAGCTCCTGTGTTAGGCAGGGGCAGTACAGAGCTTCCCCTGCTGTGGCAAAGACTCCCAGAAGGAGGAGCCCAGTGCCTGCCCATAGCCAGTGCCCAGGCAGGTGCCTTCCTCCTCCTACCCTAGTTATGCTGCTGTACCAAATATTGGTTACTGCAAATCCAATAAATAAACAAAAATACTTATAACTGAAAGATCAAAATCTGGTCCATTTGATGCATACAGATGGCTCGTATGACAGCTTCAGCCACCGCGATATCTGAGTTTTTCTTTTTAAATGAAGTTTCCAGAATTTATATTTGTGAGCAAGCCCTTTCAAACCTGAACCAAATGCAGCTGATGCCCCCAGATATTTGAGCCTGAAAACCCCACAAAAGAGGACTTCTGAGAAGTGTGAATGCCCCAGCTCATCCATTCATTTAACAGAGGGTTGACTCAGGATAACACTGTCAACACTGGCTTTTTGCGAACTTGTCCTGTGGGCATGAGGGATGAAAATGGGTTTCAGTGTGATGGAAACAAGTGAGAACTGGGCAGTGATGTAAGGAGAAGAAATAAGGTCAGAAATAGCAATGATCCTACACATAAGCGCACGTTCCTGCACAACGATACTGAATGTAGCAGTAAGGCACTAAGAGACTAACTGAAAGGATTGCTAGTAGGCCTGTGCAAAGCCGCTAGTATTCACTTTGGATTCAACTGATTCGGGGGACAGTGATTCGATTTGGTGATTCAAATCACTGTCCCAAATCGATTTGCCAAATCTGATTCAGAGATTCAGCGGCTGCCCTCCTGCCCCAGCTTCCCAGCATACTTGGTGATCCCTGCTGCCCCCACTGCCCCACACTGCATGGGGGGATCTGCACACTCCACCAAACCCTACTCTTGCTCCCCCAGCCCCCCACACCATTGAAAAGATCTCAAAGCACCTACTTTAGATTTAGAGAAATACTACTTTAGATTAACAAAATGCATTTTCAAACTTTTAAAACTTTATTTAGAACATTTTATGCACTAACCAAAGTTTTCTGCATTAGATGAAAATCTTGCCACATCTCAAAAGCTGGTCACTGTTGGACTTTGGTGATACTTAGATAAGAGACTCCTAAGAAAAAGCAAGTGCTACTGAAAATGGCTTTGGTGATTCAGTAGGTGATATTAGACACAAGGTGATATTAGAGATGCTATATTTTGTTTCAGAAGTTAACCCTAAGGTTTGAGCATTAATGATTCCATGACACTTTCCACACAAGTGTAATCTTCAGCAACTTGCCTAAAGGATATCAGCCTAAGATGACTCGTATTGCTGGCTTAAAATTTTTCTCTATAACGTCATATTGCTTTTCACTTCTCTCCTGTGACCCTGCCCTGTGGTTTTACAGTAAGTTGTTAAATTACTAACAGCGTTCTGATGTGGAGGTAGCTGTGTTTTAGGGGTGGATGAATGATCCTGGTATATGTATATCCTGCAAAGTGCTTTGGATGAAAGGTGCTAAAGAAACATAGGGTATTATTATTTTGCTTTCCCCTAGGTTTTGAGCTTTGTTGCATGCTATTTAACAACAACTTCCCTGCTGTAGTTATGTTTCAACACCTTGTTGAGTCAGGTGTTGCAAACACAGATTTGGGAGTGTTTGGCATATTTCTGTTTATTGCTTTTTATAGATTCTGTCTCTTTTTGAATGAGGGTACATCACAGCTTGGGGCGGGGGGGAGAAATGCACATGTTTTAAGCTACCTGAGGTAGTAACAAAACTGCAGCAAATTCCTGGTCAAATTCCAAGTCACTCTTTGGTGCTGACGTGACCCAAAAGTTTCCTCGGAAGGCTTGTGTGCACATAGTTTTAAGGGAGGACTATTTATTTATAAAAAGAGAGGGGAAGAGCAGATGGTATGCACTTCTCCATAAAAGATCAACAATCCAAAAAATCAGAGCCTGGTTTCTGGTGACTTTAGCAGGAAGATTTAGTAATCTGAGTTGTCTAATGAAAGACAGCACAGTTACTTTGGGATTCTCAGGACTCTCATCATCTAAATTTTGTTGCCTTTTAGTGTCTGATTACCTTACGTGTTAGGTCCTTGGCTGCTGTAATGATATGACTTTTTCAGGGTCAGTGGCCTTTTATCAGTTTGGACCTGCAGAGGAGGTAGCCTTGTATCTTCAGACATTATTTAAGGTTGGTTGGGATCCCATCATTAAGGAGTTAAAAACCTGGTGGGATAGTGCCAAAAGTAAAATAAATCACTGCAGGAAGTGGTTTGTATTGGTAAAAGGAATTCTCTTTGACTCTTATACCTTGATATGGTCTTGAATTCAGGAGACACCATCTTTTGTTTTAAAGGTAAAACGGAGGTACTAAGGACTTCTTTTTATCAAACAGTCCATGATAGCCTTTGTAGAAATACAGATTTGAGTTTTGATGTTCTGGATAAAACTTGCAAGAGAAATTCTACTGTTTCCCATTAAAATTTCTGTTGAAGATGAGGATCACTGTTCATCTTCATTTCCTGTCCTAAAGATGTTATGTAGCCATTCTGTGCTATTGCATTTTATCATAGTTCCAGTGTAAATGATTCCTGCATTATGAATAGTTTTGAAGTGTCCTTTGAAATCCATTAGTGTAAAATATGCCATCAAAATGCAAACTGTTGTTTCACTGCTTGTCAAGAAGGGCTTGGCCAGAAAAGCATTTTGAAGGGAGGGGAGGTAGAAGCTTGCAGAATAGAGGAAATAACTTTATTTCACTTTTGGAGCTCATTGATGCAGGATATTGTTGAACTAAATCTGAGAGTTTAGCAGTTTAAAAATGCTGCCACTCTGATGGATGAGCAGACTGAAGTGTCTGTCCCACTTGCTCTTGTTTTACTAGAGAAGAGCACCTCTTTCAATGGCTGCAGTGTCAAAACAAGAGTTTCATGTTGTCCAACATTCCTGGTGCATCTCCATCTCCTTTTCTGAATTACTTTTTAATTCCCCCTCCTTTTAGCTAAGAGTTTTCTGAATGTTATGTAATCCATTAAATAGTACCAATAGCTTCAGTGTACAGGATAATGCATCAATGAAGGGTTATTGGTCCTCACTGAGGCTATAAGCTGATCATCAATTATGTTTAGGAAGAAGTTTCTATTTTTAGTATATAGCTAGGCAAAATTGACAAGTAGGGGGGATTTTCTTTCAAATGTTAGGTATAGTTTAGTGCTACTAGATGGATATCAACTACATGGGAAAGTGATTGATTGTGATGTAGGAGTTGTCCGTTCCTATTTGATGGTAGGGTGATTATCCTTTCACAAAAGTGTTTTTGTTTTGTTTTGTGCTTCAACTATCCTTCCATGCATGGTAGGTCACAAAGATAAGACTAAACTGTTCAGCTATCCCTGTCATAGAGTATTTTGAGCCAGGTATTTCTGGAATGCCTGGGTGAGAGGAAAAAGGAGCTTTTTTCACTAATCCTTGAATCCTAAACCAGGATCTCCCTTGCAGTTGTGGCTGATGGCAAGACATGAGGCTTTAGTACCAAACAGCAAACTTTCTACCTTGCCAGACGTTTTGGTTCACTGCTGATCAAATAACATCTGTGTCCCTGAACCTTTTCTTATTTATGTGCAGCCAGTAGATGAATTGTGTATGGATTCTCCAAAAGTCCCAGTTAGTGTCTCAGTGGGCACATCTACACATGCAATTATGGTGACACGATAAACTCTGGAGCAGTTGGAGCTGGAGTAAACTGTTCCCAGGCACCGTGTCTATACATGCACTTAGGAACACAACAATTCAAGCTAGGGTGGAATAGAGCTAGGCTAGTATGGAGCATGGAGGGCATCAGCCCCAAGGGGTATCAGGGGGGCATCAGCCCCAGGTGGTGACAATGGGCAATGGAGGGGCTGGCTGGGGCATGAGGGTGATGATTCTGCAGAGTCATGTGGCTAGACAGCAGGCAGGAGTCTGGCCCCCACCCAGTCACCATCTACATGTGTTTCAGCACAGTAAACGACCCTGCTGTAAGATAGGACTGTCCCAAACAGTACTGTCTTGTATCTTATGGCTGAGTTAATTAGTTTACTGTGCCCTAATACCACTGCACATGTAGACTGTGATGCTTTATTGCAGAGCTAATTAGTCTACTCCACACTAAAATGCACATGTAGATGTACCCAGTGGTATTAGCATACACGTTGCAAGAACATAGCAAGATTTGTCATCAGTTGGAAAAGCCTCTGTCAGTTGATTATGTCTGGTTTAATGTCCTACCAAATAAAAGGTTGGGAAGGAGAGTCAATAACCATTTTTTTTCCAAAGTGTACATAGGCTCTGGTCTCCACTGGAAATAAAGAAAAAGGACAGGGACTTGAGCCTTAGTAAGTGAAGCTCTTCCCTGTGGCATCAAGATGAAAGGAAAGAGATTATTATGCATATACTGTGTACATCTTGAACCTACTGAGGCATGTATGTCAAACAACTAGCATGTATGTCTCGAGGCAAGCATCTTAACTAATTGAGCTTTGAAAATGACTCCCTAATGGAATTTGCTGGAAGCCATGTGACCCTGCAAGTGGGAAATCTGCAGAGAATATTTTGTAATTTCTCTCTAAAGGTTAAGCTTGTATAGAAGGGGACAAGTGCAGTTTGCATTATGAATTGGAATTGCTGGCCCTCTTGAAAGCAAAGCAGACTCACAGTAAAATGAACTTTTAATCTTAATGAGAGAGTTGTTCACAGAACAGTTTGATCCACCTTCTTACAAGGAGGAAACACAAATGCATAAAACAGGCGTGTTTGTCTCTGTGTTTAAATATATCCATGAACATAGAATCATAGAAAATTAGGGTTGGAAGGGAACCTCAGGAGGTCATCTGCTCCAACCCCCCAGTGCGCATATACAAGGGTAATGTGGTAAAGAGGTTCTGTTGTCATGATTCTGCAACGCCTGCTCTTCTTACCACTAATAGTCATAAACAGTTATACAGGCTGTGATTTTGTTAAAGTCTTGCTCCTTCAAACTGTTTGTAACTTACTTGCCACATATTATTATTACCCGAAAGATCAAAATTGAGGGTTCTTTTTTATTAACAAATCTGCCAATACACTTTTTTCTTCTTCTTCTTTTTGCTGTAATGGAAGGATTTTAAAATCAAGACAGTATGTAATAACCTGCTATTACGCTAGGGAAGGCAAACCGTTTTGGGGTTAAGCAGATCTCTATAAAACTGGAACTCATAAAAACAAAATAGACTTGTGTGGATTGTCTCTACAGAGTGAATATATAGACTAGCCAATTGCCCATCAAGAATGATGCGGGGGGAGCAGGAATGGAGCGATACAGCCACTGCCCTGCACCGCCGCCGTTCTGCCTCCAGCCCCACGCACACCCCAGCCCCTCCTTGTGCCCACCGCCACTCCTCTCTGCGGTGCCGCCACCTCCCAGGTGCCTGGGAGGGGAGGGAGCTTGCACACGGCAGCCACAGCCACCAGTCAGCACCCTCCACTGCATGTCCGGCCATGCACAATCCCCTCTCCCTCCCTCCTGGCTGTTCTCAGGGCCTGGTGGCAATGGCGGGGCACCACCGCTGTGCCCCCCCGCCCCTCCTCCCAACTACCTCCTGCTCCCTGCCGGCTTTTGTCAGGGCCCGGTGGTGGTGGCATCAGCCAGGCCAGAGCAGAGGGGCAAAGCCAGTGCTCTGCCACCAGCACCTCATGCTGCCACCTCTAAGGAGCTCTGCTCTGTCCCCTCCATCTCCACCATCATGGTGGTGCTCTGCCACCCCAGTCTGTCCCTGCTGTCCCCCTCTGTCTCCAAGGAGCAGGGCCGGGGGGGAGGGGAGGCAAGGCTAGCACCACTGGCCTCACACTCCAGCCCCACAGGCCCCACTCTCATGGCAGCCCTCCGCCATGTGTGTCTCTCCGTGCAGAGCATTCTGATTGGTTGTTTCAGTCAGCATTGTGATGGGCCTCCAAGACAACCAATCAGAGTGCAAGTAAAGCGTTACAGCCAGCCAGCCAGACTCAGGCTAAACTCCTTCAGTCATAAGACCATTGCTCTTCAGTTTTCATGATATGTGGCCAGCCAAAAAATGTTTCTGGTAACTTTAAGGTAATGAGTTGAACATGCCATCTCTGAGACTTTAAAAAAAAAAAAATAGGGTTACTTACTTTGTGCAAAATCTTCTAATGACTCTTTGTCATGTTGCATCTCAAAAAGGACTTGGGCTAGAAACTTCAAACCTGGTTTGTTCCCGCGTTGTCAATGAGGTTCTAATGAAAAGTGATATTTCAGCCTGAGCCAGAAGGTTATTTTAAACATTTTAACACAGATTTTGGAACGTTTTCCTCACTGGCTGTAGCATATAATGGTGGAGTTTTATAAGGCTTTGGCATTGACCTAACTGTTTGCATTCAAGTCAGATTTTAACTTCAGGGGCAGCACAGTTAAACCAATGCAGAGTGCTTGTTGAGAATCTCAAGCAAAAAGTTTTCCAAAAGCTTGACAGAAAGGGCTTTGCTACTTCACCGACGAAGCTCCATCAACCCAGCCATGCAGGTTAAGTGGTTTACAGCTGTTCAGGCTATATTTTCACAGTTAACAGAGCTTTAAACACTGGAGGGTGAACTGCTCCAGTACGAGTAGGTTATGTGCTAAACTAACGCAGCCTATGGAATTTGTAAATTCTGGCGGAGTCGCGTGCACTGGAAATTATAGGCTCTGAAGACATAGCCAGTGGAGTTTGTAAACTCCATTAGCCAAACCACTTGGGTTTGGATTCATGACATAAATAGTCTCCACTGATCCAGCCTGCACTTCTGATGATCTCAGTGCACGGGAATATTTCTGACAAGGTTAGATGGTTGTTTGCAGAGTAATTTGCGATGGGTTTTGAATTCCCTGTCAGTTCCTAATGAACTTTGCAAGATTCAGCAATAGTCTGGGAGAGATTAGATGCTCTGTTGGGGCATGACTGCTCGCTCAGGCAGAAATGCTACATTCATCAGCCGAATCTTTCAAAGCCAAGAAGGTTACACATTTTACAGTTGGAGCATTTGATTTGAATAGTTTGATTTGAAGTCAATTAGAATTTTAAAATGTGCTCCATGGTAAAGATGCACAGTGTTATTAGTAACTTGGGTAAAAGTATTAAGCTTGAGTCACCCATGCTGAAGTTTCAAGCTGGATGCAAATTGCAGGTTTGAAGGAAAGAGAGCTGAGGCTGAGGCATGAGAGAGGAGGTACATACAAATTGTACTTCTGTTTCTTCTTACGGTTCCATCAGTGGTGGGCAGCTGAAATTTTAACTAGGGCTGCACTGGAGAGAGTGGGACATGCATCATCATGGGTCTGATCCAACATGCATTGGGATCCCCCCCCTCCCCCCACTGACTTCAATGACAATTGGCTGAAGACCTGGGATAACGAATCCTATAGGATCAGTGGCGTAACTAGGGCAGGGTGACCAGGGCAGCATCCCTGGGTGCTGACTTGGGGTGGGGGGCAGAAAAAAAATGGCTGCTGCCACTGCCACACAGCCATGCCAGCTATGCAGCGGCAACCAGAAGTCACTATGTGGTAGCTGCCCTGGTGCTCAGCAGCTTCATGCACCTCTACAAAGGCTGTCCAGGCCAAGCCCCATCCTGACCAATTCTGCCTGTTTCTGGGGTGGCATTGGCATGTCCTGAAATCCTGATGGAGCAGGGCTTATTGTCACTATCTGCCTCCTTCTGGACAGATTTTCCTTGGCCAGGACCCTGCTTTCCACTGTGGCCCCCTAGGACTGAACAAAGGACTTTCCAGTGTCTACCATACGTATGTGTTTCATAGAATCATAGAGAAGTAAGGCTGGAATGGACCTCTAGACATCATCTACTCCAACTCCTTGCCTGAGGCAGGATCATCCCTATCCAAACCATCCCAAGCAAATCCTTGTCTGACCTACTACTAAAACTACACCGGCAATCCCATCACTCAACTGCAAAGCACAGCACCCTAGCCTGCCACAGGTAAAGCAAGGGAACAATGGTGGCCACTGTCCTGCTGCTACAAGAATTGGGGGATCCAAGGAAGACAACCACACTCCCACTTACAAAGGCAGGCAAAACCCCCACAGACCATACCAATCTGACCTTGGAATAAAATTCCTTCCTGAGCCCAAATGTGGCAAGACCCTCCATGTTTCACTGCCAGCAGGAGCACTCATACACCCCAACCAAAATCCCCCGCTTTGGGTGCAAGCAACACCCAATGCTTCTGAGAAAGACAAAAATAAAATTAAAAAAAACAACCATCCTGATGCATGCAGCAACAGAATGGGGGGAACCATTCCTTCCTAGCCCCAGGCAACAAGCAGCAATGCCCAGAAGCATGGGAAATACCTATAGTAAAGCATAGCCACAAATACTCCTATGTCATCCTTGACCAATTCTTAACCAACCTTTTCTTAAGCACCTTCAGTAATAGAAATTCCACAACATCCCAAAAAGTCTATTCCACTGCTTCACTGCTCTAACAGGTTTTCCCCCTCCTGTCGCTGCATGTGTCCAGGGGTGTTTTTTAATTATTATTTTATTTTTGGCTTCCTCAGAAGCATTGGGTGTTGCCTGCACCCAAAGCTGGGGACATGACAGTAATCTTCAAATATCTGAAGAGCTACTAGATGAGGGAGAATGTCTTTTCTCTCTAGCTATAGAGATGACCAGACCAGTGGTTTGACGCTGCAGCAGACCAGGTTCAGACTGGATAGCAGGAAAAACGTCTACTATCCTGTCCCTTCTTAAGTGCCTTTTTTTTGTAGCTGAACATGCCTATTTTCTTCAAGCTCTCTTTGTATAGCTTGCCTTCCAAGTCCTTTATCATTTTTTACCTCCCCCTGGATCCTCTCTAACTTTTCCATATCCATTGTAAAATGGGGGGCCTACAATGGTACACAAACCACATTTGCCTCCTATGTGACTGCATCATGCTGCAGATAAGCCTGTGATCCACCAAGACTCCTACATTCTTTTCTGTTGTGGTGCCATCCAGTCAATGATCACCCATTTTGCAGTTGTGTTCTTGATTACTCTTCCCGAGGTGTAGCACCGTGCATTTGTGAGCACTGAACTTCATGTCAGCTCCAGCCCAGCCTTCCAATCTGTCAAAATCCTTCTGAATTGCGCTCCTGTCCTCTACTGTATTCACAATCCTTCCCAATTTTGTGTCATCTGCAAACTAACTCAAGAAACTCTCTGTTCTGATGTCCAAATCATTAGTAAACATCCTGGAGTGTCCCTTTAATAATATAACTGTCCTGTGAAAATACATATATGCAGGCTATTCCTGAAGTTTCTTTTTCTTCCTGAATTTACAACAAATTAAGGGGAAATGGGAATTGCACCTCCTAGAAAAGATGGAAATGAATGTCTATGCCCTGGATATTTTTGTTGGGTTTGAAAGTCTTAGGATTGAATCCAGTCTTCACTGACTTCAGTGGAAGTCTTTGCCATTGGCTCCCATGGGATCAGAATCAGCCCTCTTATAATTACACACTCCCCACTTTCTTCTAGATCCTTCATCATTCATTTGAAGCGCATCATTTTGAAAAATAGAAGTCCAAGCACAATCCTCTTTAAAACCCAGGAGCGCTGTTTCCAATATCGGATAGCAATAATTTGATAAATTAGTTCATTAAAATGTCCCTTGTACACTCGCAATTTCTCTAATGTTCAGTGGAATTCTAGAGACAGCACAAGGAAGATGCGTTCTCCCCATGGGAAGGAAATATTTAGTTCTTCCTTACATGTTATTGACAGTCCTTATTCATGTCTAGGCAACTTCTGCTGATGAAGTTTGCCTCTAAACACACTTGAAGAGAAGAACCGACGCTGGAGCACACACACCCTTCCCCTCTGCTTCCAGGTCACAGATTGTTCATGAAAACATCCATTGGCCAAATTGCAGATGAAGAGAAGAACTGGGGGAGGGATATTCCCGTGTCCCTAATAACATAAGACTTTCAGGTTGTAGCAGTTCATCCTTGAGCTATTTTGCATTACCCTGAATGCTGAACAGAGCAGGATCTGCTAGAAAGCAATGTGGAGCCTTCCTCCCTACATCTTGGCAGGAAGTATTGGAGCATCCCTGTTCTGCACTTCTCCTACCCCTATGCCTTCCACTCTAGTAAAAAGGGAAATACATGGCTGAACTGATATCGATGCTCAGGGCAGACTTGTCAGTTCACAGGACAATCCTGAAGGCTGGAAGTAGGACAGTTTCTCCTGGGTGCCCCAACACCATGCTGGAGTGCACCACCAACAATTTAAATAGTTTGATTGGAAGTTGGATCGGGTCTATCCTAACCACGTATCAGTAACTCCGGTAAAGGCATTAAGCTTGAGTCGACCTGGCTGCAGATTTCAGATTGCAGGTGTGGAAGGAAGAAAGATAGGTGCCATTCCTATTATTATGCATCTGGAAAGTGTTATAGCAAAAATGTGCAAATGACATGGAAATTTCCTTTCCCCTCTCTCCACAAGTTAGGGATATTCTAGCAAAAATATTTGTTATAGCATACCAACCAAGGGAGATGACTATATACATCCTGAGGTAAAAAAAAAGTAGCTGAAAAGAACCTATGAGCCATGTATATATTGAACCTTTTCTTAGACTTTCTTACAGATCCATTGTTTTGTGTAGCCAGATTGGCAGTAGCCAAAGGGGAAGTTTCAGTAAAACTCATGTACTTCCAATGTGTCATCTGCCCCTGCCTGCAGCAGTGAGTAACGCTCTGTCTACTCTACAATCAGCAGCTAGGATTGTAGCAGAGAAGACATGGAGCCTAGACTGCAATGCAGGCTGTTCAAGCCTGCTGGAAGCCCTGGATACATATTTGGATGGCCAGCTGATATCTGTACTTCTATGTCTTCACTGTGATTGTTGCTAAGCTAGCAAAGGTAGCTAAGGGCCAACTGTGCTTGCTGTGATCTTACCTCTGATTGTAGCATAGATATGACCATAATAGTAAAAGGGGTGTCAGTTTCTCACTCTTTGTCTGCATTAGAGATTGCACTATCTCTGTCATGGTGGAAACATCTCTGTGATAATCTAGTGGTGGGAAATGTTAAATAAACAGTGCTGACTATAGTCAACCTGGTTCTGTGGTGCTACTTTGTTCTCCACCACATGCAGCTCTGTCTTTTGTTAGAGGAGGCAGAAACGGAGGGGACTAAAGTCTTTGAAGGACTGTTGTCATACAAGTACAATTCATACTTTCCTGGGTATCAAAACAGGTTCCCGTTAATTGCAGAGGGGGTGGAGATATTGCTGAAATGCCCTGTGGTGTCTCCATCTGTGTAGTTGTGGTGGGCATGCTCCTCCATTTCTGTCACAGTCATTACTGGGAATGGAGTGGTAATCAAAGGCGCACTGAGCATAGGGAATATATTAGCAAGTGTAATGAAAGGTTGTAACACTGTCCTCCAAGACCAGGTACCACAAAGCACATTCCTAGGGAGGAGGTTGTCATCATTGGAAGAACTAAGAAAGAATAAAAGAGCTAGTGAGAGCGTAGTGAATGAGGCAAAGGAAAAGGAGAAGCTGCTCTGATGTGCTGTCTGAGGGTGTGGCCTGGTTGTTCCTTTAAATCCATAGCCCTTTAAAAGGGAAGGATGACCTTGTGGTTAAAGCACTGGACTAGGACACAGGAGATCTGGATTCAAGTCTTGCCATTGTTACTCTCTGTCTGTCTCTGCCTTTGTCTCTCTGTGTGATCTTGGCCTAATTTCATAGTTTTGTAGATGTTAGTTGGTTGGTTCACTCCTGTATGCTTCCCAGTCTTCAGACTTAGGACATCACTTCCCTACTGCCAAATGGGGGATTGGTTCCTGAACCCTATTTTCACTAAAAATGCCCCAGAATTTTGTACTTGATCAATTATAGATGAGTAATATAGCTACATTAATGTACTTACATTGCAAATAGCTGTCATTGATTTGGAAGGGCTTCTTTGAGGTGACTTTGCTGGACTATTTGAAGAGCTCTTGGTTGGACTTTTTGAAGGGTTCTTGGCTGGAGTCTTCTCAGGAGTCTTGGATGCAGGTTTTGCTGGAGTCTTGTCTGCTTTGCTAAAGGAAGTGTCCAAGGAAGTTTGGACAGATGTTCTCCAGAGAGATGAGCGACGCAGCGAACTTGTTTTCTGGCATGATGTTGCATTGGCTCACACGTTGTAAAGTCAAACCTGACATCATAAAGTTGAAACAGGGTGTCAATTTATAAACGTTGTAACTCAAAACATTGTAAGTCAAGGACTGCCTATATTAGAATGATGATGGTAATGCATACAGCTGGGTATAACAGTTGCCATAACTCCATAATACTTTGCATAGAAAGACAAGGCCTTGAAGTTCAGCTGACTTCAGTGGAGCAATGCCATTTTATGTCAGCCAGAGATATTCAGCTCCATGGTTTCTGTCCCAAGAAGTTATTAAGACAGGGAGGCAGGAAGTTTCTAAAATGAACCTCAACCTCTGGAAATAGAAGTAAAGGCAGGATTTGTTCAAAGGCAGAGAAAAAATATGAATAATTATTTGAACAAGGAGACCTGGGTGAAAAAGGCTTGATGTAGCTGTATCTAGCAGCCTAAAGGATTTCCACATCCTCTGTAAGATGAGAACATTTGATTGTTCTGGGCTGTGATTTGCTGAAATCTTCCTAGACAGATAGATAGATAGTTAGATAAATCTTTATCTATATATATCTTTTAAAATTAAAATTGGCATTTCCAAGCCTCCTGCTGCTGGTTGCTGTTTTCAAGAACCAGATACTACGTGTGACACAAGCAGAGAGTATGCAGTGTGGCCTGCTCTGGAATATGCAGGCACTGGTATCCAGCCCCCAAGGGAAGCAAGTTAAAACTATGAGAAACCCATCAGAAAAGAAAGGTGGTTCATAAGTTAAAATGCTAGCCTGGGACTTGGGAGAAATGCATTCAGTTCCCAGGTTTGCCACAGGCTTCCTGCATGACTGTGACTAGGTCATTTAAGTATTGGGTGCCTCAGTTCCCAAGCTATCAAATGGGAATAATAGAATTTAGTCTGACAACAGACCTCCCCACAGGGTGAGAATATTTGCATTCAAAGATTGAGAGGAACTCCTATTCTGTGGTAACAGGGTCTACTATGTAAGTACCTAAAATAGGTAAGTGACCTGTAGTTTGCACTGTAGTGGTTTACCTGTGATTTAAAGCAGGGTGGACTAACGTGTCCCAATAGATGCTTTGCTGATCTACTCAAAACATGCGCACTGGTGCCAGAAGGAACTCTGGGTATTAGTAACTGATGACTATAATTGAAGCATATCCTGAACGTGTACAAGGCTCAAACAACAGAGAAACAAATGTCACCAGTGGCTGTTTTAAGGTGAACCAATATTCTGCACTGCACAGCTTCCTTACTAGCCTTGACTATATAGGTGGCTTGGCATGAGCAGCACAGTCCTTCGGAGGAGAGACTGAGGGGGAGATTTGAAGGGGGCTGGGAAAAAACATATTCATTTGTCCCCTTTTTTGAGATTGTCAGAAAGTCTGTGAGCAGGATGGTTCTTAAGGATCATTATTGAACTAATTACAGTTATTAAGGCACAAGTGCTTTGGTTTGCTTTCTCTCTCTCTCTCTCAAGATATCAGCAACTTTCCTTTGTCAAAGTGACCAATAAATGCCTACTTCTTTATTCCCATATTCCAGTCCAAACGAAATTGCAGCAAATCTCAGAGTGTTTAAAGATCTAAACTGAGCCTCTTAGCCTCTCTTGCTCTGTGTGTGTGTATATAGATATAGATAGATAGATATAATATTAACTATATAGATTTATAGATATAGATATATATATCACCACCACCACCACTTAAATGTCTAGACAAAATCAGGCAGTGGGCTTTTGCCTTATTCAACCCTTCCACAGTCTTGGAGATATTCCCGGCGTGATGTTCTTTTACATAATATTGGTGCCATGAAGCATGGCCTCTTTAGGTGAAGAGGCAGAGATTAATGAGCCGCATGGAAACACTAATTTGTCTGAGTTAGAGAAGATTAATTACGTTAATGGTCTAAGCAAAGCTAATCTAGAGGCTAGAAATGTTCATTCAGTGTAACAAGGCCAGTGGTTTTATAAGGGTAAAGAATTCTACTTCATTGAAAGGAGAATCTGAAAATAAATAATGTGTTTTATTTAGAAATTGTGAGCTCCATTCATTTCTCTCTATGCATGTATACATATGGGAGTTACATATGTATATGAGGAAGATAATAGTGTTCCTCAATGATTGATTGATATTTTACGTCTCTCTACCTCCTCTCATCGAGGATCCCATAATACTTAAGAAACTATGCATTTCGGACATCACTGACGCTAGACATTTCCAGGATAGAACACAGCTGCTGTTTAACTTTTGACGCACTGGCCAGTCCCCTTGAGTTTTTGTACACCATGATGAACATGATCAGAAGTGGGCCCTGATTTTGCTTGTCTCAGTTCTTTGTTGTGTACTTGAGATATCCAGGCCCTGACATTCAGAAAAGTTGAATACAAGCAACTGAAGTCAATCAGAGCGGCCAGGAAGTTGTGTCAGTCACACAAAATCTGGACTTCCAAAACTAGCTACTTTTGAAAATGCTAGACTCCTGTAGGACTGGAGAAGGCAGTAAGGGGCTAGTCTTGGAAGAAAAAAGGATCTCTTTCAGATGGGAGAAGCTGGGGAGTTAGGAGTCTAGGAGGGTGCTGTCCTCTTCTACGTTCCATCGCAACTTGATTTTTGAAAATTTCCTCTGCTGACCTGCTCTTCTACTTCTGTTCTTGGCAAGTCTCATCTACTCCCTCATACCTAAGGAGTGGGATGACCATCTGAGCAGAGCATCAACTGCCAGGAAAAGAATAGAGCTCATAGAGAACACAGGGTGGTCCACAGGTTCACAGACATTTAGGGCTGGAAGGGACCTCATGAGATCATTGGATCCAGTCCCCTGCTCTGAGCAGGAAAGACTGCTGGGGTCAAATACCCCAGCAAGGTGTGCGTCCAGTCTCCTTTTGAAGGTCTTCAGGGTAGGTGCCTGCACCACCGCTGCTGGGAGTCGACTCCAGAGTCTGGTCACACGAACTGTGAAGAAGTTTTTCCTTGTATCCAGTCTGAAACTTTCTTCTAGGAGTTTATACCATTGCTCCTGGTTTTCCCCTAGGGTGCTTTGGTGAACAGTTGTTCACCAAATGCTCAACCCTGATATATTTGTAAACTGCCACCAAATCCCCCCACAGTCTTCTCTTTTCTAGGCTGAACAGTCCCATATGATCCATGATGGAGATGTTGCTGCCTTAACAGATAAGATGGACAAAGAGTGCAAGGCTTCTCCCCATTTGAGGGAAGTCATTTTCTTTTCTGTGGGGGAGCTATGGGTGATCTAGAGGTGGAAGAAGGTTCATTTTGCCATTGTGAAGAGAAAATGGGAAGAGCGCTAAGTGTGAGGTCAAGGAGAGAACTCCTGTCCATCTCTTTCAGATGAAAGGATAACTAAAAGGATGAATATAAAGGTGCTAATGACTGTGAATGCCCTTAAAGTTTGGGTACAATGTGTACTAGCAAAGTGGCTAGTATTCACTTTGGATTCAGATTTGGCCAATTCAGGGGACAGTGATTCGATTCAGTGATTTGAATCACTGTCCCAATTCAATTCGGACGAATCTCTGAATCAGCCCCCGCCCGCTCTCCCAGCCCAGCAATGGCTCCCTAGCTCCCAGCACTTGGGGGAAAAAAGCCCTGGCTCAGCAGGTGCTGTCGGGGGGGGGAGCAGACCCTGCTACCCACCACTGCCACACGCTGTGTGGAGGGCTCTGCATGAGCCCTGGGATCCCCCCTCCACCTCGCTCTGCCAGCCGCCACATGGATACCCTGCCTGGGCCAGCTCTGACCCTTTAAGGAAAAAAACATGAAAAAAACCCCGGACTTGCCGCTCCTGCTGGCAGGGGGCAATTCCCACTGCCCTGCATTGCCCCACACCACGTGGGGGGCTCTGCATGAATCCTCCGAAGCCCCAAAGCCGCTGCAGGAGCGGAATCCTGGGGCTTTTCTCAGCTTTTTTTTTTCCTTAAAGGGCCAGAGCTGGCCCAGGTGGGGCACCCATGTTGGGGCTGGGGGTGAGGGAGGGAGGGCCAGGGGCTCGTGGCAGAGCCCCCCATGCAGTTCGGGGCAGTGGGGATCACCCCTCTGCCTGGAAGCACCCAGTGAGCACTGGGGCTTTTTTTTAAAGTACCGGGAGCTGAGGCAGGCAGGGCAGCCATGGAGGAGGCTGGGAGAGTGGGGGAGATCAGGGGGACTGGCAGGGGCCCCCCATGGTCCCTTCCCCTAGCCTCCCCTCCCCCGCCTCTAGTACTTACCAGCTCAGAGTCGGGGGCTGCAGCCACCAGGGACTGCCTGATTCATCAAAGCTCTCCAAATCTTTCTGGAAGATTCAAAGAGCTTTGAATCAATTCGGACCTTTAGATTGGTCCCCTGATTCCATTTGGATTTGGAGATTCGGCCACCGAATCAGGCCAAATCTCCTCCAAATCAAATCACCACCTGAAGCTTCGCACAGCCCTAACGTACACCTCCCACCACTAGACAGCATTAAAGAATAGCTCCTCATCTTTCCGAAGACTGAAATATGGAGGTTTAAGATTATTCCATCACTAAATAAGGTTGCACAGCTTGTATTTTAAAACTTGAGTTTATCGTATCTGTTTTTACCATTTCTGTAATGAGAAATCTGTCCCAGAGAGTATGGAACATGAGAGTTGAGAGCTAAGAGGAGCTGCACACTAAAGCTGTAAAGGTAAAGCAGGGAACTCATACATGGTCTGTGTTGTGTATCCTGTTTGGCTGGTGAGGAATTGAGGCCTTCCAGAGACCTGCAAGGAAATGCTTGGACTGTCACCCATGAAAGGAACTTGCCATATCAACATCCCAAGGTCAAATAATTTGGTATTTGTGACTTTGAATGCCTGGTTTTATTTTCAGCTCTTTAATGTTATGAAAGGTCAGCAGGAATGAGCAACTTTCTGTGATAGATTTGCTTTTGTCCATGAAAGGTACAGGCTGCTGCTTAAAAAAAAAAATCTAAGTTAAAATGAAATTGTCTCGCGCAGTTAAAGATTCACACTAAACAGATACACTAGCAAGAAGCATAGGACAAGAAGTAGATTGCACATGCAGTTAAAAAGCAGGGTATGCTATTGCCCAAACTGAATTTGATCAGGGTACACGGTGCAACATCAGTTGTTCCATGCCCCATCTGAAGGTGGAGGGCTTGCATTGCAATTTCTGTCAGCGTCTGCTTGTTATTCAGCTTGTGCAGATCATCAAATCCTCATCTCCTCTGTGGTTTGGTGCTGCTGGTCCTCTGTGCCTGGATTTATTAGACACATTTATGGGTTTGGGAGGAGGAGGGGATTTAATTCCCAAACGGGAACCTCCCATTAGGGGTCTTTCCCCTAAATGTAAAAGAGAATCAAACAGCTCAATTTAGCAGCAGCTACAGCACTGTCACTGTCTTCTCTGGAAAGGGGAGGGTGGTGTGCCCACAGTGGATTTTAATATATTTGTCAGTGCCAGACAGCTTTTGATTAACCACAGTTGTGTCTTCCACTGAAGCATGACAAACAGGGCCATCCATCCTTTCTACCACCACATGCTCCCTTCCAAACGAAACTCTCGAGTCACTTATTCTCCCGTTAGTCCTTTATCAGATGGTGTTTAAACCGCCACTTGAAATCAGCCACACTGAGTCTATTATTGGCATTTCCACTTCTGTTTCCAGTTCTTAGTTTCTCAAATCGATGAACCTCTGTTATCATTATATTTATTTTCCGTCTGTGCCCTCAGAGCCATCAGCCAGTTCTTTTGTATTGGTGCACAAATCTTATTAACTTCTTGTTGTTTTTGCTTGTCTCCTAGTTTAAGAGTATATATCCTGGTTTTCAAGGGAGCTTCAGGGCTGTGGGGCCAAAGAGGCTATTCTGTTCAAGCAAGTCCCTGTTCAAGTCCCTAGAGGCATGACTCAGCCAGAATATATTAGGGAGCAAATTTCTACAGCCTCTGCCAGAAAGTCACAAGGAGCAAGTGTCTATGGGTGCTGCAATATCTTTTTTAAACAGTGAAGTATAATAGCCATTTTGGAAGGGGCTAAAGCAGCAGCAGTGGCCACCAAGCACCACTCCCTGGGGAAGGTGACCCACTTAATGAAAAATATTGGATAGTTGTGGCAATTTATATTTGAGTTTAAGCAGCATTTGCACCTTTACATGATGAGAAGTGTATATGAGGGATCACCTTCTGTCCTGTTGTCTGACTCTGTTAAGACTGGAATTGCTGATCATCTGCTATAACGTTTCAAGAGCATAGGAAGTGGGGTCTTTTGTGCCAGGTCTTGTTTCTCTGGAAAGCTCTCCTCCTTAATTTACATCTATGCATTATATAGCATCCTGCATCCTAAAAGATCCCCAAATGCTAAAACCAACATGTAAACTAATTGCAGGGAGTAGTGTACTCATTGCTAAAATGTAGTTATCCCTAGGATGAAAAGAATGAATTTCATTTAATCAAGACAACATTACACAGCAGTTCAGGACAGGAAGTAAAGTATATCTGTTTCATGGTAAAATTGCAGGAAAGAATTTTAAGGTAACCAAAATCTCTATATTTTGCCTAGGAAACTGAATGACCCTTACTTGTATGAAGAGGCCAGGAAGAGAGTTCATGTGACGCATATCAAATATGCAGGACTTCTGTTTTATATTTCATCTGAAAGATAGGACCAGAGGAAGATCCAGGGGTGGGTGGCAGTGTAGTTGCACCCCCTTCAACTGTGTGGCACATGCATTGTGAGCTCTCCAAACACACCAGCATGTCAGCTTAGTGCCTGCAGGGCTTTGCATGTGTCCTGAGGTCACCACACAGGCTCTGGCCACAGTCCCTGTTTTCAAGCAGCTTTGAGTCCAGGGAGTGAATGCTGTCATTGCCCATCCCTCTTTCCCCCTGTTGCTGAATTCAGGGCAGAGTGGGAGGAAGGGAGGATGAATGCTGGTGGTGCCCATTTCCTGGGTTCTGTGGCTATATGAAAGCAGAAGTTCTGGCCAGAACCTGCGCTGACAATCTGGTGAGCTCAGAGGCCATGTGGAGCTCCAGCAGGTGTTTCACTGACATGCCAGGGAGCTCAGAGAACTCACTGGGCATGCGCCACACAGCTGAAGTGGGTGTAGCTGCACCCCCTGCACCACTATCCTGGATCTGCCAGTGGATAGGCCCTAGAGCAGCATATGGCTCCCATACACTTTACTGAGCAACCGGTTAAATATTTGCTTTAAGGGGAAATTGCCACATCCAAACTGCAACCACTACTTGCTGCAGTACATAGGTATTCTTTACAGGTCTCTGATCCAACCAGGTATGTGGTTTGAACCTATTTAGCTTATCTAACTGAATCATATCTGTATCTTCCTTCCAGTGAAGACCTTGATTCTTTCTCTGCTGTCCCCAAGGGCACAAGATTTGTAAAATGTACTTCCTTGTGCCTTTGGGGACCATTGCACTGTTGGATGCATTCAATTCCAGTGAAAGTAAGGTAGTTAATATTCTCTTGTCTAGCAACCCTGCTGAAGGTAAAAAAAATCAGATTCTAGTTAGAGTGCTAAAGAAACCACATCATAAGTGGCTATCTAAGAGATGTGGAGAATCAACATACGTGGCTCCATGTCATACAGCCTGAGTGGTGCTGGGGAATAAATTGGGTTTCAAGACTTTTTTTGATTAGTTGTGGCGGTTATAGTCTCTGCAGGTGGGCTAGTGGGATTTATTTTAGCTAGCTGTAGAATTTAGTGGGTGCTACTTCATCCTCAGAAACTCCCAGTTTCCAGTCTTAAAATGGACCTATTACATTGGGCAGAGGTTGGCTGCTTAGGGACAACCAGCAGGTTCATCTACTTTTTCTTGTGACAGGCAAGGCCAAAGTTGCCAGGCATTTTAGAGAAGCAAGATTTGTGAGGTGGCATAGTACCTCTTTATTGGCCCATCTTCAACAGGTGGAAGAGTTGACCTAATAAAGAGTTATTGATGCCCAAAAGGTTATCTGATGTTCTTCCCAACTATACAAGATGGTCCAATAAAAATATTACCTCATCTCAGATATGCTTCTCTCCCATTTCTGGAACATTATGGTGACTTCACTATGACCATTTTTGAGGCATATGGAAATAGTTCTTACCCCATAGAAAAGATTCGGCTTGGGAAGGGTGTCAAGGGCTAATTCGTTACTTTGGAAAGAAAAAGGGTATGTGGCTTTTAATATACAGGGCTGTAGTCCTTAGCTAATCAGTGACGAGAGTAACAAATAGTAGAAAAGTGCAATAAGGGAGGCTGCCAGCCTGGAAAAGTAGTGATTCATGTAGTTGTTATAAAAGTCAAGTTTTGTGTTATATGAGATGCCTTTTAGGTTCTCTGCTGGTTTCTTTTCCCCAGTGCACCTCCTGGTGTCTTCTTGTCATTTTCAGTTTTTTGTTCTTATAACTAACTTGCAACATTTTTGGTCATTAAATCTTTCACCCTCTGGCTCCTACTTTTTGTGAGTACTCATGGTTCGCCTTAATATGACACCTGTAATACTTCAAAGGGTGTGCAGACTCCCATTTTTCTCCTCAAAAATGTTTTTATTTACAGTTTGACACAGGCCCAGAAGTGTAAGGGCACCCAGCAAATAATAGGTTTATTGCTGATTACCAAGTAACTGCCTAGGCAGAACTGCTTACACAAAAGCTTTGTCCTGTGTTGTGAGAATGCCTAAGGCTGAAACTCCTGGGAAATAGATGGCAAGAGTAGCTCAAATGTTAACAGAACTCAAAGAATAAGATGTGAATAATTTATTTCCATGAAAAGAACAGAACAGCCATGTGCCTTTCCAGCTGTAAATTTTCAATGCTATGAAAAAGGTCTGATGACCAATGTGAAATATATTGTTAAGGAAAGGAAATACAGAACATTCCAGTAAAGTTGAAGTAGCCATTGTGAAAATTACAGCTGACTAAGGGATTCCTTAGCATTTTGGGGAGCTGTCAAGAATTGGCTCATATGCTGAACATCACTGACCACACCTGCCATCTGACTACCAATGGTTTGTAGCTCCTTGGCCATGTTACCTACATCTCCTTGCAGTCCAAAAACTGCATGTTTTATCTCTTTCAGAGTGACCATGACTTTCTGCATAGTGTCCACATCAGAGGAGCCTTCAGCAGAAGGCATAAAATGGTCAGACATATCTGCTTTGTTCTGCATGGGAAATATCCCCCAACTCCCACCAGATATGCGGAGAGTTCTGCTCTCAAAACTGTTCACTTTTCCAGCAGAACCCCTTGAATTATCTGGTAAGAGATTCAGGATGCTAGTATTCTCGCTCTCTTCATCAGATATCTGGCAAGGAGGAAAAGGATGTGTAACCCTGTCCTTGTGATCCTTGAGGAAAACCGATGAGGAGGGCTGCTGGGGTGAAGACAAGTATGAAGGTCCACAGGAAGGCGTAAGATAAGGATGACCTGTGGTCTCTGGAATGACCGCCTTAGGGGATGAGATGGAGACGGTGGAAAAAGAAGTTGTTGTTGCAATAGAGCTGGTTAAATCTAAAACATACACATAAAAGAGAGAAAAATAAATATTTTGTACAAGATTTGCCTACAAATAACTTCAAATTTGTGGACTTTTGACTGTTGCAGTCGTGGCAAATTATTTATTTAAAAAATGTCTGAAGGCCCAAACTAGGATTTGTACCTCTTTGTGCACAGACCACCACAAACAGAGCAAAGCAGCATTTTTCCCCCCCTAATAGAATTACAATTGAAAAATACAAACTGTAGAATTGGTAGGAAAATAGAATTTTATGCCCCCCCCATAATAGAAAACATGTTTTTCCATTTAAGAATAATTTCCCCCATTTTAGCAAAGACAAAGCAAAACTCTTCTGCCAAAAATCAAACATTTTTTAGGAAAGCAGATGTGTCTTCTTTAGTTGAAAATCTAGTTTAATGTTTGACATAGTTACAATGGGGATGCGCTTAACTAGCCCTACCAAACAGAGAGAGGGCAGTAGAGTGGTTATCACAAATAAACAAATAAATATGGTGATGAATTGGCCCGGCTTTGGTAGGCACATGAAGGCCTCTGCTTGTTTTGTCTGGCACACTCAGAGAAGAATATTCTCCAGCACTTGCCAAACCTGAAATTGCAGTGGTGATGGCATTTGAGGGCACTCACAGTGACTGTTCTCAAGTTCTCTGTCTTTGGCATGCTTGAGAGAAGCCACAGGCTCCTAGAATACCTTCACTACTGCATTTATGGATTTGGCACATATAAGTGAGAATGGGGCATGCTGGAGAGCATCCCTCTCAGAGGGCCCTAGGGGCACAATATGGATGTGCCCTGAGTAACTTAACAACAATAAAGAGCTATAAAAGCTGAATTTTAATGAACGCTACAGTGGTGTATGAATTTTCATACACCACTACATTCTAGGGTGGGAGCAAAACCAAAAATGAACCCTCCCCCTTACAGTATATTTTGGACTAAGATGATCACATTATAAAGTTATACATCTTGTCTTATCAGTGCTATTGAATTACCTGGGTATAGTATTGTATGGAGTAGATTATTTCAGAGCTACAAGCCAAAATGGAGAAGACTCTAACTGATGGACGCTTGGAAAGGTACAATTACATTGGTGGGGGCGGGAGTTCCTTGTTAGGCACTTTCTATCAATTGAAAAGAAACCAGAGGAGGAAGAGAGAGTTTTTTTTCCCCTGAGTTCCCATTGATAAATAATCAGTTCCAGTTTGGTCTCAGCGGTGACTAAATGGGACTTAAATAAAATGTCGCCATCTAAGGGTGAAGTGACACCTTAAACTTAGACCATACTAAATCTTGAAATGTTAAAGTTGTTAAAGTTAAAGTTAAAATGTGCTGTGAGTGGTCCCATGGTACAGGTTAATAACATTTCCTACCTGCACAGCTCTGACTTGTCACTGGCAGGGAGTGGAGGGGGGTGGTGGGGTTGGTGACCCAAGGGCATGGCTAGGAACCAGGACACCTGGGTTGTATCCCTGTTGGGGTAGAGGGTATGGGTGGTGCACCCTGGGATGCTGGAGGACTGCAAATTGATCATTTTATGTTTGTGTCATAGACTAAAGTTACCTTACCACAAGCTAGGTCTCACAGCCCAAGTTAACCCTCAACTGAAGTAGCATAAATTTAAGAAACTTGGAAAGCATTTAGCATGAGTTAATGAGCTTTAACATGTAGATGCTCACATTTTAAGTGTCCTAAGTATGATCCAAGGGTAACATGTAATGTCACACTAAGTTTGAAAAAGAGATTCAGTTTGGTTTTGCTTCACCAGCCACAGAACTCAGTAGACACATAAGTTCAGGTAGTATCTCCATTTTGGACTGCAAGTTTCCTCTGGTGTCTACAGCTAGGCTTCTGTGCATGTCTGGAAGTGATCAAGTTTGATCAGTGAGGCACCTAACTCACTTAAGTTTCTTTGTGATTCACTTTGGTGTTGGGATTTGCCTAAGTCCATTGTGTGGCTTGATCCATTACATATGTTCAGAGCATATCTAACTCATATTGACAGGACGGAATTCAACTCAGAAACCACAGTGGGGATATAACTCTCTACTTTTTGCCCAATAGTCTTATAGTTAAAGCACTCAGGAAGTGGAAGATATAGGTTTTAGGTCCTTGTTACCCTGAGGGAATTCAAACCTTGGTCAAATCAGATTGCTCCCCTGAGAACTGGGATGTCTAATACTAAAAATGTCTGAGATCAAACAAGTTTGAAGGCATGTGGCAGAGTTGTGCCTGTAGGTGGACTTAGGTTTTAAAAAGGGGATGCAGATGGTGTGATACATCATTACATATTACAATGTGTAGTTTTATCAAGTTAAAAAGAAACCAGGAGCTTTACTAATAAGTCAAGCTATATTATTCAGTTTAAGATTGGAGTAAAAGCAAATATACATTTATTGGAATGTCCATTAATTTGCTATATAATATAGTACATATACCCCCCAACAACTAAGCAAAAAGTAATCAAAATACATTGTTTCAGTAGTCCTGCAGTCATTGTAATTGAATGGACGTCTCTTTTTCAGATCCATAATGCAAAATCTAGCCTTCTTGAACATCTTGATAGTGAATCTAATGCTTCACTAAAAGTTATTTCCACACCTGAGTTAATGTTTTTGGCTAGAGTTAAAACAATCTGCAGGGCTGTGAAACAGGAGCTACATTACCAGGAGCAGCTCACAGATAGCAGGATTCCAAAAGAAAGGATAGCTTGATGAGCTGAACAATACCATTAAAAAGAAGAGTGGGTTGCTAAGCCGAATGGAATGAAGAGTTTAGAAGGAAACGGGTAGAGTATAATGAGCCATGAAGTCAGTTGACTCCATCACTGCTGCCTGAATAGAAATGTTGTTGCCACTGACAAGCAACTTCTATTAAACTTTGGGTGGGCCAGGAATCAAAGGGGATATTCCTGTACCCCCTGGCTCCACTCTTGGTTGTGGTGTTGCCAACTATAGAGCTTAGCTGTTTGACTCATTTTCTTTTTTCTGGTTTTGAACGTTAGAGTTTATACTTTTTAAGTTATCTTTTTCTCCCCGTGAACCTGGGAACTAACTAGAAGGGCTCTTTTTAACCTCCAAATTTGTCAAGAATCAGAAGCGTTAGAGTTTGTATATACCAGCATATAAAGTTCAACTACTGTATCGCTAAGGACATTGTCACAATAAGGGAAATAATTTTTTATTTTGATTTGCTTGGAAATTAACTATAGTATATCTTTTGAAGAGATGAGATCTGAGCTGGCCCTATATTTTGCAGTATTTTGTATAAAGAAAAGTCATATGGGGATCCAAGCTGACTTCAATGACTCTTGTAGCGCATTTATAGCATTGAGTTTATCAACTTGTTAGGAGACTGTGATGGCTAGAACTAGAGGAAATAGAGATGGAATTGCTCCAGCAAATGATAGGGGTTGTGTGATAGTGATTTTCCCTGGAGAGCAATGAAGAGCTCATAGTTTAAGGTGGGTTGGTGGGGAGCAGGGTCATAACAGGGAAAAGAGTTCACTTAAGGAGGACTGTAGAGCTCCCAAAAACAAGGGGCCCTAAATGGCTGCCTGCACAGTTAGCAAGTGTTTGAGACCAGCTGTGTGGGTGAACCATTTCCCAGAATAAGCATTCAGTTATAGTGAAATTGATACTTAGTAAGTATAAATACAATGCAAAGTTTTATGTGAACACTGCTGAGCTCAATGTGTGGTCTCACAAGACCCAAAGGGTTTCATGCTGGCCTGATCTACATACCAGAAACCACCTACTAAGGCATGTGACATGGTGCTAAATTGTAACAGGTGAAAATTCACATTTACCAGCAGCGCAGCTACCCATTTAAAAATTCATGGGGCTGTCCCTGGTTTTCACACATTAGTCCTGAGAGCATGGAGCTTGTGGGACAAGCAGACGGTACAGAACATCTATTTCCGGGCCTCACTGGCATACAGTGATATTGCAGTAACAGCTAAATATGTGAGTTCCTTTGCAATCCTCTTCCCCCTACTTTTTAGGACAAACGGGTGACCTATTCCACCCCAGAACTGCTCTAAGTGATACTGGTTTGTAATGGGAATGGCAGGCTATTAACCAGAGTGGTTCATCCTTCCCCCCTTTAAGGAACAAATCGGTATTGAGCTAACCTTGGTATCAAGTTTTCCTGGGGAAATCCTCAGCTTTTTCTGAGGAAAATCTTCTGGCTTGTTTCAGTTGTTAGAGTGACAAAGGAGACTTATCATGGGCCGTGATCTTGGACCTTAGGAATGCCTACAGTGCAGTGGCAGAAAGCTCATGGCTGATGCAAAAAATCCCACCCTGTGCTCACACTCTATGCAAGTCAGATCTGGAAATGGGGCCGTAAGGGTGCCCTGAGGCCCCCCATTGTTATACTCCAGACCTGGGTTTCCAGCACAATCAAAAGCAGCAGCCTGAGGCTCTTCCAGAGCATTGTCAGCTCTCTGCTGCTTCAGTGTATACTTATCCTTAGTCTTCACACTCTAACTTTATGCTGATGCCAGATCTCATTGCTTCCTTATACGCTGATTCCATCTAATATGTGAAAATGCAAATACAATTCAAATATTTTTTCCTGAAGGATAAGTAAAAAAAAAAAAAAAAAAGATGATGTTTATACTTGCTCTAATAACTATAAGCTCAGAGAACAGGTTTCTTTTTTCCTTCCCCCTGCCTCAGGCCACTAATAATATGCTTCTCTTTACCAGTATCTAAAAAGTAAATGCATATTTAATTCTTAGTGACAGATATTCAGGAAATACCTTATGTACAACTAATAGAAGTCTTTACAGCCTGTCTCTGTTTTCAAATGTCTGCCACCAGGTGAAACAAGCTTTTAAAAATATTTTTTCCCTTAGAGTAGAAAATCCACTTGATGACATGTCCATGGGTAAATGGCCTCCTCTTCTATTCTGAAAATACCAGGCATCTGCTCAAGTGATGACAATTTAGTTTCATTTTTGACAGTAGTGATGCCTTATTGAAAGTACAGCTTGTTTCCTGTAGAGGTTCCAGCCTCTTCAAGGCAGTTACTTTAACTTTAGGGTACTGTTCAATTTGTTTTCCACACTTTTCAAAATAGTTATGCCCCAAATTATAAAATCAATCTGGTTCAGTGATCTACTGAGTGTCTGATATGTTGCCAAGCAGAAAATGGATACCCGCAAGCCATCCTCCACTTTCCAGAGATGGAAACACTATGCATGCAGCCCAATACTTTTGGTGCTGAGGGAATAAACAACATCATGCTGGAATGGCATGAATAGAAGCCAGAAGGGGAAGCCGCCTTATCCAGAACACGGGGCAGACTCAACACAGGAACAGTGGGGGGAGAAGAGGGGAATAATGCTAGTACAAGTCTTTCAAAATGGTTACCAAAAGACTGTGGGGTTTTTTTCTTTTTCTTTTTTGAGAACATTTCTTGGAGTACAACATTTTTCTAGAAACCAAAATGGAAAAGTGTCAAAAATGCCAATTTTAAACTTTAAAAAGCTACTTTCAAAAGTAATTCACTGTTTCTCAATACACGAGAAGTGTTTCTTGACAAGTGAGCCTTCAGAACACTGCACTGACTAAAATGAAGGTATTCCCTAGTCCCATCTCATCATTCAGAAGCTTTTTTTCTGACAATCAATAACTCTTAAAGGTGTGAGCACAAGATTACTAACTCCTGACATTTTTCTGTTTATAGAAAACTTCTCATGTGAGAAGAAAACAAATGGGTTTCATTTGTTCACCTGTCAAACTTATCAAGCTGCATAGTATCAAATATGAGGTGGGTCAGAGGACTGGGGGATATGGAAACTTTTACTTCTCAGTTTCAAATTAATCCCATGTTGGCAGTAACCAAAAGTCATTTATAATTATTGATAATTTGTTATTGGCTTAGGTGAAATGAGTTTGTGGTCCCTGTTCAAGTAACAGTGAAGTGGTTGGTACTATTCAGCGCTCCTTGTTAGCAGTCTCAACAGAGCCAAGTCCTGAATGGGCTATGGAAACTGAACTCCTGTCAAATTGTGGGAGTTGAAGAAGAGTAGGGGATGGGAGTGAGGAAATCTTTGCTGTGTCCCTAACCATGTGCTACCTATTCTGTTAACTGCAAAATTTCAATATGAGGGGCTCATAACCTTAACACTTTTCCCCAGCACTAAACTCACCTAAAATAAATTTTCAAGTGCTCTGGTAAGCAGAGAAACTGGTTACTAGATGTATTCTATAAATGTTGGCACTGACTAGTGATGTTTAATGTTATATATAATGACTGAAAGGAAAGCTGTTACTTAGCTGTTGGATAACTGATTGCCAGTTGAGTAGCTTAGAACAATTAGATTGTACACCTCACAAGAAATAGCAGCCTGTCTGTATTAGCAGGAGATAGTACTAGTATCTTTTTTACAGTATAAAATGTGTTAGGGTTGACTTGAGTTCAGTACTGTCACCTAATTGACATTCTTTAAGAGCTAGAAAGAGGATCTAGCCTGGAAGGGGAGCTAACAAAAGAATTTAAATGCAAATGACAGGAAATGCACAAACTCACCTGGCTTTGGAGAAGGATGAAGAGTCATGCTAGCTGTCTGCAAGTTTCCAGATATGGAGGTGTTGAAATTATTGAAAGTGGATGTAACAGGCCCAGGGAATTGTTTAGAGGAAGCTGGAGTAGATTTCAGACTGTCATTGTTGGTTCTGCTGTCCTCCATAGGATCTGTGGTGTTGAATGTAGGAGAGAGGTAAATGGTTTCCACAGAGTCCTCACTACTAGAAGAAAGTAAGTCCAATTTTGAGGTATTTTGGCTGGTTTTTGCTTGCGCTTCTGGGATTGATAACCAAGGATCAAGAAAGTGTTTTGCAGTTTGGGGATTATTTGCATCTGACTGCTTCCTTGAGGGAGGTTTCAGAGTGATTGTAGAAACAGGATTTGTGGCAGTGTTGTCACCGCTTCTGCTCCTGCTCCATTTTCGTGAAGATGATAGACTTATCTCTGAGGAATAGGAAGCAACACCTGTAAAGCAACAAATGAGAATGATTCTACCAAAAACATCTTGTGTCTTAGGTGCCTTTCCCAACTTTTCTCAAGTTAGGCAGAATTGCTCGTGTTACTATACTGCACTGAATAACCATAATTTCAAAGCATTTTATGATATATTAAGCACTACAACTTCATTTTTTTTTTTTTGTAGAGAGCATTCAGTGCAGGGAAGTAAATCGACTCTCCTGAAGTTATTGAATGAGTTAATGTCCTGCCTGGAGGTCTCCGCTGCCAATAGCGCAGTTGTTTGTCATGATACCAGAAAAAATGTGCTAATGTAACATTCTAATCACTACATCTAATTACAAGTAAGCATAAGTTACTAACTCTAAGCGTCTTGTGTGTAGTTAAAAAATTAACAATCAAACAAGAAGTTGCAATCTTGATTGTCATCTTAAACTACATCAGACCATGTGATTCAACAGTGGAATGAATGAGATAGGCAGTGACTCCTGAAATCCTTCAAAGTAAGGGTTTTTTAAGTTAACTAAAATGAAAATTAAATTAGCCAAAATATTACTTAGCAGCAATTTCTAAAAGCCCCTGTTTTTCTATGCTTTCAAAAGGGGATCTAGTTCCAGTTTCTTAAGCCAAAATTCAGGATGCCTTGCTCCCCTAATCATGGAATCAGTATGTGACCAAAATGGTTGCATTATGGGTTTGATGTTAAAAGTACAAAAACTGGCATAAATATCTTGATTAATTTAAGATTTGGAGGCATGACTTCAGTTTATAATATCAAAGATCCTTGTATACTTGCAGTAGATATAATTTATTTTATCAGAATAATGTTATCTGTGAAGGAAGTTTTGGATTTTTTTGCTGAAACCGAATTTCTAGACCAAATCTATCATTTAAAATAATTTTATTTGAATAGATGTCATACTAATGGAATTAGCAAGGAATCAAATCAGTATAATACTACAGGTTATTACAGCCATTGTAATCCTCAAATACTAGTCTCCAAAACTTCTTTTTTTTGCCAGGCTTGTTGCAAACTGTGTGTATCAGTGTTCTCCCCGAGATCCCATTATAGGCAAGGTGCTCAGATTGCTTTGTAGACATATATGTAACTGTGGAATGAATGACCCAAATACAGCTGCAAGCAGTGTAGCTTGTTTTTAGCAACACATACTATGCAACAACAATAGTCCACATGTGGAAAACTAGCGCACTTTCTACACGTGGCAAATAACTGACATGAGAAAATGACTTTATGTTGGAAGTTTTAAAATGCTTTTTAAAAAGTGAAAGTAAATTAGTCCAGAGAGTTGCAATTGTTTGTTTCAGAGATCACGTATAATTCTAGTTCTGATGTTTTTGTCAACTTGAATGCTGTGTGACTTGTCAAAAATCAAAAAGTGCAGGCTTATAATAGTGTCTAGCAGATGAGATGCATCATCAAGCAAATGTTCAAACAAGGTCACAGGGCTTCAGCTCTTGCAAGAGGCTTCCACGTATTCAGTGCATCAGACATACTAACTCTTCTAACCTGCTTAAACAATGCAAATGAAACTAAGGCTATCTTTTAATGAACAAAGAAAGTAGTGTAAGTCTTGCTAGTTACAGTAGAATTTAACTTAAGCTTCAAATGAATTCACATATCACTGAATCATCTGAGGATAGCCCACCTCAGCCCTCCCATTTCCAGAAGAAAACCATCTAAAATAATTAATGTAGATGCAAAAGAAAGTACCAGTGCAGTTTCTTTAGTGATAATGATTTGTTGGATCAGTCTTGGCATTTAGTAATGATTTTGAAGTTATGTGTTCTGTTAATTGTGGCATATTCAAGGGAAAGCAAATCTGGCAAAATTAAGTGCTGGTGACATGCTAGCAATGGAAGCAGTTTATCAGGCCAGCTGTCTCAGTCAATTCTATAAGGCACAACTGTGAAAAAGAGATTATTCAGTGAATTCTGCTGGAATCCTTCATGACCTCATGTTCGCTGAAATTGTCTCATTAATGAACAGAAGACATAAGGCAAAACATCCATATCAAGGTTAGCTGAATTGACTAATGCACTTTTTTAGAACAATTTGGTGAGCAAGTATTCATAGTATTGATTTCAAGAATAGACTTGTATCATTTTGTCCAAATTTATTTGCAAACAAGTAAAGCCAAGATGTTTTCACAGCATTTGATGATAATGTTGGGACAGTGCTGCATGATGATTGTGTTGATAGCAGTGATGATGAGGGCGCTTATTTTGATAAAGCTGTAAATATGGAAAAGCAGAGATGGCTTGAATTCAACATGCTTTGACAGTACTTGCAATTAAAATTACCAATAGGTTTCTTTATTGAGAACTCCTTTTAGCTTATAATGATAAATGTAAATGGACTCAACATGTCTAAATCTGATCATGGAAAGATTTTCAAGCTGCAGGTTTGCAATAGTATTTTGTAGTTTTTCGTTTTTAACTTGTAAAGGTTGAAGATAATTATGCAATACAGTATCCAAATGACTCAACAACATCAGGAAGCTCCTATTTACTATATATGTTAGTTAGCTTAATGTTATTGTCAAATTTATCTATTCAATCTTGTTAACAGAGTGTTTGATCTCAGCTTTTGTGTTGTATGACAGAGTTCTGTAAGTAGCAGATGACATGGTTCATGCTATTACTGAATAATTTATAACCCCTTTATAACCCATATCTACAAAAACTCCATAGCAGCCTGTGACAGCTAATATCATAACACAAATTCAGCAGTGATGGATAGTACTTTTCATGGGACTGGTATTTCACTGCTCCAGTATCCACATGCCTACAGCTCTGGTCAAATTCTGAATAGATTTGCATTGCCTTGCACATAGTCAAAACTAAAAACATAATTGCAATATTGCTGCCAGCTATACTGAAGAACAAAGACACTTACATACTTGCAATAGACATGAGTAACTGGAAACAGCAACTCTATCAGTGAAAATTGTAGCGCCACTTCTTATTTATGTATGTTGTGGCTGACATGACACTAACCCTTGGTCAGCATGCCATGCAGAAAGTTCATGATTTGGCTATTTGAAGTTCAATCCATTCTATGTAGCTCTTATTCAAAAGTCAAGATTTGTAATAGTATGAATCTTGTGAAACAAGTATCAGATTTCCTCAATTCTGATCAGGCACTGCTGTTGACATCTGATCAACTGCTATAAATGATTGTGAAAAAAGTGTAAGGGACCTGGTCAGAAACTTTAGGAGAACATCACTTCATTGTAACATTAGGAGAAGACCACGTTGCATTAGGAACTATGTCATGTGCAACTGGTTTTAAGACAATGGAGAAGATGGAAGCACAAGAAGACTTCAACACTGTAACATCCAAGGGGGCGTACACATGTACTAACCTTCTGTCAGTTAAATTGATTTAACCTTGTTAAGTAGACTTAACTGTCAAAGCATACGCATGTATGTGGAGCAGAGTCAACTTAAATGCAGCACAAGATAATACACCTCTGATGTGTATTATCTTGAGTCACAATAGTTGATATTGCTGTGTATCACAAGATGGTTGCCACCATGTCATGGAGTTGTACATGTGTGCGCTCTGATGTGGCTTAAGTTAAGTTGCCTTATTTCAGGTCAAACTAAATTCACCCCAAAGAAGCATCTACATGAGCTTGCACATGTCTGTTGTGGTGTCTCAAAGCAGTTTGAGATGCTGTAGAAGGCACCCCATAAACTAGAAAATGTTCCCTGTGCTGCATATTTGCAGTGTGGACTCTAAATTTGGTCCAGGGAATCCCAGTATCCAAAAAAAAAAAAAAGTGCCAGAAAAAAGTGTGAGGCGTGCACTCAGAGTTTGCCTGGAAGCAACTGGAGGCCAGGTCCTCCAAGGAGATGCTTTAGCACCCGGCCAGAGGATCTCCATGGCTACAGCATCCCCCTGCTGCTCCAGCATGCTGAACAAAGTAAAAGTGGGGCAGGGTTGTCAGCACTGTCTCCAGAGCTGGCTGGGACCCAGCATCTGTCCTGGGTTGCTCCAGAGCCTGCCAAGCACCTAGGGTCTGTTCTGGGCCCAAGCACAGAAGCAGGACCAGTACCAGGCAGGCTGCCTTGCAGCCATGCACAGGGGTCAGCTGTGCCTATGTCCGAGAAGCTGAGATACCCAGATCCCAGCTGCAGGCCAGCAGCAGAGTCAGGAGGACCCAGAGGCTGCGGCAGGAACTATGGGCAACCCTGGTAAGCAGGGATCTGGGTTTTCTGTTTTCCATGGAAAAAATGCAGATTCCCATTTTAAAGGGGAAACTCTGGGTTTCCCCATTTGCAAACAGCTGTCTGCAGGCTGGTGGAGTTCCAGCCTGAAAGAGCTACTTGCAAATGGGCAGCAAACCATAAGCCAGGGGCAGCCACAAAGCCTACCCAATGGTGTGGACGTGCGTGTGTGTGTGGGGGGGGGGAATTGTGTGGAGGGGTGGGCCCCCTAAACCCAAAGTGGGAAAATCTGAGGGGATTCCTGGTTCCAAAAACCACTTGGGGGATATGATGGGCCAGGAGGGAGGGGTGGAGGTGGCAGCAGGGTTGGGTTATGGGCAGGGTAGGGATTGAGGTGGCAGCAGGCTCTGCTCTATGTGTGTGTGTGTGTGTGTGTGATGGGCCAGGGCTGGTGGCAGGAGTGAAAGAGAGATGTGATGGGGATGGGGACACTCCTGGTATGAGCTGGGCTTGGAACCCCCATAGAGCAGAGCGTGCAGGTAGATGCCAGCCTGGAAGAAAGGGGGTTTTCCCAGCGCAATCCCTGGGCCCGAGTCAAGGGCTTCGCAGGAACTAGAAGGGAGGAATAGGCTGTAATCGGACCTGGACAGGTTACAGGGGTGGACAGATGAGAACAGGATGGGTTTCAACACTGACAACTACAATGTGATGCACCTGGGGAGGAAGAACCAGCAGCATACCTACAGGCTGGGGAACTCCCTTCTCGTCAGCTGCAGCTGGATCCACATCCTTGTGAGCAAAGGGGGAGCTCTGATTTCCTACGATTAAAAAAAACAGAAGCAAATGCCGAAGTATGTGTGGATGTACCGCAAGAAAGCTGATTCTTTCCTGGAGTGTACTTTTAAAAGAACCAGACATATTCACAGGGTCACAGCATGTGTAGTGGTGGTTACTGAAGAAAGTCCATTCTTCTGCTCATTCATACATTAACTTTGAAAAATTTTCTAATGAAAGAATATTCGTAGTTTTAACTTTGGTTTGTGCTTTTAGAGAAAGATACTCTTATTCTTAATGTTTGTTCAGGTACCTTGGGAAGGTACGGGCCAGAAATAATACAATGATTTTTGTGACCAGAGGACTTGTGAACTAAAATAAACAGTTTATGGAAATTGCTTCCAGCAACAATCTGGTTGTGTTTGCACTTGATTTCCTAAAAAGCCATTCAGAAAGACCCAGCAAGTACACGTTTTTCAGAGTCTTGGTATTTCACTTGTTCTCTGTACTAATAGGTCTGACGTTCTTTTGTTCTTCACAAAAATGGCACAAAAAGCATGCCATGCACACATGGAATATATTTGATGTTACTGTCACACTACTATCTAATGAAAAATCCATCTATTATAACTGATGATCTCGTGAAGACTGAACAAGCTATTGTTTAACTCTGTGATTGCACCAATAATGCCATAGCTATAACTGTTAAAGCAGACATATTAAACTATTTTCCAATAAAAGCAAAATGCATGCCACTTGCTCAGACTTGAGTGATATAAAATATTAATGGAACAGCCCTGTGGGTTTAATTGCTGGCACCAAACATTCTCAGATGCAATTGTTAGCAAATCCAGAATCATGTGAGAGAGGTGGCTGGAGAGTAGGTAGAGTTGTTGATACAGGCTGCCCAAGTAGCTGATGCTATTTGAATGCTTGTCAAATGTGGTTGCAGGAAAAGGCTGTAAATGTCACAAGTCTAGTCTACAGAGTAGTGGTAGTAAATGCAATTAGGTGTGAAGCTGACAGGTATATAAAATACTATCTGCAAAAATCCAAAAGCCATATGTATAATGCATCGTGATGTCATAATGGAGACACAGACTTCATTTTTTATGTTGTTCCTGCTGTGATGGATGGACAGTTAGATGTAACGTAAGATGATTCATTCAAAGCTAGCTCTGAAAATTCAGTCAAAATGCCACATTGTTACAGCTTAGTCTCCACAAAGGCTAGCTATTGATTGGCTGAAATATGAACAGGTTCATGGAGAGTTATGTAAAAACCCAACTTCTGCTTTGTTTGGTCATGGTCTTTAAGGACATGCCTTCAATACAATGTAGAGTAATATCAGTATACTATGTATTATGTTGCTGAGAAAATGATCAATTTTGCAACCTAGTGCCACCAGGATTAGTCCAATATGATTTCATCCAAAAGCTGTTAGATAAGATGGCTGTCAAAAAACCTTTTGACAGTTCAGATTCTCTTGCATCAGTGTCAGGACATGGACACCCAGAGATGGGGCCAAATGTGGAGCAGGGTTATTGGATAAGACTACAAACCAGAGTTGAGGTGAGCAAGCAGAGTCCAGGAACAAGCCAGATGAGAAAACGGGGAGATTGTGAGATGAGCAAAGTCTATGAGCAAGCCAAGTTAAAAAAACAGAAGAATGGAGTCTACAAGCAAGTACAGTCAGAAAACCAGGAGGTCAGGAAGCAGGAAGAGTTACCAGCGACACAGTCTGAGATTAGGAAAAGCACCATGGCCCAGGCACTTCCAGCTCCTCTCCCTAGGCTTATGTAGGGGAAGTCAGATGATAAGAGCTATCCACTTCTGTGTTAAGGGGTGGGGAGAATCAGATACTGAGGAAGGCTTTAGGCAGGCCTCATCCAAGCTTGTGGGGATAGCAGCTGTGCTGGTTAGGCCAAGGAAGTGAGTTCCAAGCTAGAAGCCTGACACCTTGTCTTATCAGCACATTCACAGAGAGCGCATCTACACATTCATTAATGTGCCATTGCTACTGTGCATTAAGTTTAATACCACTAATATGAGGTATTAGATAAAGGTGTAGTAGCTGCACTAATGCACAGTAGCAGAGGCAAACTTTTTTGTGTGATGCTTAATGCATAGCAAACTAATTCTACTGCACATTAGTGCATTAGAATGGTTTTTGCCATGACACGCTACTGCACAGTAGAATAGTTCACTGCACATTAAGGCGTCTTGAATAGCTGCGCCCAGAAAGATTGGTCCTAAAGTTCATTTCTGACCCCATCAAATATAGGAAGGTTGGTAGCATGCCAAAACAGAAGAACTGGATCAGCATCTGATGTGTGTGACATGCATCAGTTTTGCCTTGGGTTTAATGCTGTATGTGGCCCTGCTAAGGACACAGTGATACTGGTAAGGGGCAATAATGGTCAGATGCCACTTACTAACTTGGTTAACATCCAACTGCAATGGCAGCAGCACTTTGGGTGTCATTGAATACTTAATCTAATATAGTTGATGAGCTGCTTAGGCCAGATGTATGTGTCAAACATCTGGTCAGTCTATAATGCTGCTGCATCTGGCCCACTGGGGTACGGGTAGGCCATGGAGTTTGAGGGCATGACCAGCCACAGAATCTGGATCTCTAAGGTCCCAGTGAACATGGCCTCAATAGTAGGAGGTTGAGCAAGCACTGCACAACACAGCCTTTTGTCACCCTACAGTCTAGCCCACCACTGAGCTTAGCCCACCATTGCTTGCCCCACTGCCACTATGGTGGGCCCCACCATTGTGATGGTTGCTGCCACTCCATGTCCTGGGCCAGATGCAACCTGCAAGAACCCTCCCCTGCTGCCCCCAGTCTGAATCTGGCGTGGGGCCCGAGGTGAATTCTTCCATGCTCTCTTGGAGCATGAAACAATTTGGGAAGAAGTCCTTGATGTTGTGTATATGTTGAATAGCAAAGCTCAAGGTTTTGATGGTATTCTAGCAAAAGTCTATAAACTAGGATTTATAGCTCTGAGTGAGAGTCTAAGCAAGCTCCTCTGCTGAATCTGTGGGGAGGGGGTTATCCCTTAGACCTAAAGCTGAAACCATAATTAAGATCTATAAAGGGAAAAAAGAGAATGAATTGAGTGCTATGACTATCAGAGGATCTCATTCTTAACAACTTCAGGTAAGAATATTGGCTTTGGTACTCCTTTAACTGACTGCTTTTTACTCCCTGATAACACATTCCTAGAGTCTCATTAGTGGAAATGTTTGGGTTTTGTTAATTTTTGTGATAGATCCAAGAGAGATGCTGTGATCAGAACTGCCACTTGTATATGGCTTTTATTAATATCAAGATAACCTCTGATGCAGTCATGTATTCTAGCCTCTAGAACCTGCTGAGTAGGCTTGCGCACCCTGAAAAGTTTCCCATGTTCCTGACTGAGCTGAATGAAGGAATGAACAGAAAAGCAAACACTAGCACTGGCCTATGTTTGCTTTTTTTCTTCCTCTAGTGGAGTCAAGCAAACTTATATTCTTGGATCCTTTTTGTTTATGTGGTTCTATGCAGCATTTGTGGAAAAAGGAGTTGGTGATATTCCAGTAGGTGTGATTGAACCATTAGTTGTAGGATGTTCCAAGCAAGATCAAGAGTCACTGTGCAACTGCTTCATAAGGTGTTCTACACAGATGACTCTGCTTTAGTGGCCCATTCCAAATAAAACTCACAAATGATTGGCTGTTTTACAGCAATAAAAGACAGATTCTAGCTTAGTTTTACTGAAGGCTAGCATCATGCTTAAGCTGTCAAGCAGCAAGAGTTGTGTCACCCATACAGTACATTGGTGTAGAACACAAGTTGGCAACGTTTTTGGGCAAAGTGCCAAAAACACCTGCAACCTCAACTGTGATATGACAACTATTGGTAGAAAACTAGTTTAAAACGATAAAGCACCCTGTTCAAATTTGCTGATGACACTAAGATGTGGGGGGATGTGGGTACGCTAGAAGGGCGGAATAGGCTGCAATCGGACCTAGACAGGTTACACAGGTGGGCAGACAAGAATAGGATGGGATTCAACACCGACAAGCGCAAGTGAAAGCCTGCCATGCCCTCGCTCCCCCAAAGCCCCCCAGAGACCCCCCGCTGACCCTCAGCACAGCTGGAGGCAAGCAGGGCCCATGATGGGAAGGGGTTAACCCCCCACCGAGTGGGAGGAAGCAGCTGAGTGGAGCCAGGCCGGGTCAAGCCCTGACCAGGCCCCTACTTCGCCCACCTGCCCAGGAAGCGACATGAACAGGCTGCGCAAACAGGTGCGCTTGTCTGCTAGCACGTGAGTTAGCGTGGAGTTCATGCAGAAGGGTGTGTGGGAGGGTGCGCAGGAGGGCCCGAGACCCTACCTGTGAACCCCCCAGGGTAGACAGTCTCAGCCGTAGCCAGCCTACCAGAGGCATGACACGGATGGGCACGCGTTGCAACCCGAGGGTCCCCTCAGGCTCTGCGGCCCCGCCCCCTCAGAGACTGCCACTCAAACAGAGCCCATGGTTCCAGGCTCCACGCAGACGGAGCCCCTGGATCTTGGCTGCGGGGGCTGCCTGTCCCTTTTTCAGGCTCTGGGGCCCGGGAGCATGGCCACCTCCCCATGTGGGGTCTGCTCCCTTTTGGGGTCTCTGGCGCGCTAGCTGGAGGAGCTCCAGGCCACAGTCCAGAGACTGTGTGCCATCAGGGACTTTGAGCAGGAGATAGACTCCTACTGCCAGGCCCTTCTCCCCCGGGAGCCGGAGGGTAGACCACGGTCTCCCTCCAGGACAAAGGAGACTCCAGGACCTCCCACTCTGTCCAGTCAGGGGCATGGACCAAGGTGGTCAAGGGCCTTAAGGCCCACCGCACCAAGACCCCTGCCCCACTGGAGCTTAGCAACAGGTACATACCTCTTGCTGCTCCAGCACAGCCTGCTGAGTTGCCAGCTCCCACAGGCAACACAGGCTCAACTGCAGCTACCGCCCCCACTCTCCCCAAGACAAAATAAGGTGTTTGTTGTGGGAGACTCCATCCTGAGGGGGATTGAGGGGGCAATCTGCCACTCCAACCCCTTAGCCTGGGAAGCCTGCTGCTTCCCAGGGGCCCGCATCTGGGACATTGCGGAGAAGATCCCTAAGCTCCTTTGGCCCACAGACCACTATCTTATGCTCCTTATTCACGTGGGCACCAATGACATGGCTTGGAGCGCTCCCAGCCGGGTCATGAGGCGCTACAGGGATTTGGAAGTGGGGCTAAAGGGTCTGGGGGCACAGATGGTGTTCTCATCAATCCTCCCAGTCTTGGGCTATGGGCCAAGGAGGGAGAGGAGGATCCACATAGT
>NW_017728931.1:52983966-52985272 GCF_001723895.1 Crocodylus porosus
TCTCTATGTCAAGGAAAGCTAAGCGTCCCTGCAAGCTGATATTGGGGACCAGGGTGGATGACTGGAGACCCTCTGGGTTAAAATCCGTGGGGAACATGGCACAGGGGACACAACGGTGGGAGTCTACTACAGACCTCTGTGACAGTTGTGCCTTTTCGGGTCCGTCTACCAGTGACCCCACAACACCGATTAAGGGCCAACCGCCTGACTTCCCACCTGCCACACATTGTTATTTGCTTGATTGGAAGATATTAATCAAGTGGGAGGCTGGCTATTTTCTGTCTCAGTGCCTGGGGCACTGTCTGCAGCTCCTTTCCTCCCTGTACACCGCAGCCCAAGCCTCGCAGATGTACCTGATGTTGTTTGGGTCTGTTCCACTCTCCGCGCCACACAGACATTCTCTGGCTTGTCCCGCAGCCTGCGCCCTCACTGGTGCCCCTACTGGCGCTCTCTGGCTTGTCCCACCCTACCTGCTCCAGGGCTTCTCGCCACTGCCCACTCCGGGGCTGGGGTTGATACACCCCGAATGTTGTGCCCTGTCTGGCACCGGGGTCTCCACACTACTGTGGAGCCCCTATAAGGCCTCCTCCAACCCCTAATAGCCTCACCTGGTCCTCCAGTGTAACAAACACAAAACACAAAGCCCCCTGGGCTATAACATAAAACTAACCCGGCCGGCCAAAAACTTTCAATCCCTACTGGGGGAAATACTTCAAACCCCAGCAGCGCTCTGGGGATGCTCATATGGTCAGAGTTGTCCCTTCTGTCTGCACTGGCCAAGCTCCTCCTTCCTTGGTTGCCAGAGGGGAACTGCCCTCCTGGTCTCCTGCCTGGGTTTATATGGGCCAGACCCTGCCTCTTCCTATCAGCTGGCTCCCCAGCGGTTGTCCTGGCAACCAGCACCTGTTACTCTGGCTGCCCAGGCAACTGGCAGCTGAATGTCCCCCACCTTGCCATTAGGGGTCTCCCCCGAGTTGTTTTTCTGCTCTCAGGCACAGGGCACCTAAGTGTGACAACCTCCCACCCAAAGTCCTGATCTTGACCAGGAGTTCACCCGGGAACTGGCTGAGGCCGCATGCTCCAGGACCATGGTGGTCATAGGTGACTTCAGTTACCCAGACATCTTGTGAGAGGATCACTCAGCAAAATCCAAATGGTCACAAAGCTTCCTCTCGTGCGTGGATGACCTCTACCCGATGCAAGAAGTCTATGGACTAACAAGAGGCAAAGCGCTGCTTGACCTGGTGCTGGCTACTGGGGATGACATAATTGGCAACCTAGTGATCGATGGGAAGCTGGGTGACAG
>NW_017728931.1:52986329-53018595 GCF_001723895.1 Crocodylus porosus
AAGAGAAGTGGTGCTGGCTCCTACCCTGGGGATCTTTAAAAGGAGGCTGGATGAACACCTTGCCAGGGTTGTTTGACTCCAGTACTCTTTCCCTGCCATGGCAGGGGGTCGGACTCAATGATCTGCTCAGGTCCCTTCCAACCCTACAAACTATGAAACTATGATAGTCCTTGATCTGAATTTCCAAGGGGGGTGAGGAGGTAAGGAATTGTTCACCATCTTGAAGTGGCTCCAAATTTTAAATCTACCAGAAGAATCACCATGTTGAGTTTTTTGCTTTAACATGTAATCACAATTCTTTCACATATCAGTTTCAGTACAAGACTTCCCCCAGGCAACTGCAGAGGGGCAGCTTATAAGCAACTGTACCCCTGAGAGAGAAAGAGAACCAAGGAAAATATAGCAGCAGCTCCAGAACAGCCATCACAGATACGGTAGCCTTAAGAAAATGTAAGAATTCATTTGGGCTCTTCTTTTCTGCAGGGTGGTGATATAAATAAGGAAGAAAAGTAGGTAGGTATGGGGAAGAGGGAGAGAAATTAGTTACATGCATTGGGTCATCTTTCTGGTGAAGGGGAATGGGTGCTATTTTGTTAAATTTGTAAAGAAAAATGGTTGGTTATGTAGGCAGAAACTAAAATAGAATAGAATACAGTTAGGACAATTATATATTATTCATTCAAGGAAAAAAAAAGAAAAACAAATGCTTTTCAACAAATTGAACGTTTCCCTTCCTTTCCCATGATAGTCTATGCACTGCTAGCATTTTCTTACTTCTTTTCTCTCCTCATCGTGGTTCCTTTATCCCCTTCAATGTAATTTCTCTTCCTTGCTTTCCTACCCCTTAGTTTGTTTGTTTTTTTGCAAGAAACTCAGAAAGGCCACAATAGGCAAGGATAAATTCCTATTTTAAATCTTTGGGTTTATCTAGTGAATCTTGGTTGCACGTGTAACAGTGCTATCGTTATATGGCATCCTGCAGTACCCGTAGAAGGATCTCAAGGCATCCCAGAGTGCTGCAGCACCCTGGTAAATCACCGGTTTTGATTTTTGTGATTTCTAGGATCTGATCATGAGAATGACAGAAATCACTTTAGTAGGGTCATGACCAGCCATGATGGTCCCAGAAATATGCAAGAAGCAAGTTTTATTCAGTAACATACTTTGTAGTACTAAATTTACAGTTGGGAGAAAGAGGACTTTATGCAGACCAGATTTTCAGTCTGACCCCTGAACATCAGGGATCCTGGTTTCCTCTGTTTAAAAATCCTAAATGCTCTTATTTAAAATCCTCTAAATTCTCCAATTTGAAAATCCCAAATCCATGTTTTTCCACAATTTCTACCCAGCCCTATCAGTGCCTATCACTCCCAACCTGTTGCCCCAGTCCCCAGTCCCACAGTATGTGAAGAGGAAGGGGGTGGGTGTGTGGGGAAGGGAGGATGTGGGCATAAATGATGCATCAGGGGTGGGGGAAATATGCCCCCCTGATTTATATGCACACAGCAGGGCATGGGGCTGCAACCTAGCTAGACCTGCTCTGGGCAGAAGCCATCTCCACAGCCCAGTGGGCAGGCCCCAGCACAGGAAGGAGTGTCACACTGCCATGGCGAGGTGCAGCAGCAGCACAGAATTTTGCCCCCCACTGCTGCTGGGTGGGCAGGGGACACCTCAGTAGCCCAGAACAATAGTTCAACTACTGAGCATCTCTAGATCCTTCAGAGAAATCTTTCACAAGTTCCTTTTAGCAAAGGCTCAGATGAGCACTTTAAATGACTTTGGATGTAGAGGCAGAGTAGGGCTTATAGCCACATTAAGAATATTCCTGAGTTCCTGTATTTGAACCTATGAGACACAGAGGTCTGCCCTGCTAGTGCCTTGTTGACTTCCTTGTTACAGTTGCACATTGCACTGTCCTTCATATATCATCATTCCATGGTTCTCTTGGTGCGAGCTGGATTCTCAGACTGTCGCTATAAGCAATTTCCATGTTAGTCCGGTATGCCATATCCCATTACAGATTACAAAGTAGAAAGTCAGCAGGCATGACAAGAGATTAAAAAAAGTTGAAATATATCTCTTGGTTTAAGAATGCGTGAAAGAGAATAATTACACTGCCTAAGGGAAATAAAGCTCAGAAATGGTAGAAAGGCCAGTGGAGTAATTGCCCATAGTACTAACCAGTTGATACCCTTCTGAGATTTGAATCTCTCAGTGAACTGATTTAAATGTAGATGCGTTGTATCTTCTGACAAAGACATTGTGTGTCAGCCCTGAATATTCCATTTGAGAGAGAGAAGTCTTGAATTTCTCTCTGTGTGTGCGTGCGCCTGAATAATGGGTGAAGAGGTAATATATGTTCTAGGAATGGAGAGATAATATCTTGATACAAACACAAATATATTTTTGAGGCAGCTTGAACTGTTTAAATTAGAAGGTTATAGCATTGCATCCACAAAAAAAAACCCAACCAAACAAACATTTACAAGTCATTTGGTTATGTAAACCGTGTACTCTGGGTAATATCTTCTAGCTTTCTAGTGAAACTTGATGTAAAACTGATGAGAGAGTCCTTTGCTTTTCAAAAGCCAACCTGAGAAGTCTGTCAGGTGTGCTTCCTCTTCCTCTGTCAGAGTAGCTTTAGTTCTCGGTTGGACTCCCAGCTATCTTGTGTTCAGTTTTTCCATCATTTATCCTACCGTTACTGAACAAGAATTCTTCCACAGATGATATGGGATACCAAAAAGGTTGCATTTATCATTTATTTCTGCTTAGCAGTCATGTCTTCCACCCTTGTGCCAAGTGTCTCACAGTATATATGCTGTTGGCCATGTTCTGCCATGCCAAAGAGCTCTGTGCATCTCTGAAGCAGGTTATATTTGAAGGACTGGCTGCAGCCTCTGAGCAACAACTCTTGGTGGTCACAGATGTATACTGAATAGAGCAGGGATCAGCAACCTTTTAGCAATGGCAGACTAGACTAGCGAAGGCATGCTACCACTTGCAACCCAGCCGATGCCATCATATCTCTTGCCATTGAATTTCTTCTGATGTCCTAGCTTTGCAGGCTGGTTAAACTTGCTTGCCAGGCTGCATCTGGTCTGCAGGCCATAGGTTGCCAGTCCTTGCTCTAGAGCATTTGAGAAAAGTACAACAGAGTAACATCTAAACCTAGATTATGTATATATCAGTCTGACTGTCACTGTCTTCCAGCAGTTTGCCCCCAGAAGGGAGGCATGGGTTTAATAAATGTAAGTATCCCTTCTATGTACATAAGCAGTAAAAGATTCTTGCTGTGGAAACAGTCTGGCCAAGATTACTGAAAAATCAATCTGGAAACATTAGGCTCCGACAGAGAGACAGAGCTCTTCGTTTTGCAAATGTTTTTAAAAGAACAACAAAAAAGAAAGATTTTAATTAGAATGCACAAAATAGAAATATCTGGAGGTTTTTATACCGTTGCTCAATACTCTTGCCTCTTAGTCTAAATATCTAGTTTTTCTAGAAAAGGTTAGGGAACCAACCATGTTGTGATAATGCAATATACTCTACTGATCTTTCCTAATCTGCCTTGATCCTGACCTGTGGAGCAGAGAACTTTATATTTAAGAATTTCTCTTGCATGAGCCAGTTGGAACTGATTCTTATCTTGTGCTGTGGATTATGTTAAGCATTGCTCATTCAGAGAACAAATGAAGCCAAACTCCATCACACTCCTTAGCTCTGTGCGATTTCTGAACAACACATGGTATCAGGAATAGGATGAACTACAAAAATAAACTGAATTGTGAGTAGAGCAGTTGAAAGCCCCATCAGAATCACAAGTCTCCACTACTATAAAGAATTGGAGAAGGTTTAAACAAAGATGCACTCTGCCCCTGCAAGCAGTGGGTGCCAGCAAAAATGAAAGCAGTTAAAAGATAACTTTGGTTTTGGCAGTAGATGGTTCTGCAGCACTTGATGTTTCAGTAGTTTTCAGTTCACGGAGACACAGGAGGTTAACTATGAAACTGTATTACATGAATTTGAAGGTACTGCATTCCACATGGAAATGAAATATTCATAAGATGTATTTTTAAACTGAACGTATAAAGGAGATGAAAAAACAGGTCTGAATAGTTCATCAGCCCTAGATCAGTCTTGCAAAAATTGGAGAGCTAACTGACTCCTGATAAGAGACTAAGTTGTGATTGGGGTCTAGGAGGAGAAACTTAAGAAGTCTACTGGAAGACTGAGAGTTAATACTTGGCAAATTTATTAAAATTTACAAAGCAGTCATCCATTTTAGACAGACACTTATGGAAAATGGACAGAGGTCTGGTACTGTGGATCTTAGAAAGAATTGAAAATACTAGAACAATATAACAAAAAGAAGACCTGAGAAGGAAAGATGTATAGGAGTTCAGAGACAAAAGTCCACAAAAATAACACTTGGTGCTGTACATGCAGTAGCAAACAATACTTGGCATTCAAAAAAAGATTCATGAGCTACAGTGAATTACATCACTTGGCAAAATTTGCCAGTACCAGCAGTAGTGTGCACAGCATGGACAAAGAAAATGGCAAACAGCCCCATTAGCTCATATGGATTTTGTTCAAGAGCAATGGACAATGCTGCAACAGAAGAAGATGAATGGACTGTCAATCTGAAAGCAAATGGAACGTTTATTAATTTTAAGTTGGACACAGTTTCCCATGCCAGCATGGTGCCAAACTGATATTAACATTGGAAGAAGAGCTACAGGCAGTAGAAGATAAGACTCAGGACTTGCAGAGGTGAACTTGTTCCTATTAAAGTAAAAATAAATGTAAAGGCAAATAATGCATTGGAATAGATAGATATTTTTGTCTCCTAGTACTATTCTAAATTCTATTACTGAGTTAAACACATACTAAACAACTGGTCTCATCAAGAATCAGAGCACACACAGAGGACAAACAACAAAGAAACAGTATGAGATCATCTTTAAGGAGATGGAGAAGCTCTTGCCTGTGGAGCCAAAAGAGCCCAAACATTCCATGATATGTGTCCTTAGAAAACTTCTTCTCATCTGAAGGTGAAGACTGAAGGGGGATATGGATGGGCTTACTGTTCAGGGATTCAAAGAATCAGTGGAAAAACTAGCAGAGTGAGTACTTTTGTTAGTCATTGTTGAGGAAAGTGTGGAACCAGACCCCTTCACATGTATACTAGTTCAAAAGAATGAAATATGAAAAAGGGAGCAATTTTCATTATCTGAAGGGAAAGGGAAAGGGAAATATGGTTGATTCCATATTATTGTCATGCCTAATGCATCACCAGGGACCATTGTGAAAAACCTTCACACATTTATTGATGAGTGGTTAGTGTTAGCTAAACTGACTGTAAACTGCTTATAATTGCTAAGAAGAGCTTACTAACTTCTTCTGCACCTAAGAAATGAGATTCTTTTTACAATTAAACATTTATGATGTGCAAGTAGAATACAAATCTAGAAGAGATTTGGTGGTCACAGATGTATACTGAATAGAGCAGGGATCAGCAACCTTTTAGCAATGGCAGACTAGACTAGCGAAGGCATGCTACCACTTGCAACCCAGCCGATGCCATCATATCTCTTGCCATTGAATTTCTTCTGATGTCCTAGCTTTGCAGGCTGGTTAAACTTGCTTGCCAGGCTGCATCTGGTCTGCAGGCCATAGGTTGCCAGTCCTTGCTCTAGAGCATTTGAGAAAAGTACAACAGAGTAACATCTAAACCTAGATTATGTATATATCAGTCTGACTAAAAAAGCTTGTTCAATCCCAGATGAAATGCAGAATGTGACCACTAGAGCGAATGTTGAGAATACTGTGCAGTAAGTAAACAAGCCTATTAATGCAAGATAACTGGGACAACCTATTCTCAGCCCATAATGGGGAAAATTCTGAATGCTCTGTGGGCTTTTCTTCAAAGGCGACAGAATGACTTTCCCAAGGTGTTACAGAAAACATGTTAAAAGGCTACATGAAGATTGCCAATGGATTGAAGAACTGAAGAGAGGGCAGAGTTGTTTTATACTGACTTCAGATGAAAAGCAGCATTAAGAAACCTGTTAAAGCTTGTCACATATGCTTAAAATACAGGCCCAGTTAAACACAATGCCATGTTTGATGACATGGGATAAAATGGCCCCTGGAGCAAAGCTGACATATACTTACTCTTATCAGGAATGGGATACATGATGTAACCGGAGTAGCTCCCTAGGGGTCACCGTGCTCTCCCTTAGCACCCCTAACCGTGTCCAGTTGGTCTATGATGCACCCTCAATCTCTCCTGCCATGTCTTTGATGTCAATTATGTAATTAGGGACCCTGCCTCTTTGGTTCTCCTGGACACGGTTATCCTTCTGTACATTAGCCCAGCTCTGCTAATGGGGGTTCCTGGGCATCCCAGCCTTATGTGCTATGCATAGCTCCAACTACCCCTTTACCACGCCCCGAGCCTCACAGATGTACCAGACATTGTTCGGTTTCCCCTTTTGCCGCGGAGCTTCTCACCGCCCCCTTTTGCTGCGGAGCACTTATCACGCTGCCCCCTGCTTTGGGGTTACCACAGCCTTGGGGCTCAGGTGGCCATGGCCGTGCCTGGCCCCAACTCTCCTCCTTGGGGTCTTGACCCCTTGCTGGACTCAGGCGGCCTCAGCCTTACCTGGCCTCCGATTCTCCGCTCCCCTTTGTCTCGGGGCTGGCGTCAGTACACCCCCGGATGCACCGCCCTCTCTGGTGTCAGGGTCCCCATGCTACCGTGGAGCCCCTACGAGGCCTCCTCCAATCCCTTATAGCCTCACCCGGTCCCCCAGTGTAAGACACAAACACAAAGCATAAGCCCCTGGGCTATAATATAAATTCTAGCCACTTAGCTGTAACATCCTTTGAGCCACCCAATGGGTACTCCATCTCTTCACTAGTATCAGCCTGCTTGTGCAGTCTAGCTTCTCCTTTTTACTCACATAGGTAGGAGTTCTCTCTCCCTTGGCAGCAAGCAGCCCACACACACTGGCCTCAGACTTGTGGTTTATATGTATAGGCACCAGGCCCTGCCCCTTCTGGTCAGCTGACCGCAAGTGTAAGTCCTTACCCTCATTAAACTGGTTGGCCCGGCAACCTGCACTTGGGTCCTTATCTCTGCTGTCAAAGTAGCAGGCACCTTAGTGCCCTGCTACACATGATATAATAAATTAGCGCCGTGCAAAATTTCGTCACCAGTTTTGTTTTGACCTGTTCTGAGGTTGAAACACCAAAGTCAAAACCAAGCAGATATGGTCGAAACAGCCTCAAAACAAAACGAGGCAAGTTGAAACGTCGTGCCATTTTGATGCTGTTTCAATGTTTCACACATAGGCTATAATGGGGAAGTATGAAACAGCCTATAACTTCAACATTTCTGGCCAGATTTGGATAAAACTTACAGAAATGGTAGCCCCTTCTGGGGGCAAAAATATGCTAAGATTCAAGAAGATAGGTGCTGGGGATTTGGAGAAACTGCACCCCAAAATCTTGAGAGCCAAACTTGTGTCATGCGTATGTGTTAAGCCACAGCAGGGTCAGAACTACAGGAATGCTAGTCCCTGCGGAGGCCATAAAGCCTGCCATGTTTCAAGGAGATAGGTGCAGGGGTTTGGGAGGAACTGCACCTCAAGCTGCAGACAAGCAAAACTCGTGACATGTGTGACACTGTGTGTGTTAAGGCACAGCAGGGTAAAAGCTGCAGGCCTACTAGCCCTTGCTGAGGCCATGAAGCCTGCTAGCTGTCGAGGAGATAGGTTCAAGAGTTCTGGGGCCCTGCACCTCTGGCTGCTGACAGGCAAAACTCATGACATGGGTGCTTGTGCAACTGCTGCCTCTCACCAAGCAGCAGGACTGAAGATCCCTCATCACTTGCCACCACAGACCTGGGGGTAATAATTGACCACAGTATGAACATGAGCCAGAAGGGCGATGCTGTAGCCAGCAGAGCCAACAATATGCTGGCATGCATCAATTGATGCATCTCCAGCAAAACCATTGCAAGGAAGCAATTCTCCTGCTCTACTCGGCTCTTCTCAGCATTGGTGAAACCGCAGCTGGAGTACTACGTCCAGTTCTGGGCTCCATACCTTAACAAGGACGTGGTAAAGCTTGAGAGAGTCCAGAGAAGGGCTAACTATATGATCAGAGACTTGCACAGCAAGCCATACAAGGAAAGGCTGATGGACCTGGGACTCTTCAGCCTAAAAAAAAAAAAGAGAAGGCTGAGAGGGGACTTGGTAGCAGCTTACCGCATCAGAAGCATACATCTAGAGCTCAGTGAACAACTATTCACCAGGGCACCCTTGGGGAAAACTAGGAGTAATGTTTGCAGTCTGGATATCCTAGTTGTAAAGTAGTTTTTCCTAATGTTGGGCCTGAAACAGTCTTCCAGGAATTTGTGGCCATTGCTTCTAGTTTTCCCCAAGTTGTTCACCGAGCCCTAGATGTACACTTTCAAGTCAAAACATGAGTTTCTCTCTCAAGACTTTGGGGTACAGTTTCTCCAAACTCCCTGCACCTATCTTCTTGAAACTTAGCACACTTTATGCCCTCAGAAGAAGCTACCATTCTTGCAAGTTTCATCCAAATCTGGCCAGAAATGACAAAAGTTATAGCCTGTTTCAACCTTCCCCATTATATCCTATGGGCAAAATGTCGAAAAGTTTTGCCATTTTGACCCAGTCTCGATGATGAAACAGAACAGCCGTTTCGACTCAAAACAAAAGTTGAAATGGAACACTGTTCTGCTGAAACTTTGAAATGCGGTCAAAATGGAATGCTTCCATTTCGCACAGCCCTAATAATAATGTCTGACAAGGGGTTGCAATTTAAGTAGTTTGTAGTGAAGTAGAGGTTTAGCTGTACTACTCTTAATCCACAATGAATTAGTATTAAAAAAGGTAAAAAACAGAGTACTTACAAAAAAAAAAAACAAAAAAAAAAAACCAACCAACAAGAGGCACTGCTAATTTACACAATGGCACTATTGAAATCTCAGTTATTATTCCTGAATGTTTTATTCAACAGAAAACTGAAAACAAGAATGCCTGCACTGCTAGACACTGACATCAGAGTCCCAGGGGACTTGCAGATGTGTGAAGAAAGAAACAAAAAAACCCAAAACTTGATGGGCATATCTACACGTGCCACACTGCGCCAAAGCAAGTACTAAATGGCTGCACAGTACTGCAGCACACTGTTGTTTCCAACCCTACTGCGCAGTAGCAGTGGCATCACAGTTAGCACCCACTGACATTACGTTGCCACATAGCTCATTGCTATGGAGACATAGCATCTCATGTAGATATGCCCAATATGATTTAGTTGTCTTTGGAACTTCCACATTTCATGAAAATGAAGCATCAAGGATGGAAAAACAATGATCATAAATAGTAGTGATGTGACCAGGGGTGATTATGGTTAAGACACAGCCTGCTGGTTAGGGCATTTTCCTGAAAGGTGAAAGGACTTAGTTCAAATCCCTGCTCTGAATCAAGCAAAGACTGGATTTGCACTTTGTCCTGTATGTCCTGAATGAATGGCTTAAAACACTGGGCAATTAAGGAAGTAGAATAAACTAGTCCTTCCTGGTTTTGCAAATGGTACCTAACTCTAGCTTTCTACTTGCCTTGCTTTTGTTAAAATGTCTGGGAGGGAAACAAATTCTCTGTTTCAGGCTGAATTAATCGAAAATGCTTGGTTTCTTGCTGCAGCAAGAAAAAGCAAAGACTTTCATTTTAGTTCAATCCAAACTGAATTTTTTTTTCCATTTTTCAAAAACAGTTTTCAAAGTTATCTATCTACTCACACAACCTTAGTAAGAACTCAGCAAAGAAAGAGCGACTAGGACTAGCAATGTATGGTAATTACTTTGTTTGAATTGATTTTATATTAACAAACAATGGGGCAGATCCTCCACCAGTGCCACTTGATGCAGCTATAACAGTCTGTACTGAATGGCTATTTGATCCAATATTTATTTTGTGTGAATTCTGAATATCAGTTTGTTGACATGTATTAGCTACATTTGTTAAAAATCAAGCTGGTTAGGTTACCAAGTGGGTCTCTGAAAAGCAAACCTTACTCTCAAAGCTGGGATATCCTGCGAGTGTGAGTGTGAGTGTGAGATATGCATTTTGCAAACACTGATAGGACAAGGGGAAGCTCATGGCTGTTTAGATAACTGTCTTTGTCCTGGTTTTAAATGGGTAGCCTGACAATTATTCTGTAAAGTTTATAGCCCACTTTCAGTGTTTCACTGTAGTTATCTTGTCAGGCAGTTAACGCTTAAAATCACTTATTTTCTGTTTTCTCTGCTGTACTTCAGAAAAAATACATTGTTTTATCTAAACTGAAATGGATCTGATTGTTCTATTGGGGAAAATATTGACTGTAATTTACTAATGCAGTCTGTTACTACTTGCCTGTACTTCTGATTCAAAGGGAAAAAAGGAAATAATTGCCTGTCTGACTTAGAGAAAATGAGTCTGGTACTGCATTGGCTGGGCATCATGAAGGGTAAAGGCAAGTTAATCCTACAGTCCAAATTTTGCCAATTCAACCTGCCATTTTCCCCCAGTCCAATTTTGCCAATGTACATCTGAATTTTGCCAATGTACAGATCTGAAACATCATGTATCATTCACATGCTGAGCCGCCAAACAAAACAATATTAAGCAAGTACATGAAAGGACAGGGGAATAACTTACCATATCACTTTTTGCAGGAATACACGGGGACACCTATGCAAGCAACATGCCTAAATGTTTTAGGGAACCGATCATACCACGTTGCTTCCAAGCAATTTGCTTCTGCTAAAACTTAAGACAATGCTAACGGACGTTAGACTATGAACCAAGTAAAGGGAACACTAGAACACAGGACTTTTCCTGAGCTAGGAGAGTAAATTAAGGAATAATTGTAGGGTGGTATGCTGGGAACTGTAATAAAACCTACCCAATTCCTAGTGACTTCCAATACTGGTGGCCCAGGTAGGGTTAAAGCTTACAACTCAATTTGTTTTACTGCTGTAAAAGATAAGTAACCCAATGGAAGGAGAGGAGGTTAGGGATGAGATGCAGTTACCATTTATTTCTCCTGTAATTCTCCATCAATATAAAATTTAAAAAATTGAAAGGTAGTGGGGAAATGTTCTTCTTAACATGAGAGAAGTCTGGCTGCTACAGCATGCACCATGGCAATGGAAGAATTTTGTCATTACAGGTTTTTTTCTGATTATGTTCAGAAAAGAGGGGATTTTTTAAAAAAAAGATTAAATCCTGGAAAATAACTATGTTCACCCCTTGATGAACTCCTAAGGAGGTTAGGTCCAGTCTGTGATAATCCTAGGGGCTGTGATGAAGCAAAATAATAATTCATGAATATTGAAGCTATGTAACCTGATATTAGTGCTCCTTATATTTGGTTTGACATGTGTCAAGAAACAGTTCCAACCATCCACACGTCATTACATAACTGGCTAGGAATGTTAGCTATATTCTGAGGCACCCAGTTTGACCACTGCAGGAGAGAGGCATACTGGACTGAGGGACCAGTGGTCTGCTTAACTGCAGCAACTCGTGTTCTAGTCTAGACTAAATTCAATAATAAAGGATTATGGGCTTGATCTATTCTTGCTTGCCTTGGTGCAATTAAAGTCAGTCCTTCCGGTCAGTCATCATTGTCAGCATCAAGAAGCCTGCATTGAAGAAATCAATCTGTGGCTCCAGAGTTGGTGCCATTGTGTGGGTTTTGGCTTCTTCAACCGCAGTCTGCATTTCCATGAAAGGAGCATCCTGGGATGTGATGGTCTTCATCTCTCTTTGAAAGAGAAGAGTCTGTTCTCTTACAGGTTGGCTGATCTCCTACGTAGGGCTTTAAACTAGGTTCAAGGGAGGACAAAGAGAACCCAGGATCAGCGAGCCACAAGCCATGCACTGGATCAGCCCAGATAAGTACTAAGGGGTCCAACTGGCATCAGGACAGGTGGGGTACCAAGTGCACCCACTGTAGGCCTTAAGTGTCTCTACACTAATGCTAGGAGCATGGGGAACAAGCAGGAGGAATTCACACTCCTGCTTGTAAGCAATAACTCAATCTGGCTGGAGTAACTGAAACCTGGTGGGACCCTACTCATGGTTGGGCAATGAGCATTGAGGGCTATAGGTTATACAGACATGATAGAGTTGGGGAAAAGGTGGGGGTGTTGCTCTCTATGTTAGGGAGCAATACACATCTTCTGTAATCAAGATGGGATCACAGGAGGGGCAAATTGAGATACTGTGGGTTAGAATACATGAGGCATGGGGGGGAAAAAGGGATTTGGTGGTGGGGGTCTACTACAGAACACAACACCAGGAGGATGAGCTAGACCTGGAATTCTCAAGGCAGCTCTCAGGGGCTGTACTGTCAAGGGACATGGTTGCCATGACCTAAACTACCCTGACATCTGCTGGGAGAAGCAGTCATCCAGATCCAACTGCTCACATAGGTTCTTAACCTGCATACAAAACCTCCACCTAATGCAGGAGGTATACAGTCCCACTAGGGGAAACACCTTCCTGGACTTGGTGCTAGCTACAGGGGATGGCCTGGTGGGGGATCTGCAGGTACAAGGTAACCTAGGAGATAGTGACCATCAATTGATTGAATACAAAATCTGGTGTAGAGTGGGAAAAGTAACCAGCAGGGCAGAAGTGCTAGACTTCAGAAAGGCTAACTTCAAAATGTGCTCAGAATATTAATTAGTGAGGCATTGAAGATCAAGAGCATTGGTGAGATGGGGGTCCAGGAAGGGCGATCATTCCTCAAGGGAGCAGTCCTTCAGATGCAGAAGGAGACAATTCCATATTGCACAAAATGGGGCAAAGGGGCCAAGAAACCCTCTTGGCTGAACAGGGAAATCCAGTAAAGCCTAGGAGCAAAGAAAGAGGCATACAGGCTGTGGAAACAGGGGGTAGCTACCAAGGAAGAGTATACCTCCTTGGCTCACACTTGCAGGGAGTCAGTTAGGAAAGCCAAAGCAGCAAAAATTAAAAGACAACAAAAAGTCCTTCAGGTATACAGGGAGCAAAAAGGCACAGGATAACATAGGACCCCTACAGAACAGGCTAGGGCAATTGGTGACAGATAGGAGGGACAAGGCTGAACTCTTCAATGAGTTTTTTGCCTCTGTATTCCTGCACATGGATCAAGACAAATCTCCCAACTGCATTATAAATAGGCACAGGAGAAACACCAGCCCATCAATGGTCAGCACTGACCTAGTAAAGGGACAGTTGGAAGGGCTGAATGTGTTTAAGTTGGCAGGCCTGGATGATTTCATCCAAAGGGCACTGACGGAATTGACTAGTGTCATAGCAGAGCCACTGGCACAGCTGTTTGAACACTCTTGGTGCTCAGGTCAGGTCCCAGAGGACTGGAAAGAGGGCCAGTGTGGTCCCTATTTTCAAGAAGAGGAAGAAAGATCTGGGTAATTACAGACTGGTTAGTCTCACCTCTATCCTTGGGAAAAACCTTTGAAAAAATTATCAAGGATCACATTTTTGGGAGCCCAGCAGGGCAAATAATGCTGAAGAACAACCAGCACAGATTCATAGCAGGTAGATCCTGCCTGACTAACCTTGTTTCTTTTTATGACCAGATCACAAAATGCTTAGATGCAGGAGTTGAGATAGATGTCATCTACTTGGATTTTAAGAAGGCCTTTGATATGGTATCTCATCCTATTCTCATAAACAAACTGAGTGGTTGTAACAGAGGATTACACAGCCAGGTGGGGGGCAAATTGGCTTAAGGGTTGCACCCAGAGAGTGGTGATTGACGGGTCAATATCAAACTTGAAAGATGTGGGTACGGGGGTCCCCCAAGGCTTGGTCCTTGGACCTGTGCTATTCAATGTCTTCATCAGCAACTTGGATGAAGGTGTGGAGAGCACTCTGTCCAAATTCATGGATGACATGAAGTTATGGGTACGGTAAACACACTAGTGGGAAGGGTTTGAATCCAGGCAGACCTGGACAGCTTGGGAAAGTGGGCAGAAAAGAATAGGATACAGTTCAACAAAGCCAAATGAAAGTGCTGCACCTAGGGAGAAGGAATCACCTACAGACCTATAGGCTAGGGGATGACCTTCTCAGCAGCACAGCAGCAGAAAGGGATGTCAGAGGATAGTTGACTCCAAGATGAATGAGCTGCCAATGTGATGAAGTAATTAGTAAAGGTAACCACGCTCTATCATGCATTAGCAGGTACATCACAGGTCCAGGGATGTGATACTTCCCCTCTATGCAGCATTGGTCAGGCTGCAGTTGGAGTACCTTGAGAGGGTCCAGAGGAGGGCCACCCATATGGTTAGTGGCCTGCCAATAAGGCATTACAAGGAGAGACTGAGGGACCTGGATGTGTTTAGCCTCCACAAGAGAAGGCAGAGAGGGGATCATTTGGCCGTTTACAAATTCATCAGGGCGGGACAGCAGGAAATAGGAGTTGCTCTGTTTACCAGGGCACTCCTTGGAATAACCAGGAACAATGGCCACAAACTGACAGAGAGCAGATTTAGACTGGACATCAGGAAGAACTTCTTTACAGTAAGGGTTCCCAGAATCTGGAATGGGCTTCCAAGGGAAGTGGTGCTCTCCCCTACTTTGGGGGTCTTTAAGAGAAGACTGGACAAGCACCTGGCTGGGGTCATATGAACCCAGCACTCTTCCCCGCCCAGGGCAGGAGGTCAGACTCAATGATCTTTTGAGGACCCTTCCAACCCAAGCACCTATGAAACAAGGAAAGTATAACTCAGCTGAAGTCAGTAGTTCCACTAGTATAAGACTGATAGGAAAACAGAAAGAGATCTCAATTTATGTCAAAATGGAATTTAGTGCAGAGGTTCCTAAACTTTCTTATTCCATACCCCTTCCAGATTTACCAGCTGCCACATCACTAGCAACATGTTTTATATTTTAACCCCTTAAATGCTAAGTATTATTAGAATGAAAAATTAAATCCACCATTACACAATTTCTCCTGTGTACTCCACAAAGATGTCTTGCATACCCCCAGGGGTACACATACCACAGTTTGGAAACCCTTGGTTTAGAGGATGATTTGGGACTTTAAAGCTCAACACTTCTCTTGCCTAAGACCATGCTTTAGATCTACTCAGCCTTTCAGAGATATGCCTGCTGGCACACTCAAAGGTATTTGTATAATGCAATCACATAAGACACTGAAAAAAATCTTTAGAGACAGAAAAGGCTCCTCTTTGGACATATCTGATCAAAAAAAAAAATCTAATTCATGCTCCACATCTGCTGGATGACTTGTGTGCCCACAGACTACTTTGTGGAACAAGGCAATTTAAAAGGAAATAAAATGCAAGTGCAGTATTTGAAGAAATCCTTCTAGCTGGATAGAAGTAAAAGCTGCATTCTGGAGAACTTTTGGCTGTAGTTGCTGCTAGAAGAAAGAGTGAGTAAGCTCCTGGACCTCACCCCAAAATTACTTCAGGGGAATTTGACAGCTTTGGACATAATCCATGTTCAGTTTTTTGTTGTTTTGTGTAATAAGAGTCTGCCCTGAAATTTCACTGCAATGCACAGCAGAGAAGAGCAGATGCCAGAATGAGAAATTAGAAAAAGGGTAGGGGGGAAGAGAAATCACTTAAGTTTCTTGTTTTCAGTGACAATTACTATAGTCATACCTCGTTCACATTATTTGACAACAGTGAATTACATGTTTCAGGTTTTTGGATGTGCTTCTCTCTCAGGCATCCTCTCCGGGTTTCAGCTGTGGTTTAACTGTCATTGCTTTATCTAGAGCTAAGAAGCTTGCACCAAATTTCAGGTCGCTGCTGCTTATTAAAGTTTGAACTATAATTTTTTGCTTATTCTTAGTGGGATTTAAGGCTGAGGTCTAAGCAATGCTGGAAATTGAATTTGTAGGTGGAAAACATACATAGTAGTTACTATAATAGACTAATAAAACTAACTGTATTGGATCTGCTTATACAGCTAGAATAAGTTTAACTCTAAAAACAAAACTTTCCATGTTTGCTACCAAGTAAAGTTGGACTGAAAAAGAAATGCGTGTTTGTAGCTTTTACATTTTTACAACTGAGACTGAAAAGTGTTTGATAGCCAGGGACAGAGGAGGCAAGTGATGTGCTTTTGCAAGCTTCCAAGCAGTTCTGTTGTTTATTTATACTATCATATTGTTCTATTATCTACAGGTTGAGTTTCCTCATAGGCTAAAAATAAGTTCTTTGGATTGTTAGTGTGGTGCTCCATTTCAGCTAAAATATCTTGCTTCTCAGCAAACCTAACTAGCCCCATGGGCAGGTCCAGGATTTTGCAAATGGAGGTGTGGGAGCAGCAACCAGAGCTGCAGGTATGGTAGCACCCTTGTCTCCAGTTCCCCATCACCTGGAGCGGCAGCCCATGCCACAAGAGCAGCAGCTGGGGACTTTTTTTTTTTAGCCTTCAAATCAGATAAGAACCCTTCCTCCACCCCTCATGCTCTCAGCACCCACTCCCTTCTCATCTGTATTCAGCAGCATGTTCCCTCCACTCCTGTTCACTTCCTCCCCTGCCTACCACTTTCCCAGCCTCACTCAAGGGCAGGGGAAGCTCTGCAACTGCTCCTGCCTGCTCCACCCAGGCTCAGCCAGGGACAACCACAAAACCAGTGGTGGTGGGCAGGTCCATCCCCCCACAAATCTCTGAGCATACTCTCTGGCTGGCAGGAAGCACCTGGCAGGAGTACCCACCACCTGCTGCCACAGTGTCCAACTGAACCTAGTTCCCTGTGCAGCCTGCCTGGAGTGTGGCAGAAGCAGCTCAGGAAGCAGCAGCAGCAACTGGGAGAGGGGGGTTGGGAGGGAAAGGGAGATGCTCCTGAGCATAGGGGGAAATCCCTCCCTAGTAATATTGGTGGGCAGGGGGCGGGAATTCTTACTTGCTTTAGGGTCTTGAACAAATTCCCTGGATGCTGCTTCTCTCATGTGATCTTAAAGGGAAGTGATACCATGCTACTGCACACCTGGATCTGGCCCCGATTAACCCAGGAGTGCCACAGTACGATAGCTATAGTGCTTCTAGTACCCATGCTAGCGTGGGTACCTCTGCACAGCACTGAATTGTGCCAGGTAGACATGCTCTAGCCCCCTCAATTCATACATACCTCAAACAATTACTTCTAATGCTAAGTCTGTACCCAAAATGGAAACAATGTTCACTGAGAAATCAAACAGAAAGATAACTGCAATAGCTACCCGCACAACTTGCACCAGACCTGTCATATACAAGTTTCACTGTGTTAACTCAATCCCTGCTACCAGGAAACTCAAAACAATAGGGCAGTATGGCGCAGTTGGATTCAAAGCAGTATGTTTTCTTAAATATAATGGTTGCTGGTATACTCCTCAGCAAGAGACTTGAACTTAGAATAGCATACACTGGGAGGTGTGGGAGGGAGCTAGAAGAGGAACTGTAATTAATGTAGATTCTCTCTTTCAGCTGAACTGTTTTCTTTTAAAAAAAAAAGACGAACAACTATCTTAAATCCCCTCCTGTGATTGGGTTCCATTTTGAGCTCAGCCACACATGATATCTGTGAAATCAAGTATCATGCACATGTGATGCAGCCAGTGTGACAAGGCCGGTGCTGATCAGGTATGATAAGAGGCAATCTAGAAACTAGTGGGATTTTTATGATTGTCTTCTGGCAGAAATTTGTTAAAGGCATGTTAAAGATTGCTTCTCCCGGAACTCATAATCCAGCCCCCAATGCTGAGGAATTTACAGTCTCTCAAGTTTATTTTAGACTTTCTAACATGACATGGTGATTATTTTTCCCCTGCAGGATAAATACAGGGAGACTGCAGTCCTATATGTAGTTAAGTCCTTCCAATCTTTCAATTCTCTAATTGGCTTTTACTGCAAGCAGCTTTGGCTTTGACCTATTGCATTCACTGGGATGAAAAATGAACCCTCTCATTTCACACCACTCCATTTTTATGACAGGCTTTTTAGAAAGACACATTTATGGCCTGCTTCACATACACAAATAATGAGGTGACACATTCTCCCATATTTTTAAAGGTAGGGAAGACTAGGGAATAAAAGTTAACAGGATTTTTCTTCTTCCAACTAGGCATCTTATGCACATACCTAAATATAATTTTACAGTAGTGCCAAGTCTTCTGTTTCACATCTTCATTGAGAATGTGGAGAGTTGTTGAATGAAGCCTCATAGAAGACTTCAAAATGCAAAACCAATTCAGCTACTAGTCTGAGATTTCCTGTTTGATGTGACTCTGCCCCCCTCCCTGCCCCATTGCTAAGGAGGCAAGCATTAGCATGCAAACTTTTTCTAGAATTTACCTGTTCCACCTGCTTATTCCCCCCCCCCCGCAATGTCTTCTTGCATGAAAAGGCACACGCAGGGATAATGAGTTTCTAAAGGAAATTGATCTAGCTCTTTATCCACTGAAGTCAGGTCCTAAAGTCTGCCTAAACCTAGTAGCCCACTAGGCTAGTCTGATTAAGGCACTGACTCTTATCTTGCCAAATGGCACAAAAAGAAAGATGTGCCTAGCATCACATGCATCTGTCAGCTTCCCATCCCAAATAACTTCAAACTTAGTCACATTTGGGTTGATTGACATTAACCCTGGGTGCAAGTCTGAGAGAAGACTCAAACTCTGACTTCAGAATCTCTGCCACCAGACCCTAAAACCCAATGAAGTGGAAAGGAGAAAGTGCATAGCATATTTGGGAGACATAGAATTGCTCCTACCTACAGAGAGATATTTTAAGCTGGTATCATTTGTTGGAAATCAATATAGAAAGAACTCAAATTTCAGAGACTCTCTCTCAAGGTAGACTGCAAGCTGGGTCAGAAAAAAAATATTAACTGAACTGCAACGATTTCTCTGACATGATTTTGAAATGTAAGGCCCCTGGCAGACATGCAGTTAAAGACACTATGGGATCTGATGTGCAATCCCCATAATCACGCTTCCTACCATGCCACATGTGCATTGTAGGATTGAGCAGCAGCTCCCATCAGGTCATACTGCTGGTGCAGGGCATCAGGATTCTTATTCCAGGCTCCCCCTACACTGACAGTAACACACACCCTCACCTGGGAGCCTGGATTAGCTGATGGGGCTCCCAGTCACAAGGTTATACTATGCATCCACAGGGCTAGGAGCCTGGATTAGCTGAGCACAGCCCTTGACTCCAGCTGTGCCCAGAAGGCTGGGAGCCCCCCATCTGTCAATGCTCCCAGTTGAAGGGTGTATCAGAGTCAAGGGCTCCAGTACACCCCTGTGACTGAGATCAGCTGCTGATCACAGTTCTCAGTCTTGGGTGCTTATCAAAGCCCTTGATTTCAATGGTGCCCAGGAGCTGGGAGTGGCAATCAGCTGATCCGCACTCTCAGCCTCAGGAGCACATGGGAGTCAAGGGCTCCCATGCACTCTGGAATAGGGATGTAAATATCATTTAAAAAAAAAAAAATTTCATTAGCCTCCTCTAATTATATCATTAAACAATTAACCATTAATGCTGGGGGCCCTTTGACTGGTGCGGGGGGGGGGAGGAGGCAAGCCTAGCCGGACAACACAGCCCACTTGAAGCCCTTGCTGGGAAGGAAGGAGCACCTGTGAAGGAGGAGCAGCTAACTGCTTAACTGATGAGTTATTAGACTGTTGGCTGTTTTCCTTTTAGGCTATGGGTACTAGTTCTCTCACCCTTTCCTCTCCTGTTCTCCTTGCTCCTCCCTCCCTGCAGGGGTGCCACTTGCAGCTTCCCTTCCCCCCTTCTGTGCCAGACTGTGACTGCCTGGAGCCAAGTTAACCAGTAGGCCTGTGCAAAGTGGCTAGTATTCGCTTTGGATTCAGATTCTGCCAATTTGGAGGACAGCGATTCGTTTCGGTGATTCAAATCACTGTCGCGAATCAATTCATCTGAATCACCGAATGAAACAGGCCCCGTCTTCCACCTGCTCTCCCAGCCCTATCAATGGCTGCCCCACCAGGCTCCAGCACACACTGGCTCCTGCCAGGTGTGGGGGAGTCAAGGTTCCCCACTGCCTGGTTCTGCATGGGAGGACTCTGCCACAAGCCTCCAGAAGCCCCAACAGCCGCTGCAGCGGCCAGTGAGTGTAGGCTTTAAAAAACAAACAAACAAAGAGAGCCAGGAGCTGGGCCAGACGGGGCAGCCATTGACAGGACTGGAAGAGCGGGCAGGGGTCGGGGGCATGCTCAGGAGGGCTGGGGGAACAAGCAGGGGATGGGGTCCCCCCATGGTCCCCATCCCCTTCCCCCTCCTTCACTTACCAACACCGAGTCCAGGTCCAGCTCCCTGCAGCAGTGAGCAGAGACTGCCCAAATCTCTCTGTAGCTCTCCGAATCTTTTCTGAATAGATTCGGAAAGCTTCAAATCGATTTGGACCTTTTTATTGGTCTCCCAATTCAGTTTGGATTCAGAGATTCAGCTGCTAAATCAGGCCAAATCTCCTCCAAATTGAATCAGTACCCAAAGCTTCACACAGCCCTACTAACCAGTTATCACTGAATTTATCAGTTAAACAATTAATCATTTAACTTTTCACATCCTTACTCTGGAGGCTGGAAGCCCCAGTCAGCCTGGCACCACATTCAATTAATGGCATGACAGGAACCAGCCACAAAGTTATTACACATATTTTAGATAATAACCTTGTGGCGTATTCCTTGTTATGCCATTAATTGCTTAAGTGTTCTAGCAAGAAAGTTTGGCACCCGGGGCAAAGCCTGCAGCAGCAGCCCGCCTTCACCCCGTGCACAGATCCATGGGGCACATGCCCCCCCCATGCTTGCCTGGGAATGTGTGCAGCAGCAGGAGCCACCCTTGCCCCATCCCCACACCTTCCCAAATGAGCTGCTTGGAGCTCCATCCCGTGCCCCGGCCCGGCTTTGCTCTGGCATTGAATTGCATTGATATGTGGCTGGGTAACTATTTAAGATGTGATTAACTGGTGTACCAAGGCCTAAGGTTCATATTTCTCCCTCTCCCCCAATACTGAAACAACCTCTTCCTCAGCACCAGTACCTACCCTGCCCTCAATTCTTCCTTCCCTCCCTTTTACCTCTTGCCCCACTCATGGTGATTCTTTTCCCTTGACATCTCTCTGTCCTTCTCCACTCCTAGCTGCCTCCTTATATCTACTCTCCCTCACATAGTGAACCTTATTCCATTCCTAGAACCCTTCCTCTGCCTTTGAACAGACTGATATTCAGCTATACTGCTAGCCTTTTCAGTTGGATCTCACGCTCTGTTGTATTACAGTCGTGTAAACAATGTGCTTGCAATGCATGGAAAAGTAAAGCATAGGAAAAAAGGTAAATCTTGATAGTGCTCATGGGACAAGCAAAGAGGCTGACATCCTGCATTTAAAGGAGTACTAGGGAAGATCTGAGTAATATAAAAGTGTGGAACATAAAGAGACAAAACAAAAAAACAGAATGAGCATTCAAATCCATGGGTAGTTATCTATAGCAGAATGATTTTTCTTCAGAACTTCCCATTTCAACTGTTTCCTTCCTGGTATCCACAGGAATTAACCATTCTTTGGAAGCACTTCAAAATGCTGTTCATGATAAGTGGGGCAGAACACACCCTGCTTTATCTACAAGTTACTTTATTCAGCAATCAAGTGGTTAAATAAAGTACTTCCAAAACTGGCTTATTTGGATAAAATTCAGTTAATTAAAGATCCTGTATTCATGCCAAACTTCTGCCCCTATTCAGATTTTGAACTGTTTAACCTTACTTTGCTTCCAGGAATCGCTGACAGTAGACTTAACCACTGGTGATCGTTCATCAGAAGAGTTCAATGCAGGAAATGGTGGTAGAAAAGTGGAGGTAGGTGTCTTTTCATCTTCACTAAACACTATCAAGTCCTGATAGAGAAAACATACAGAAATAACTTGAACAGTGAACAGTGACTGCAGTAGTGAAAATGAGCACTTCAGAGTTTGGGTATAAAACCAAAATGGGCAGGGTGTTAAACACTGCAACCTAGTTTAATTGGATTTATTTTAGTGAAACCACTGACTATCAAATATAAACTAGGTATTTAAAAAATGTATGAGACACATATGCAATTACCTACTATAGAAGACTCAGACTTCCCACTTACCTACCTGTTGAGACCTGAGTTCAGGGTTCTACATTTCCATACTGCAGTTGTTTAAATCACTAGTTCCTAAACCACCATAAATAATGCAGCATGTTGTTTTGGTTTGCAGGTGTTAGTAATATTATCATTTATTATCACAGAAAAACAGAACCCTCTAATAACATCTTGTAAGCTTTTCTGATCACCTTTTAAAATATTAAGAGATTTATTTTGATCTGTTTTCTATTAAAGGGTGACTTTCATGGTACAGCACATTTTAGTAGAAAAAATGGAATTAAAAAATGTCTGTGCCCTATGTTTCGTTTGCTATTATTGAAAAGTCTTGTATTTGAATATGGAATTTCTTATACCAGTCCTAGCTGAATTGCCTGCTTAATATCACTACTAATACTTTGCAGTTTCATAGCACCTTTCATATAGGTATGCAAAAGCACTTAATAAACATTAAATTTAAAGGATTAAACTTTGCAGCATGACTGTAAGGTACAGCACTAGTATTCTAATTTTCTAGGTAGGGTGGAAAAGGAATTTAAAAACAAAGTGAAATAATTTTCCAGGGTTATGCAGGGAATGAGTCCAGATCCAGGTACGTTGGAACAAAGTCCTCAGCTAAAGTTCTTTTGTGTAACTTTGCTAACATCAGTGAAGATATGCTGATTTTCACCAGCTGAAGATCTGGCCAACTACTATGTTAAATATTTTTTTGATGGAAGGCCAAATTGGAGATTTTGGGTGCGTACTGACATTTAAGCAGCCTGTTTTGGGAGGCTCTCTAATTATGGCACTTTACAGAAAAGTGCCATAGTTAGAGCATCATTGAACCTGTTTGCCTGTTATGGGGGGCTCAGAGCCTGCCTGCACCAGCCCTGGCCAGTATGTGGGGGCACTCCAGCAGCCTCCGTGGAGGCTGCCAGACTGCACCTTTCCTTAGCCCTTCCCCCCTTGCTTTCCATATGGCTGTACAGGGAGAAGACAGAGGTGTTTTCCTTTTCTCTGTGACTGCCCAGGGGCAGGGCTAGGCCAATGCTTGCCTACAAGCACCAGCCCTGCCTTGCAAGGGCCCTTGGGATGCAGGTGTAATCGCCCAAAACTAACCTTCAATGTGAAACTGTACAAGGTTCACTAAGGTGCTCTGCCCTAAAGCACCTTCTTCTGATACTGTGTTCAACAAGGGAGGGTTCAACAAGACATATACATATACACATCCAGATATATAACAGATAAACAGCAAATGGTTATTAATGACAAAATATGAGGCACTGGATACAAAATATGAAGTGCATACCCTCCTCCATGGTATCAATATCATTGTGATTACTAGAATCTCCTCTAGGGGAAAAGAATGTGGCACCAGCTCCTGAAAAAGGGGAAAAGAGCTGGCTCCCAATATCTCCTCACCCTCCAGGGATGGCTAGGACCCTTATCTTTCAGGGCCCTTTCACAGTTCCCCACCCCCTCTTCCAAGGGGTGTCCTCCCCTGTGGGAAACCCTTGCCCGATAACTCATGACTCTGGAGCCATAAAGGGGGATCAGCGCTCTTCCACCCAAACTACTCCTTGCTGCCAAGCCTCTCAGGCTCTGGCTCCATCCCAGCCACCTGCCTGCTAGTGGCCCTGAGCAGTCACCTGCTCCTGGAGGCTACTGCCTTCTCGCTGGGGTTGGAGGCCCGGGCTGCCTCATGCAATGCTGGGACTCAGTTCACTCTGGGACCCTTCCAGCAGCAAAATCAGTCCTGACCCCTAACCCCATGCCAGGGGTTAGAAACCCAAACTGCTGCTATTGGCACCCGGGGTCTAGGTTCCACCGTGCACCATCCCTGTGCACAGAGGCCCTAGCCACTTGCCAGAGGTGGCAAACCCTTGCTGCCTATCATGACTCCCAGGATTCAGCTCCATGTGGCAGCACCTGCACCGCACCCTGGCCACACACCAGGGGTTACAGACATGAGCTTCTTGCTCCCAGGTTCTAGCTCTGTGCAGTGTCACCTGCACCAAATCTCTGTGCACTGCTCTGTGCACCATGTACTAGAGCCAGAGCCAACCCCTGCTCACCCACCACCGTGGACAGTCTCTTGGAGCTCTTTGGGGCAACAGGAACTGCCCCGCTTGGCAGCTCTTTCTAGCTCTGCTCTGTTTTGTCCCATGGCACATCTTACTCATGCGGAGCATGCAGCTCCTTTTATTCACCTCAGAGGCTCCATCCCTGAGGTTCTGTCAGACCTGGCAAAGCCTGGTCTTGAACCAGGTCCGGGGTTTTTTTCCTGCTTTGCCTAGGCAGGGGCAGGGCGAACCCCTCCCTGACTTTCCCTTGATTGGTGGATGGGCTCCACCAATCATGATGAGGATTGTCCAAGCTCAGCGTGTCAGGCTGTTCGGGTAAGTCCACCATAATTACATCAGAGAAGGGTTAACTTTTCATGCCATCCTACATTTTTAAAGTGCTCCACAGCCCTGAACGTTTGTTATGTTATAGCTACAGAGTGAGTTTGGCAGCCTTAGCACATGGAAAGTGTAACTTCTGTACAAACCTTATGGCTCCTCAGCCTGCTACTGTTGTAGTCATGTAAATACATAATTTAATCAAAATATGTGATATTTAAGATGATTTCCTCCCATCACACAAAGAGTTAAAACAAATGGAAACTAGAAGTAGCTTGAAAAAGTGCTAGACCACTGCCTGTCTTTGGCTACACTTGCTGCTGAACTAGGTCAGCACTGGTTTAACAGTATCTATTGCTAATGTCTGCTATTATCAATGATAACTTTTTATCCCACAGATAAGATTAAAAGCATGACTTCCTAGAACACATTAAAATGTTTTTTCTCTCGTAACCCCAGAGAGATTGGCATGAACCTTGGAGGTATGAGTAATTGTGAGCGACACAAGGCTGGTGGCAGTGGCTGTGAAGGACAGAAATGTATATTATTTTAAGGGATTTTAATAGTTTTGGGGTGGGTTAATACAGAAATGCACAGAAGTTGGAAGAAGTGTCTGATGATGCATAGGATGACTTTTTGAATACAAAGCTCTTCTTCCCAACCCTGAGAGTGGTGCTGTGTTATGTGTGAGCTTGTTTCTGATTTTGTTGCTTTGTTCAAGGCAATTAGGAGAACAATAAGAAAACCAGACAAAGAATATCCTGAGTCACTGTCTGCTCATTTTTCTCCCAACAAAGAAATATGAAATTTCAAAAGTCCAAATTCTTCTAGACTGCTTAGAAACTGGCACAGCTCTGAAATCTTTTTAAAGTCAGATGAATATCCAAAAGTTTGAATGGTGATTCAAGTTTCTTAAATTAGCAAAAATGGGCTGGAATTACTATGAGACATCTTTCACACAATATTTCTGCCCTTTTGTTTGGTACCTTAAATAGGAAATGTAAAGATTACCTTGCAATGAAAAATAATTGTAAAAATATTAACTGATAATTCTGGAGCTTCTGTTCTGTTCAAATTTGGCAAAGATTTATATTACAATTTATTTTGTAAACATGAGTTGCATTTGACTTGAAACTTATTCTAATACCTGAAACTGACAAGTTTTGAGCTCGTAAGAAATTCAGACTAAAATAGAGAAGTGAACAGGGGATACAGTTCCTCTAAATGTCTAAAGAAGTGAAATTAACGTATATAGTATGGTAAATGTGTAGGTTAATGGCATTGTGCTTAATCAAACTGGTAGCACTACAGAAGTACTAGTAGAGCATTACTATGGTGTTTTTTAATACTATGGTGTTTTTTGATGCAATTTTGCTCTGTGTCCATACTTGACCCCTTCTAGATCGTCACATTTTTGCTGCCTTCTGTGTTTTTATCTCTACTGCCAAACTGCCAAAGTTCCCCAGGTCTGCAAGCAAGGTCCAAGGGCTCTGTGGGCCACAGGTTACTGACCCCTGCTTAGAGAACCAGATCTGGGAATGCAGAACTCTTCTGAGTTGCTGTACAGAGAGAATCTAATGTTCATTGCTCCAAGAACAGATAACAAGGCTGAAAGGCTTGTTTTGTGTGGGTAGTTTTCTTTTCAACGTAATTTTTGAGACTTGGAGAGGGGATAAAGAGGAGAACTAAGGGCTAAAATAAATTAGTATCTGAAATGTATCTGATGTTTTAGAATTGGTGCGAGAGCCTGTGTCATGTGTACATTTGCCTACATAATACACCTTGGACTAACTTTTATGCACTGATGAGTACCCAGTGATTAACCACCAATGGCTCAATGCCTAATTGACAGGAGGTATCAAGTGAGATTTCCTAGGAGTTTCTGCTAGGTGCAGTATTATTCAGTATCTTCATTAATGTTTTGGATGATTGGATTGAGTGCACTCTTAGCAAATTTGTGGATGGCACCAAATTGGGTGAAGTTGCAGACCTCCAGAGGACAGGCTAGGATCCAAAATGACCTAGAGAGACTGGAAAAATGGTCTGCAATCAATCAGATGAGATACAACAAGGACAAGTGCAAAGTCCTGAACTTGGGATGGAATAACTGTATGCACATATACAGGCTGGTGAGTGGCTGGATAGGCTGCAGCACTGCAGAGAAGGACCTGGTGGGTTACAGTACACCATAAACTGAATATTAGCCAATGGTGTGCTTTTGTTGTGCAAAAAAGAAGTCAGCAGCATACTTAAGCTATATGAATAGGAATGTCACTAGCAAATCAAGGGAAGTAATTCTTCTGGTCTATTCAACACTGGTGATGCCTCAGCTGGACCACTATGTCCAGGTTTGGGGCCCACACTTCGAGAAGGATGTGCACAGATTGGAAAGCATCCAGTAGAGAGCAACAAAAATGGCTATGGTTCTGTAAAGGCTGAAAAAACTGGAGAAGAGAAGATTTGATAACAGTCTTCAACTATCTGAAGGGTGATTAGAAAGAAGATAGAGATAGGCTTTTTTTCCATAACTAGGACAGGAGCACTGGCTTCAAGGTGCAGCAGGGGAAATTTAGGTTGGAAATTAGAAAGAATTTTCTGACTTTGAGGGTGGTCAGGCATTGGAATAGGTTCAAGAAAAACTGGGGAATCTCCATCCTTGGAAATTTTCAACAGTGGGATAGACAAACACTTGGATGTTGTAGCCAGAGATGATCCTGCCTTGAGACGGGGGCTGAACTAGATGACCTGGTAAGATCCCTTCCACCTTATTTCCTATGATTTTATTACAGCTAGATGAGAGTAGCCAGCCAATTGGCTGCCCTGGTTTCTGTATGAATTGAGAGAGACATCATACAAACAGTTTGACCAAAATGTCCTATACATAATTCCTGAAATTATTAGCTTTTACGTTGAGACCTCTTACACTTCGATTTCTTTGTTACCTTTGAATTCTTCCTCCCCTCAATATCCCTTGAGTCAACCATCTGGCAGACCTCAGGAAGCCACTGTGCATGTGTGTTGAAATAGGCACCTCAATCCAGAACAGGACCGTTGACCTCTACCATAGAAAGTGAGGGAAAGCAACAGAGGAAGATCTGCATCTAGCAGATAACATGGGAATTGAGGGCAGGGGGCAGCAGTTGCTCTGGGTTCTATAGGGGAAGTGGAAATAGACAAGTAGGAATGGGGGAAGAGAAGGGGTGGGCACTGCCATTGTCATGTGAGTCTTTATTAACCCAGCCACAAACACCACCATCAACATTCACAGAAACTTGGAAAACTTTATCCAACCTCCAAGCTTGCAAAATTAGCCCCTTGCTGCATTATACAATAAACAGAAGCATACCTGTTGCAGAGGGCTTCTCATTCCTGGATTGGTACTCTGCATCCTTCAGACTTGGCATAGGCATAATCTCCACCTCCATCTCTGAACCCTGATATAACAGAGGTGGGTCTAGCTCTTTAAGCCCCCAGTCCACTTGGTTCACAGAGCCAGTGATGCTCCTTTGTCCATCACTACCACATTGCAGGAAATCTCCAAGTGGTTAAGTAGCACTTTAGATTTTGCAGAAGTGTGAATTCTGAGAAATCTGCCTGGCTCATTATAAATGGGACACATTTTCCACATGAGCCAGTCCTACAATAATTGGCCTAAGCCTCCTTCCCTTGGACCTTCACTATTTTGATCTTTTCTTAGTCCTCTTTCCACTGCAAATGATGCCTATCTTGGCCACTAGCTCTGATACACACCAGAGACGTTTCTGGAGAAATTCAACTGATGCATTATACAATGACACAACCCATTTACATGGCATTCTTGGTTTAGACTGCAGAAGAAATGTGATGAAATATTGGTGGTGTTGTTTGTTACATATTGGATAATTTAGAGGGGGCACTCTTCTCAACTACCAGTTTATGAGGTGTGGCTTCTAAATTAGGTTTGGCTGGTAGAAACCTCCAAACCAAAGATCTACTCCCACAAATTAGGAAGCAAGCTTCATTGATCCCAATGAAAGCATTGCTAGTGTCAGTTAGCTAAATTTTGAGATTTAAATGGTGCAGTCTTTGCTTGTTTTCATTCTCAACAGAAATAAACATGATTTATACTGTCAGGTACAATTTGCTTATGCTTTTTCCTTCCTTCATAAGACTTTACTTCTATTTTAGGACTGCCTAAGAGTTCCTTACTTATATATGTAACTATTGTAAATGACAAATTTCAGATGGTCCTGGATTTCTTCTCCCAGATGGCCAGTAATATGGACACCATGGCTCAAACTAGCTGGCAGCATGCTCTATACAAAGGCCTCCTCTAATAAAGGCCAAAGAAAAAAACCTGAAGAAACTAATCATTGTGAAAATCCATGTAACAGGCTCCATGCTGTGCATTGTGCTGTGTGTGCATATAGATATTTTCCAACACATGTAAATCCTTTGTAACAGTTTAGAAAGTAGGACACCCAAGATGCATAGAGTGACCAGTAGGGCTGTGCAAAACTTCAGTTCATGATTCGGATTCAGAGATGATTTGGAGGCCGAATCTATGAATCCAAATTGAATCTCTGGAAGCTTTAGGCTTTCTGAATCGATTCAGAGCTTCCGAATCACTTTGGAAAAGATTCAAAACTGATTTGGCCGTAGAGTATAATGGGCAATCAATGAAATATCCATAACTTTGTTGTTTTGCCTGTCAGCAGCTAGAGGTGCAGGGCCCCAGAACACCCCTGCACCTATCTCCTTGACAGCCGGAAGGATTCATGGCCACAGCAGGGGCTACCATCCCTGCAGCTTTCACCCAGCTGTGCCTTAACACACACAGTGTCACCCGTGTCATGAGTTTTGCCTGTCAGCAGCTTGAGCTGCAGTTCCCCCCATACCCCTGCACCGATCTTCTTGAAACTTGGCAAGCTTTGTGGCCTTAGCAGGGGCCACCACCCCTGCAGTTTTCACCCCCCTGTGGTTTAACACATACACATGACATGAGTTTTGCTTTCAAGAATTTGGGGTGCAATTCTCCCTGAACCCCTACACCAATCTTCTTGACGCTTGGTAGGCTTCATTCCCTCAGCAGATGCTACCACCCCTGCAAGTTTCATCAAAATCAGACAAAAAACAACAAAGTTATAGATATTTCATTGATTCCCCATTATACCCTATGGCCAGATCTCTGAGGCGGCTCCGAAGCTTCGGAGCCACTTCAGCCAAATCAAAGCAAAAACCCGGTATGGAGCTCCAGATCGGATCGCTGGTATCCGAAGCGGTTGGATCCAAAGCCAGATTGAATAGCTGCCCATTCACGCAGGCCTAGTGACCAGTGTAATATGAAATGGTCATGGAAGACCTATTTGCACTACCACATTATTATGTCAGTGATCTTAACCTTTGATCATTAGCATCTCTGATTTCCCCAGTGTAGATGAGACCTCTGTCCAGTAAATTTGAAAGCTACCTTTAATGAAAATAGTACTGGGCAGACAAGTATAATACAGAAGCCAGGAAGTCTGAATTCTGATCTTGGTTCTGCTAATGGCAACATGCAAGGCAGCTAGGACCCGATCCTCATTCATGGTAAAACTGCTTTACAGAGTTCTGACAGCATGATGGTGCTTTCAAATGAGAATGCATTACATTTAGAGTCCCTTTTAATGCCTGTTTACATTGCCATAATTGTATAAAGCAGAATTATTACAAATGAGAATCAGGCCCCTTACCTGTCAGATTCCTCATCTGTAATATAAGGAATATTGCTACCTATAATTTTAACTATTAAAAATTCACCATTTACCTATACTTACCACATTTTAAGAAATCACAGCAGTTTACTAGTCTTAGAACAGGAAATAAGGCAGTGTCTTAGACATTGTTATTGAGTATGGAATCTGAATAGATGTTGACTTTTTTAATGGCAGTCACTGTGCCTCACAGTGAGGCTTAATTAGCCAATAAGAGTGACTTGAAACTGTAAAGTGCTATATAAATGCAAAGTAGCTGTAGTAATAGTAGCGATGAAAGTGCAGTATAAGGAAAGGGAAAGCATTGCTTTGACTTTGAAAGCTCTTCTGGATTCCTAGATTTCTGTGTGTTAAGCATGGAAAACAGAGTGGGCTGAGACAGATTTTATCTCAAATCATTTTTAAAAATATGTGAAAGCTTTACCAATGCTGACTTAGCAACCATAGAGATGAACCCTTTTCAAATCCCTGCTTGTAATCAAAGTGTATATTTTCCTTTAGTGCTGTAGATTACATACAACCCCTTACACAGCACGTGTGGGCATCACTAATAAGATTTACTGTTTATCCGTGCCAAGTTTCATCATCTACTGTGAAAGCAGCTTGCTGAACAGAGGGAGAGCTGGATTGTGGCAAGTGCTGCTGACATTAATATGAAGAGAAGCTTGGCAGCAGAATGGTGGAATATTGCTGTAATATAAATAATGCTTTTAAAACAAAAAACCTCATTTACAAATCTCTTCACAAAGTAGGGGGCACCATTTGTAAGAAAGCTTTTGGGATAAGGAAGGAAGCAAATTAGTTGTAGCATCCTTACTAGAACCACAGAAATAAAAACCGGTGTGGGGAACAGACAGAGGTTAGGCTACATTCCATTTCATCCCAAGATGCCATAAAACCTTTGGGACACATTCCCCTTAGAGTGCATACGGAATTAAATGCCTTGGGAGGAGACTATGCCTGTCAGAATCACAGGGTATGGAAAGAAATATGATCAATAAATATCAATATGAAAATTGCTTCTTTGAAAGCAGAAATGATCATCTGGGATGGATTTCACCTTTCTAGACTTCCCTTTTTTTTTTTTTAACCTCAACCTGTCATTGCCTTCCAGTTTAGAGTTGTAGCAGCTCAGAGTCGGAGTCTGAATACCCTCTTCAGAGGCAACAATCATTCTAATATTATAAAAGTCTAAGTCCGTCTGTCTGTCCGCAATGCTTTATTCACACTCTGATTGACTGACAAACAGCCAGTCAGAGCACAAAGAAGCATTCTGACAGAATGCAGCCTGTTGCCATGATGGTGGGGACACAGAGACAGAGCTGGGGGAGGTGGGGACCCGGCCAGCAGAGCTGGCCTCGCCCCCTCTCCCTGCTCCCTAGAGGCAGCAGCAACAGAGTGGATGGAAGTGAGAAGCCAGGCCAGCCCTCACCTCTCTCTCCCACCCCTGCTCCCTGCAGGTAACGCAGGGCGGGGAGGGGAGAGAGAGAGAGAGAGAGAGAGAGAGAGAGAGAGTGTGTGTGTGTGTGTGTGTGTGTGTGTGTGTGTGTGTGTGTGTGTGTGTGTTGGGGACAGCGGGCCTGGCCTGACTGGCCTAATGCATGGGGGAGGGAAGAAGCAGGCCTCCTCCCCACCTCAGGTCCAGGTCCACTCCTCCCTCACCCCTCTCCCCTGGGTTGGCCCCAAGCTTGCTCCTCCCATCCCTGAGCAGGCCCTACCTTGGGGGCTGGGGTGGAGCAGGCCTGCCCTGGTGTCAGTGGTGATGTTAGAAATATTATTAAAAATGCATTATCAATAGCAGATTTAGGGAAAAAAAAGAAAAAAAAAACAAAACACAGCTGCTACCCCTCCTTGTCTCCTTAATGGGAGAGGGAAGGGGGGGGTTGGAAATTGATGGGAAAAACCACCAAAAGCCCATTGTACTAAGGTATCACTCCCTCTCTG
>NW_017728931.1:53018606-53024914 GCF_001723895.1 Crocodylus porosus
CTTTTGTGTTGCTAATAAAGTGTGTCTGTAGCTGAAAGTTTTTTTTCCACCTCCCGAGAAACGAACCACGATTTTTTTATATCAGTGATGTGCCGGGGGAAGTGAGCTAAGGGCCTGACGGGGAGGGCCAAGCAGGAGGAACAATCCTGAGCCAGGGGAAAAGCTGGCTTGCCACAGCAGTAGAACAAGGACAGCAGGCCCAGCCCAGCCCAGTCCAACACGGCAGCTACTGGGGGGAAGAAGAAGTGAGCCTACTCCCCCTGTTGGGCCTGGGCCCACTCCTCCTGCTCCCCTGCATCAGCCCTGAGCCTGATCCTCCCATCCCCCCGCCACCACCACGTCACCCTGGGCCTGCTGCTCCCTCCTCTGCTCCCCTGCCATGGTAGCCTGGCTTCTCCTCACCCTTAGGCCCAGTCCTCCCCTGCATCGGGCCTCGGCCTGCTCCTCCCTTCCCCCGCCACTGCTGCTGGGAGGGGGGGAAGTGGGCCTGGACCCCAAGCAGCAGGAGGAAAGGGGGAGTGGGCCCAGATGGGGGGGGGCAGGGCTCTGTCCTCTTCCCCCCTCATTCTTGACAGGCAATTGGCTACTTACTACTATAAAGCTGTTGAAAGAAGCCCTTGCTACTTGCCCTCAAGTAATGGATTATGGAAAACAGAATGAACTAAAATATTATAGGAGACTCCAAGGTCCATCAGTACCCTTTTCTACTTCATGTCATTGAAGGGATGAGGTAGGGTGCTTCTATGTGATCCTTAAGGAAACTTTTTTTTATGTAGGTCAGGCCTGTCTAACTGGCAGCCTGGTAGCAGCATGTTGCCCCTCACGGGGTCCCCTCACGGGGTTAATTTATGGCCCCTGGGCTCCCACCCAGCTGCTGCTGTCCAACGTTCCAGCTTCAGCAGCAGAGCAGCAGTCAGGGTATCCCAGCTCCCTCTCCCTACTCTGGCTTCCAGTTCCTGTCCCCACCCCAGGAGGCAGTTCAGTGTGCATGGAGCCCTTGTGCAGTGTGGTGCAGCAAGGGAGCTGAGGGTGAGGCTAGGGCTTCCATGTGGAATGCAGCCTAGAAGCCTGTGGCTTATACAAGTGCAGCCCTTCCAGCATGCATCCTCTAGTGGTGCAGCCCAAGGGAGGAGGGAAGGGGCACGTATGGCCCCCAACCACTTAGAAGCTGGACTGCCCTGATGTAAGGTCACTGTGAATAAGCGATGAGTAGGGACCTACTGAATTCATGGCAGAAATGGGGTGTGTTGAGGTTCCTTTAACCTTGCAGTTTCCCCTACCCCCTCACCCGCCACCGATGATTGGTGGAGGGGCCCCACTTGCGGCTCACTCCTGATTAGCAGAGAGGTGAAAACTGTGGTTTTAAATATGGCACCATCTTTGCCTCCTTCCATTGATTTGCTGAGGGCACCTGGTGGCCCTGCTACTTGCTGCTGAGAGGTGGGGAGGCAAAAACCATGACATGTTTAAAACCGTGGATTTTGCTTCCCTGCCCATCCGAAATGAGTAGTGGGGGAGGGTGCATGGGGGAATATGAAAGATTAAAGGAGCTGCCATGTACCCCACTTCTGCCATGAATTTTGTAGGTCCCCAGCCATGAGGTAGGAGGAGGATATAGAAAATGTTAAGACTAAGCAATGTAACTAGTCACGTGATGTGATTCACAGAGCTACCGAATATGTATTTGTCCACATATTAACTTAAAACTAGTTTCAAAATAACTTCTTTGTGAAGAAACTAGCAAACATAAAATGTTACTAACTCTAGGGACAGAAGTTCCACATAAACTGATTTAAGTGATCAGAAATTGGTTTAAACCCAAAACAGAACAGAAGCTCTGTTCACATAAACTAGTTTTAAAATGGCCAAAACTGGTTTAAGATAAACCTGGTTGAATGTAGTATCAGACTTAACTGATTGAGGTCAAATTGGTTTATGAAACTTCTGTCCCAGATCCTTCCCTTGTTTAAGTTCAGTCACAGTCCCACACCATCCCAGCATGCTTTTCAGCCCTGGGATGGGCTCTGCTGTCTGCTCCGGTAGAGCAGAGCTGGCCCCACCACTATGCTCTAGCCAGAGTAGGGGTGGGAGCATGGCAAGATGCCACCCACCCCACCCCCCAAGGCAGACAGGGCAGGGAAATGGTTTATTCCCGTACTTTCCCACCAGCACGGACCCCAAACAGGGGTCTGCCAGGCAGGGGCACAGCAGCCTCTGTCAGGCATTTTGACCCACTTGCTGCTTGAGCAGTGGGGGACGTGGGCAGCCCCAGCAGCAGCCTGAAGTGAGTGAAGACTGGTGGGGGGATTTAATTCCCTTCTCTGTCCCCTGTCCCAGCAGCACGGACTCAAGCCAGGGTCTGCCTGCCTGGGGTGGAGCAGTCCATGTCAGGACCCCTTCTTTCCCTTCACTGCTGCAGTGGCAGAGGCAGGAAAGGGCCAGGCGCCAGCCCAGCAAGGCCTCCTGAGGCAAAGGGGACAGGAAGGGCGTTCCAGCCCCTGTCAGGAATTTCCCCCCATACACACACATTGGAGCAGCAGAGGGCATGGCCAACCCTGGCAGTAGCCTCAAATTAACGGGGGAGGAAGGGGGTTTCATCCCCCCCTCTGTACCTTGTCCCACCAGCATGGACCTGAGCCAGGGTCTGCCGGGCCAGGGTGCAGCAGCCCATGTCAGGATCACTCCCCCTTTGCTGCTGCAGGAGTGGGGATGTGGCCAGAGGCTGGCTGGCATGGGACTCTGAGGTAAAGGGGGCAGGGAGGGGATTTATTCTCCACTCCATGCCCTCTCCTCCAGGAAGACCACAGCCAGGGTCTGCCAGCCCCAGCCACCACTGCCACCGCCTCTGCCACTTGCACCTGGCCAGGCAGACCCTGGCTGGGGTTCCCAAGGGGGAGAGGGGGCAGAAGGGGGAATAAACCCCCTCTCTGCCTCTTTCACCTCAGGGGGCTATGCCAGCCAGCATCTGGCCCCTGCCACTGCAGCAGTGAGCAGGGAGCGACCCTGACAGTGGCTGCTCCACCCCAGTGAGGCAGACCCTGGCTCAGTGGGACAGGGGACAGAGTGGAGAATTAAACCCTCCTCAGTCTCTATTCACTTCATGCTGCTGCCAGGGCTAGCCACACCCACCACCACTTGAGTGGTGAGGGCAGAGGTGTGAAATGCCTGGCAGGGGCTGCTTCCCCCTTCCCCCTCCAGGCACACCCCAGCTGGGGATCCTTCAGGCCGGGAGTGGAGGTTTAAACCCTTCCCCAATCATACTCAGTCTGGCTGGGGCCTGGCCACACCTCACCTCAGCATAGTTTACCTGCAGATGAGGGCTTGCTCTAGTGCCCCCGGGCTTCTAGCCTGAGCCACTGCAGGCATGTGCCTGCATTTCTGTAATCAAAAGTGAATGTCTATTCACTTGCAAATTGGTTCAATCTATGCAGGTTAGACTAACCTGCAAAATTGAATCAACTCATGCTCAGGCTTTTTGAATGTCTGTACTTAGCCAAAGAAGGAAAAGGATGCTTATGCTACAATACACAGGCATTTTTAGAGGGATGTATTGTTAGGTATTTATTGTGATTGACATAGCTTTATACGTAGCTTTATACATAGATATTTGGGTTGATTTACATAGCCTTATATTATCTTTTCAAGCATATTTAAGGGGAGATATCATTTCTGCTGCCCAGTGGTCATACACCAGAATGGACTTCATCAACTCGCATAATCCAAACTCCAGTGGCTGGGTAAGATTGTGACGTGTTTATTTGCATTGATCAGTTCCTGGTTAATTTAAATGGGACTGCTCATAGTGTAAGATACTACTATATGTGAGTAAGATATGACACTTGGGCACTCTATGTGCACCCCATTCATATTACTATAATTTCAAAACTGGTGTTCTAACTGGATTCAACCAGCAGCAGTTTTACCAACTGAAAAGAAAAGGACTCTTTTCCAAGCTGTTAAGAGAGTCTTGTACTGGCTATCCTGAAGTGGTCTCAGCTGAAGGTCACCATTTGGAGACCCCAAAGGTCCTAGGGAAAGCCTTGAAGATAAAACTCCAGAGTTTCCCATTTAAAAATATTGTATCTCAATTTTAAAAGATAATGGGCAAGGACATATCTATGTGCCATAATTACGGTGCATTAAATTTAGTCCCTGTAATAACAGGTACTAACTTAATGTGTGGTAATCAGCACTGCTGTGCAGTAGTGCCAGTGCATGTTTTTTAAGTGACACTAGTGTGCAGATTAATTCTGGGTTTCACCGTGATATACTAATGTGCAATAGAATTAGTCTACTGCACATCCACTTTATATTTCATCAGTCTAATTAATTCTAAAATAAATAAAAACACTGGAGTTACGTGTAAGTCAAAACAATGGAAGAGATGGGCCCTCAGCTACCTGAATTGTGTTTACGAAGAGGATGGAGCTAGACTGTTCTTGGTGATGGCAGATAACAGAAAAAGGATCAATTGTCTCAAGTTGCAGCAAGGGAAGTTTAGGTTAGATATTAGAAAAAACTCTCACTAGGAGGGTTATAAAGTACTGAAACAGGTTACCCAGGAAGGTTGTGGCATCTCCATCCTTAGAGGTTTTTAAGACCTGGGTAGACCAAACTGTGGCTGGGATCATACAGCCATGGCCTGATCAGAGGGAAAAATATAGTTACCAGTATGATTCCCTTCAGTTATGCAGGCTAGGCCCCTCAATCTTAAAACCATCTTTGAGGAGACTGCATTCTCACTTATAATCTTTGGCTGCAAACAAACATTTGATTTGGCCCTGGCCAAGTTGTGCCTGTGTTTGTCCCAAAACAGAAATATCTTGGGATTGGTGTGTACACACATCACCCTTCTAATCAGGGTTTAGTGAGCAGCAGAATGCACTGCTGCTTTTCTGCCATTGATTCAGTGATACAATCCTGGGATAAGTCTTCAGATGCACTTTATGTTGTACTGAGAATACAATGTCGGTACTTCTTATCCTGTGAACCTTTTTGGGATTTATCCTGAGTCAACAGACACAGATGTCTGAATGACTTCACTTTGTCCTGGAATGAAATGGTTTGTCCTGGGACAAATGCAAAGTCTGTTCATAGCCTTTGACTCTTAAAGGGCACAGCTACATGTTACACTACGTCACTGTAGCAACCCACTACAGTGACATAGCATCCGTGGGGGTCTGCATGTGACCAGCTGCTACTTTAGCGTAGCAACATGCTCCCCTGTTATAGCATGCCGCTATGGTGAAGTAGCTACTAAAAATAACCATGCATAGGGCGCATGGTGCAGTATGGGCTGTAACTGAGCCATGATTTAGTAATTTAGTACTTCCAAAAGGAAGTACTAAATCACAGCGCAGTAACAATGTTGCCATAGCAACACATGTAGACGTGCCCAAATATCAACTGGTTGGACATTGTTCACCGGAATGGTGACAGAATAACATCATAATCAAAATAGACCTATATAAGTATCCATTAATCCCTCTCCTCAACTGCACCATTTTCCCTTGTAGATTTTACCTCTGAAGACTTCTTAGCAATGATTCTGAGTGTCTTTGTTCGTTGGGCCTCTATTGCTTTCCCTGGTGTCGGCAAAGGCTGGTTTTGCTGTGGCACAAATGCTGTCTTAGAAAAACATTCTGTCAAGAAAAGATATATTTAAAAAAATTACTTTGGCAAAAGACAAAATAATGAGTTTTACACAGGTGTTAAATTTCCTGAAGTTAATCGGGTAGAAAAATGCCTCTGAAGCCTTGTTCGGTCCATTAACTGCAGTGCCACCTGCCAATGACTGGGTCTGAATGCAAACAGCTTTTATAAGTCTTTAGGATAATTGACAAACCCAAACAGAATCAAAATTCAGCATGGCCCGTCTGTTCTTACCTGCTACCTTCTGTGTTTATATCCCTAGTGTGTGAAATATACCTTCTTTTATAAACAGGAGAATTGAATATAAGGAGCAGGGTTGTTCTGCTCACTTATGTGAAAATTCTGCAGATGAGTGAATGCCCAGCAAACCAGGACCAGCATCATCCCCTCCCTAGCCACCAAACCTTCTATTATTGCTTAAAAGGAACATTATTCCTGCAGCATAGTAGATGTGTGCACCGTATCGCAAGTAGCTAGAAAAGCATTTAAGGGCCATTTGAAAAAGATAATGACATTTTTTAAAGACCACAGTCTTCCAAAAGAGAATTTTATTCAGAGACAAATGTGGAAAAATTTCATAGATTTCATAGACATTAGGGCTGGAAGGGACCTTGGGAGATCATCGAGTCCAGCCCCCTGCCCAAAGGGCAGGAAGT
>NW_017728931.1:53025163-53083185 GCF_001723895.1 Crocodylus porosus
GTTCCCCCAGATCCTGGTGGTCACCCCTGATAAACTTATAGGTGGCCATCAGATCACCCCTGAGCCTATGCTTTTCCAGCTCCAGTTGGAGCTCATCAGTGCAGTCCCTAGGTTAACTAATTGGGCTTTTGTCTAACAGTTCAATGCAGTCCCAGCTTCTGCAATGCTTTAGAAAGTAAAAGGTAGACTAGATCCTAGGTATTGAAACAAAATCTCTTGCTTGTTAGCCAATGACAAAGGACACAACTTTCATGAATTTCTGTTTTAAACCTGATGCTTGAAGGTCTTATAGGAAGGTTATACCTCAGATATCCACATGTTTTTAAACAAATCCACGGATTGTTCCATACCTCAGATATCCATACCTCATGTGTTTTTTAAACAAACTATATTGCATAGTAATTGCAGGTTAGTTGTGTGTATAATGTAACTGAACATTAAAGATATAGGCCACCTAGTTGTATTTGTCCTGATGATTTAGACAGCTCTCAGCAACAGCTTCACTATTAGTACAGTTGTCCAGCAGCTGTATTGTTGTGCTTTTGCTTATTGTATTGTTGTGCTTTTGCTTATTGTCCAGCATTACACTGGAATCGCAAAAAGATATTGCAAGGTATCAGGTAGATGCAGTAGCTCTTGAAGGTGCATGTTTATTTTCCAAAGTGCAGTTATTGATTTCTGAGGTAGCCGTAATGTGGTTAACATCAAATGCTCACACACTGAAGGGAAGAATAGATACTAAAGTAAATGACAACTTTTAAATATGTCACTTTGGACTATGGTCATAGTAATTCTCACAAGATAATTGGGACAAGAGCTAGCCAGCTCTTAAACTAGACATCTCCAAGTAAAACTTAGCTAATAAAGAAGTGGCAATGACGTTTCAGTATGTAGCATGCTTCTCTCTGAGTTTCAATCTGAATTGTACCCACACCTCTCAAAGGTACTGACCTTCTGTCTTATGAATGAGACAAAAGCACAGTCCCAACAATGTGAAGTGGCTGATTATTGCAAATGCTAGTTGCAAAATTAGGAGTATTAACTGTAGTGCCCTGAACATACTGCATTAGATATGGTTAAAAGCTCTCTTCTGCAGTTTTCATTTAATATATGGTATTTCTTCTTCACTTCTTATAGTAATGAAATAACCATACAAACGCCTAGATAAAAAGTAATCTGTTAAATATCTGCCAAGTAACATCCCTGAAGGGAGTATATTTCTATATTGCTTGATGTTTTTCTTATATATGCTTTTTTATAAAAAATACTTTGGGAATGAAAAGAGTAAGTATATACTTGAAAGAAAAAACTTTTCCAGTACCCAGATAGCAAAAAATGAACAACCCATAAAAGGAAAAGGAAGAAAATGGGCCCCATCTTAAAGCAATTAGTGATAGAGTTACTGAACAAGAAAAAATGGCCTTCTAACTGGGGTTTTTTAAATATATATATAATAAAAGGCTTGAGAAACCAGAACTCAAGGGACCTCCATTTACTTACTGGCTTTTTTGAGGCACATATTAACACACAAAAACACTAATAAATGTTACATCATCCCTGTGAGTTATGAAAGCATTGTCCCCATTTTTCTACCCGACAAGTTTTCTACCCAAAATTGTTGAGTCCTAGAATATGGGTTTACCCACAAAACCATCCTTCCTTCCCTCTGGGAAAGAATGGGATATAGGAGAAAGATTTCTAGAATTTATGACAGAACCAGGATTGCTGGGAAGAACCTGGTGAGGTAATTGCCATACTGACTAGGGGAAGCTATGCTATACTGAATATAGTGGGAAAAGCCTTCTTTTGTATTTGGGATTTGGCTAAAGGCCAGCACAGAGCTATACAGATATTTTCAGCTAACTCCAACAGAAGTCTGTTTTGGATAAATCAGTTTTAAACAGTCATGGCCTATTTTTTGTCCATAATAAAAGCCAGGGTGGTGTTCAGTGCTTTGTCCAGATATTGTCGTATTTATGAAAATATAGGAGACCTATGCTGCAGACATGATTATAGTGATCTAATATTCTAAACTGACCATAATTATGCTTGCTGGCTATATCATAGTAACATCATAGGGGACCTATACACATGCCCAGTGCCTGCTCCAGTGCGTTCTAATTAATCAACTCTGCTGGGGCACACTAATTAGCACACTTCAGAAGCCTCAGTGTCACATGTATTCAGCATTCCTGTGCTCCAAAATGGTGGCAGGGCACTTTAACTAAAGCTTGTCAAACGAGCTTTGGTTAAAGCACTCCCCACCGCCATTTTGAAGCATGGGACACTAAACACACAAGACACTTCAGGTGCTCTAATGAAATCATCCACCCCACCCCAGAGCATATATAAAGATGACCATAGAATCATAGAAAATAGGTCTGGAAGGAAACTTAGAAGAACATGTACAATCATACAAGAGTAGACCTGGAAGGGGCCTCACAAAGTCATCTAGTTCAACCTGCTGCTCAGGGCAGGATCATCCATGACTAAAACATCTGAGCTAAGTGTCTGTCCAACCTGCCCTTGAAAACTTCCAAAAATGGAAATTCCACAGTGTCTCTAGATAGCCTGTTCCAATGCTTCTCTAGGTACCCTGTTCCAAATCTTCACAGTCAGAAAGTTCCTCCTAATCTCCAACCTAAATTTCTCCTGCTAAAGCTTGAAACCATTTCTCCTAGTCCTGTCTGCTACGATCACAGAGAAAAGCCCATCTACACCCGTGATGCAATTGCCCCTCAAATATTTGAAAACTGCTGTCAAATCTCCCTTTACTCTTCACTTCTCCAGACTAAAAAACTGTAGGTTTTTCAACTTTTCCTCATAAGTTTTGCCTCTGAAGCTCCTAACAATTTTTGTTGCTCTGCTTTAGAGGTGCACAATAAGCATAAGCAGGAACTGCAGCAAGACATGTAGGACTAGCACAGGAGGTATACACAGGGCAAACAGCTATTGTGTATGCTTCAGGAAGACCTCACCAGTACCCAAGCCCTGGTGCAGGAGCTAATGCCAATTGGGTATCTGTATCATTATGGACAGGGTGACCAAACAACTTGGCAAGATGATCTCTCAAGAATGAATCTGGAGTTTGCTGAAGCCCATGCACAGAGGGACAATTAGCAGGCAGAGAAGGTAAGCTGTGAGGAGCAACTTGCAGCGCTCCAGTGAGCCAATGCTGAGCTGATGGGAGAAAACTGGCAACTGAGCAGAGAAGTAGACGTAGAGCAGCACGAGTGTGACACTGGACTCCATCAGTTGAAAGAAGGGGTCACTCAGGAATTGAGGGGCCTTGCCTCACAGCTAGGAGACTTGCATACTACAAGCAAGCAGGATGTGAAAGGACTGATGGAAGAGATGGTGAAAGTAACCAGCTGGTATGAGAAGGCAAAAGTGGCCAAGCAGAAAGGGGATGAGTGCCCCAACCAGAAGGCCAAGGTGGCAGCCTTGCAGGCCATGCACAAAGGGTAGAAGGCTGAGCTGGAGAGGGCTCAGACTGAGCTGGCTGTAGCTCTGTAAAAGCTGAGTCAGGCACAAGAAGCAGGTGGAGAAAATAAGCCAGAGGTTGAAGGGGAGAAAACAAAGAACCACAAGACAGCCCGAAAAGAGAGGTGCTCCCACAAACCTGCACCCATTGGGCCTGGTGACTGGAAGAGATGAACCAGAACTTGTGTCTCAAAGCCAGGTCCAATATAGCTGGCCCAGGCCAGAAGGCCTAGCTAGATTGTTGGGGATCTGGCCTCCTCAGCCTCCACCCCTTTAGAGAGAATAACATGATGGTAACACCCACGAGGCTTGGAGTGTGGTGTAAAGGAGGATTAGAGGCACACAATTAGCCTAAGTCAGGAGTGGGCAAGATGCGGCCCTCCAGGCCATTCTATCCAGCCTGCGAGGCCCCTAAAAAATTTAGAAAATGAATAGTTATCTGCCCCTGGCTGCCTGTCATGTGGCCCTTGATAGCTTGCTAAAACTCAGTAAGTGGCCCTCCACCTGAAATAATTGCCCGCCCCTGCCCTAAGGCTTTAAGTGCCCAGCAGGGCACCATTGACTAGAGAGGCCCAACAAGGGTCCAAATGAATCGAGGCTATGCAAATACCCATGGGCAGCCTCCCTATTCTTATTGTTGTTGTTGTTATATTTCCATCAAAGCATGGTGAGCGAGAAGGGAGGGTGGAGTGGGGCACAGTTGCAGAGCCACCAGGGGGCATCATGGTTGCTCCTGGGACCTCAACATGCTACAGTTCCCCATACTTCTTCCATTAATATTTAAACAGTTCAGGCATCTGACTGACTGTCCTATTCTTTCTCTGAGAACATGGCTAAGGCTTCCATTATTTCTTTGTCTTACTAAGTTTTTATCCTAATCCCCAGACTCCTTACTTACCTCTGGGCTTTTGTCTCCATCCCCCAGTGAACCCAATCTAACCCCCTGCCCATAACAGAATCATCCCTATGCAAACCATCCAAGTTCTTGTCTAACCTATTCCTAAAGCTGCAAACAACTCTGTAGCACAATTTAAAAGCATGCTGCCCAAAAAGCACCAAGAATCACCCTACCCTGCCACAGGTAAGGCAGGGGCAAAGGTACTGTCAATGTTCTTGCTGCAAAGGTAATTAATATATGCTTAAGAGATGCAAAAAAATAATGTTTTATCTTATAACAATTACCAGTGCTTTTGGGGGCAGCAGTTGACAAGAACAACAGTTTAAACAAGCTGACTAGAAAATCCTGCCACTCTTGCTTCCACAGAAGACTAGAACTAAAATCCTAAGGTAGAAAAAGAAACTATGCATACGTACAAACAATTATTTTTCTTATGTGAGCTTTTCAGGCTTTGCATGTTCTTCACAAGAAGCAAAACCAGCACAACCTTTTTGCATTTGAAGGTTACTTTTCGCATCACAAGCTCTTTAAAAAAGTCCACAAGAGGAAGGAGTTCTGTTCCATCACTCTTCTGAAGGACACAAATTTTTACAGTTCTTTGTACTTCAGCATCTTTGGGATCAGTCTGGTAGCACTGATGCTAATGAGAATTTAGCCATCATTTTTTCTTAGGAGAGGTAAATCAGAGCTATGTTGTGACATTGATTCTATTTATATTTAGAGAAAAAATTACCAAATCATCAGAACTAAATCCACAACTTATTTAAAGAGAGCTCATTTAAGTATGGATCCAGGTCAGACTTTAGTTTGTTATTCACATAGATTCTCACACATGCAAGATTGTATGGCTGGCTAAAAGTGCTATCGATTATTATTTCAGTGTTTGCTTCCTACAATAGCTATGTAAACTGCCCACCTTTTTTGCATAAGTTCTTGAAAGACATTTGTCATACAGTATTTCTTGAACATATTTTATTGTTCTGTGGCAGGAATGCCAATAGCAGCCAGGCTTGCCAGCTCAAAAAGGGACTTGCCCACCAATCAGGAAGTGATGGAGGAGAGGCTGCCCTGCCCCTGCCTGGAGGAAGGGGGCAAAGAACCCTGGACCTGATTGAGAACTGCACTTTGCAGTTCTGGCAGACTTCGGGGGCGGCCAGACACACGGTGCCTGAGCCGGTGCACAGACTAGGACCCTGGGAGCCGCTTCCGGCAGCTCGGGTCTACAGCTGCTAGCACTGGGCCAGCAGCTCAGTGCAGATGACACTACATGGAAGGTCTGGGAATGGACCGAGCCCCGGCACTGCACGAGGCAGCCTGGGTCTCCAGCCCTTTAGCAGAAGGCAGAGCCTTGGGTGCACATGAGGGTCCATGGAATGCCATGCTGGCTGGCAGGCCAGAAGGAGCAGAGGCAGCTGGGTCTCAGCAGCAGGGGTGCTAGCTTGCCAACCAGGAGACAGAGACCACCCACCTGGGACCCTGGAGCTGTGAGTTACCCAGGAAAGGGGATTTCCACAGGGGAGGGGAAAGTTGCCCCATGTGGTGAGGCTGCAGGGAAGCCTAAGTGAGGGAAGGCTCCCTGGGTCTGAAGTTTCTCCCTCTGGGCCTGTCCCTGAAGGTCACAGTGGAACTTGGAGAGCACTGAGGATTTCCCCTTCCACTGGTTAATGGAGTGCAGCCAGTGCCCCCGTGGGCTACTTGAGGGGTTTTGAGGAGGGGGCTTAAGAGGCTAAAGTAAACCTGATGCTGATGCGCCTTATATTTTGAAGGTGAGCAACTTATAAGTTGTAATATTGTGCCTTATATTTTGTGTACTTCTATATTTATGTATTGGTAGTTTAATAGTGTCTATAACCCTGCCTGGGGAATCCATTGGGACCCATTGCTGTTATTTACCTGTGTTTATTTGTCACTTACCTGGAACCCCAGTGGTGGTAACCCATTGTAGAGTATAAGGTTTATAGTTATATATATCTCTATGAATATATACTGTCATATATTTATATCTTTACATATGTTTATATTTATGTCTGTTTTTATCCATGTATGTAAATAATAATAAATTTGTATATAGTTAAGTTACAGATTGTCCTGGCCTGGCTCCTTTGGGACAGAGGAAAACTGAGTAGTCTGCAGTTTTGCTCATAGCACCCTACCAGCTAACAATCCCCTTCAATTGGAGAAGGGAGTACATACCTGTGTACACCCGGGCTACAATTCATATTACTATGACTGAGAGTGTTCTGTAACATCATTTGCCATGGCTGAAGCAGACTATATTCATTCAGGATTCTCTCATTATATTACATGGGGAAAGCTGATGCAAATGTTATTGGCAATAAGTTAATATTACTAGTAAACAGAATCTCTCCTCTACACATCACAAAAGGAAAGCCACAGGCTACTGAGCTCAATAGATCTAATTCTCATTTACATTAAGATTCTTTTACATACATTATAACTTAAAGTGCCTTTGTGCGGTAGATGGTACAAAAAGGGCCTGAGGGTAAATGAGACTCTAACACAACTTATCTGCACAATCTCTATACCAGAAAATTGTGAAGGAGATTGAAAACCAAGCATCAGTAGTATCTTGGGTTATAATTGGGATTAGTCGCTTAACTGTTATTGTTCTTATTGAGATACAATATTTAAATGTTCATCATTTGGAGTCAGGAAAGAATCCTTCATCCTTTTCTCAGGGGTATATTGGTAGGAACCTCAACCAAAAAGTCCCCATCTCTCAGCACTGAGCAGGAATGAGCCTTTAGAATTAGACATGTGCACTCAGAAGTACTATAATAGGTCATACCAATGGTCCATCTAGTCCAGTATTCTGTTCCTAAAAACAGCAGGAGTAAATGCCTTGGAGAGAAAGGACATGAACAGAGTATATTCAGATGGATATATCTTCTGTCACACCCTGCCTAGCATCCACAATCACTGGTTTAAAGATGCCAGAAGATCCCTGACTGTTTTGTTTAATAGCTATTCATGGGTCTATCATCCATGAATTTGTCTAGGCCAGTGGTTCTCTACTGGAGTCCCACAGCATAGGTGCCGCCATGGTCAGGTAGAAGTTCCTTGTGCACCTCCTGTAAAAACAGATCAGGAAGTGCACGCTTTATGCAGCCCTTCCTGATCCAATCCTGAATACTCCTCCTGGAAATGGGGGCATGCCAGCCAAATGAACTGTCCCGCACCTCTCTATTTCTGGGAAGAGCTTGTGGGGTTGAACTGGGAAGGGCTGTGGCAAAAGCATCTTTTCCAGCTGCAGCCCTGTGCACAGCCCTGTGTACTGTCACTGCCTGGCCAGAAGAGCCAAGCTGGGCTGGAGGAACCCTGTCCACCATCTAACCAGAGATGTCAATTATGGGGACATTCAGGGCAGGTAAGACCACCCTCCTGTTCCCTCCTCCACTGCTCTCCAGCTCCCCTGACCCCCAGAGACACAGGGAAGTTGTCCAGGGTGTAAAGTACATTAGTTATCCCTCTGCTGATGTCTGCTTTAGATTTATTAGATAACACTAGTACAGGCACAAGCATGCAGCAACACCCTGACTGAGAACCATTAAGGTAAACTGAAGCAGCACAACAGTGGTTCTCAACTTGTGTTGTCACCAAAGTCAAAAAGGTTTTGGAGGGGTACCCTGAATCTAAAAATGTCAAGAACCGCTGGTTCTACTCCCTTTTCAAACCTGGCTATACTATCTGCCTCTACAACCTCCTTTAGTAATAAGTTCCAGTTAGTCATGTGCTGCATAAAGTACTTTCTCTTGTTAGTTTTAAACCTGTCTCCTGCTAATTTCAGGGGAAGCCACCTAGTTCTTGTATTCTGGGATGTGGTAAGTAACAGTTCTCTGTTATTTTGTGCTCTTCATGATTGGACTCTACCATTTTCTGTGACTGGATGAAGTTCGGTGGCTCTGCGTGAGTAATACCTATCCAATATGCCTATGCTAAGCTTCCGCTGCAGGTAACTTGATTGTTAATAATTTTTATCAATATTATTTTCCATAGTTAACTTTTAATAGAACTTGGCCTTGGGAAGATTTAATTTAAACTAGGTTTTTGAGACAATCTCCATGAAAGAGCACTTGGGAAGACAATACGATGTGAGGAAAAGCAAGCCAATAACTGCAAAAACAGAGGGACAGTAAAACCTAGATTTTTAAATTGAAAAACTAGGCCTTAATATATATGATTAGATGTACTCCTCTACTACAATCTATATATCATCCTGACTGCTCTTTTTTTCTTTTATTTGGTTTACAATAAACTAGCTGTTAAGGCCAACTTAACAACCCTGAAAACACTCATTTCTCAGGTGTCATCCACTTTAGAACTGTGCAGTGTTCTAAGGGTTTGGGAGATGGATCAGCTGGAATTATTTGCAGGGAGAGTTAGAAGGGTTCCTGGAAAATGAAGTGGACTGTGTCTCCTGTCTGATGGCAGGGGGGAATGAAAACGCAGCAGTTGCAAGGTGGGAGGCATAAGAAAAATGCTTGTTTTCTGTTCCTCTGTATAATTTACAAAGAATGAGTGGTGCTCTGAGTGGCATTAAAACCCTATCAGCTAAAAATTTATTAGACTGAGATTCCAGCCCCTAATGCCATGGTAATCAGATTGTTTATCACAGATGGTATGTAAACATCAAGCCCATTTTGAAAGACCTTACAAAGGTCTAAGTACAACATGACTGCCAACTGTTGACCAAGCACTGAAGCAGACATAAGAATGGACTCCCTTTCTGCAACCCAGCAGCTGAACTTCCAGTGCATGTAAGACCTAAAAGTTACTAGAGAGCAGGCATGTCTACACATGTAATTATGCACACCTAAACTTAATGCACGATTGTTTAGGGTGGATTTAGGCAATTTAGGTAAATGTCTACACATAGGCATGCTAATGTGCATTAAGGCACTTTAAATTTAAGTTGGCATAGCTAAATTTCATCAGTGTACATGTAGCCATGCTAATGCGCATTAACATGGTGTGTGTCCATTGACACACACCACGTTAATATTAAGCTTCTACATATGGACTAATGTGACTTAGCTATGCCAATTTAAATTTGGTACTTGCTTTAAGCAGGTATCAAATTTAGGTGGGATTAGCCTAAAATCACCATTTTTAAGGCGCATTAAGGGCACACGTGTGGACATGCGCTCTTAATGCAACTTAAAAATACTGGTTTTAGGCTAATCCTGCTTAAAAGGGTCACGTGTAGACAACCCCAGCAAGGGCTAGCACTGAGACTATTTACAGTAAATTGTATCAGGTGGGCCATATTGGAACACACCTACAGGTGGTGATATAATCCACTGTCTTGGAAGTTATTCTTTACATGGATGCCACATCTAACTTTGTTCCCATGCTGCCCAGGAACTGTAGCATCTCAGGTTTTCCTTTGATGTGCCTGGCAGCATAAAATCTTGTATATTAAATGAACTGAATATAAAATGCAAGAATATCAAAAAAACATGGGGCAGAGCGAAAAGTGCAGCAGCAAACTAAATATTGTACATCTCTTGAGCCTGGTTCGTTGTTTAGACTGTATGTCAGCTTGAATATTCCTGCTACATAACATTTAATTCTATACTTGGCATCTACAACTCACAAACAGAAGCAAAAAAACCCCATTTGGATAAACACTTTTTTCTGATATTAAAGCACATCCTCAGTTCAGATGAAATTTACAGCATTTTGAAGAGTGTTTGAGCAGAGTTTACTCCTGGCAATATCAATTATTCACCAGCTCTACTCTATTTTTATTCTAGATTTTAAATGTTATGTAGAATTATTTACTCGTGAATGGATAGCCTTCATGTGTTTGTTCCCCCTAATGTATGATGTATAAAAAAGTAGTAGTCAAACCACTGAAAATAACTGTACCTGTAGGCTATCTCTCACTGGCCTAAAGCCTTCTTGGTTTAGTTCACACCAGGCTATGGTTACCTTATTTGGAAGTTATCTTATAGTTGATACCATGTGACAGTGGTCCTAAAAAGAATGATCAGTCTGAAAACTTGAGAGGTTTTTTGTCATCAAAATATCCTAAAATCAATTTCCTCCTTTTTCATGTGTATGCTGTACTGTTCGGGTGAATTTGAGGGGGTTCTCACTAAATGACAGCTGTCTAGATTCAAGTTTAGTGCCACACAAGTGGTGTGCTGCTACTCTTCTCTACCACCACACGGAACGCTGATCTCCACTGCAGCTCTGTTCTAGTTGTGATCTATTTACCTTGATTTTGCCAATGCAGTAGAATCTTAACTACTGCCCCATTTCTGTTTCAGTCCTAAAATCTCTAACCTACTTTGCCAGGGTTCCATAATGCTGACTTGTAACAATTCTTGCTATTGCAGTCCTAGTATCCTCCACACAGATCTGCTATGGCCCCTTAATTCTGACCCACAGCAGCAGTTCTTTCTTCAGATAATAAGGCCTTGTTACATATTACACGGTGAGCTACAAGGGTGTTGATGGGTGTTATTGTTTCACCATCACTTTGGGCAGCCCCTGGAGCTCTTCACCCCTGGATTGTCTGTCTGCACATTAACATCTTAAAGTGGTGTCAAGCGCTCTCAAAGTTATGCCACTCCAGGACAGGAGGATTATCTCTTATCTGCACTGCCCAGCTCCTGTTCCATTAAGGTGTGGCGACTCCCCACAAAAGTGCCACCCAAGTTGAAGTCTCAGGATCTGTCACACCCCTGTCCACAGAGCAGGGATAGAAGCCTGTCGGCTCACCCCAGCTCTCCAGTGGCAACTCACAGCTACAGCTCCTAGTCCTGCCTCTGCTCACCAGGCCTCTAGTGGCAAATTACAGCTGTGCAGGTAGGAGACAGAGAAGGTGTATAGACTAAAGATTTGACTGCTCCAAACTCCAAGCTAGCACTAACACTGATCAACATTTGTGCAGCTCACAGAATAAGATTTAACAAGACCCTTAGAGCTAGCTCAGGTTTGAAGCAGTCACACCTCAGGCCAGCAGGGGCCTGGAGGACTAAAAGGTAAGAATCCCCTCTCTTCACTCCCATTCTGGGCTTCCCCTCTGTCCCACCAGCCCCCCCCCCACCTCTGCCGCCTGGCAGCAGAGGTCAGGCCAACAGGCATTCAACCCTTCCCTTGCCTGCTCCCCCAGGATAGTCACTAGTAAATGGGTGGGCGGGGCAGTGAGTGGGAATCTCGGGTGCTGGGGAGAACAGGGAGGGGATGGGGGAGGAGGCAATGGGTCCAATCCAGGCCATTGAGGTGGGGCAGAGGCATTTACACTAAGGTATAGCCTCAAATGGCTACACCTTAGTGTAATCCTGCCCTGGAGAGGCCTAACTATGCTGCATAACAAGTGCTTAAAACTAGTTTCAGGTGTCAGTGTTAATATGTAGGCAACCCAGGGGTTAAGAGCTCCAGGAACTGGCCAAAATTACCCTGCAACAGGGCCCTGGGACTCCTATGCACTTTTACCAAATCACTTTAACTTTAATCATTCATACGCTCTACTATTTCAGTTTTGAGTAAAGACTCTCAATCAAACCAAGCTTTGTTAAAAACTGTGAAAGTTATCTGGAAAGGAGATATATTTACTGGGAAATAGGTTAAAATACCCCACCATCTGAGAACTAATTTTATTTGAGATTAGTAAATGAAAAGTACTGGAATGAATGCATCACTTTGCTCCTTCATGCTTTGCCTCATCACCCTTTTTTTTCTTAAGTTCTTCATCTTTCCTTATGGTATATTTTTTCACATTGTTTTGATAATGCAAAGTCTCACCTGTACTAATGTCTAAAGCTTTTGATATATATGTATTTAGAGTTTAAGGCTGAGCTCTTTACCTTGAGCATTTTCTGAACCAGGAGGCTCTGATATGGGCTCAGAGACAGACATTGTTGGTGAATAGTCCTTGGTGGTAGCATCCTTAGGAACGAGCATTGCATAGGAGGTGCGACGCCTAGTCCTCCGTGCTACTTCACGTTCATTATGCAGCAATTGTTCATCTGTTAACAAGGCAATGAGTTGCTTAGATTTTTCCCTCACATGATAACCTGTTAAAGAAATTAGGCCCAGTGTAAGAAATATTTGGTAAACCTATGGAGAATTAACTATCTAAAACTGTCCTGAGGTACAGTTCAATGTCACACACCTCAGCAACTACAAAATATGCAAAGTAACTGAGAATGCTTAATTGGTTTATAACCATAGGACAATGACCCAGGAAATAAAAGCATTGTCTTTTACTAGACTTAACTTTTCTTCGGCTACTTAAAAATTGAAATTGCCTGTGTAGTTACTGAAGATTATTTTTAGGGCGTGATCTTTGAAAACTTCCTTTTCCTTTTTACTTTCTACCTTTGCAGAAAGATAGCAAACCATTCTCTTAACTTTTCCTTTGGTGAGAGAGAGCTCAAGAAGATTTCTTCCCTTCCTCTTTTGAGACAAGGAGAACATTGAGGTACTCCACGTTGCTACCAGGCCTTACAACCTATAAACTGCAATCCTCCTGTACAGCAGTGCAAAACAGTGACATTAGAGCATACTTCTGGCACAATTGCATAGTGTTCTTCCATTAAAATGTGGATTTGGTTGTATATAGTGTCAACATGAGTTATGATGAAAAAGATAGATGCTAAATCATGTTTCTTCTTCAGCATCTGAAAAAAATTATCCAGCTCCAAAATTCCACAGTCAAAAAAAAAATGCCAAGAATTAAAGATCTCTCTCCCAAGAGAATTTGGTTCTCCTGTTAAATGATTTTGTCTAGACAGAAAAAGAACCATGCTTTATGAAATTCTTTTAAATATGTACTGTGTTTAGAGCTTGTGCATATTTGTATAAATATCTCTAAATTACCAGGAATAATGGAATGAATGCAACAAAGGTGGTTGCTCTGCTTAGGAGAGGCACAAACCTGAATTTATTTGGAAGCTGTTACAGTGATGAAACTGAAAGCACTTTCTGTCCAAAAAAATAAACACACTTAGAGCTGGCATCCTGTTACAGCTTTACTAAAACCTAAGTGTCACGATGTTCCTTCTGATACTGACAGATACTGTAGAAATGGGAGAGCAGAAGAATATTTCTTCTTAATCTTTAGTGTGAGCAGAGACCTTAACATATGTACCTGAATACCTATAATAGCAGGTGAGAGACAATGGTGGAGGTCTGTCCATATCTTCTCTGCTTGTGTTTCAAGATCTATTTTACACAGACATATACATTTAAGAATTCAGTGTTAGGATGCATTACTGTATTTATATCACTATTTCTTTTATTTATTCATGAATAACTATTTCAAACTGGAGAGTCCAGGCACGGCAAACTGATTTTTGCATAAGCCAGTTAGGTTTCGGTCTACAGGTTGACCTACATACTACCACAAAGCTAAGAGAGTCACTGAAATCCTAAATGGTTGAGGACAGTTCCAGTTTTTATAAGTCTGAGCTTGTGACCCTCAGCTTCTTGTAGGATGATGAAATGGTCTTGAATGTACTTAATTTCATATCAGTGTAAGATGAAGCACATCATTATTCACTGCAGCAACATCATTACATGAAAATTGAACTATAGCAGTGTCATGATGTAGTGTCATGATGTGATTATTTTGTTCTGTGGGACAGATACAAATAGTTAGCATCACAAAGTCAGTAGGAGAAGCATTAAGCTTGTATCAGCTGGAATTTACTTTCACATGCGTCACATAGGGACATGAATTGTCCAAAGTGACAGGCCCATCACCACCAATAATTCATTTAATTTATTATGGCAAGGTGTATGTCTGGTTGGGTCTGAAGGCCAACAAACAAGTAACTTCATCTACCAGCTCATGCAGATCCCAGCAGTACTACATTCTTACTAATAATTTAATTTTGTGTTTGAAGTTCAGCTTCTAGCAGTTTATCTCCTCTTTCTAATTTTCTTTCACTTCTGCTTAAAAATATAATGGTCCATTTCAGCAAAATTAACTGCAATTTCATGGATCACTACAGCAAGAATAAGTTTTGTACATAGCGCTATAATCCATGTATTTATTCCCCAGAATACAAAGTTACTTGATGAGGAATTCTATGTCCTATGTAAATAATCCTCATTCCAATTAAGACCTAAGTCATTTTAGGGTGGGATTTCCACATCCTGATTTTAGCTCTCATATAATACACATGCACATGCACACACATATTAATGGCTGATTAGACTCATTTTCTTTAAATAAAACTCCCAGATCCTTTACCAGTTTCATCCTTTGCAGTAGACTAGAATTGGCTTTAGGATAGAGTCTTCATAAAAGGTACCAGATGGAAAATCCTCTATTTATCTCCAGAATAGGTGTTATGCACAGGGGCAGAACAAGATTCCTAAACTCGCTTGCAGGTGTATCATCAATAATGCCCTAAAGAACCAGTGCTAGAGCTGAATGATAGATTCACTTACTATGGCCTCTGTTCAGTCCATGATCTCTCTGTATAGATCGCCAATGAATGGACCAACCAGTATGAAACTAGGTGGCTGTTTTGTAATATGGACACTTTCCTACTCTGCACTGGAGTGTGACTTCCAACTCTTTTCCCAAAGGTCACTTCATAGATGTCATATGGTAAGAATTTATGGTCACAGGTTCCACTGATTAAAATGCTCCTATACTCCATTACCATTTTTCTAAGCCATCAAATTCCACTTTTCATCATTCCTGTGATGGGATAATGTATGTAAGTTCTGATGGGAAAGACATACCAATAGTAAACGGCAGAACTTTACTTTTAAATATGAACAATTTCAGTGGAACTGACCTGAATTCCCCACTGTAATCATGTCAAACCTAATTATATAGTTGTCACTGTTATTTAGTGTATCAATCACATTTTTTTACAGAGCTAAGTTCTGTGTTACTCGCATGAGACCTATCAGTTTTAGAGATTACAGGGCCTATTCATGTTCAGCATTTGCCTCCCAGTTGTTGGACATTTTTCATGTTACTATGAGGCACTTAGAAGCAATATTAATTTATGTGGTCATATAAATACTCCTATGACATGAGACTTTTATACTCACACATGCTATTTCATGCACTTCACCTACAAATTCTCTTGAAAAGTCCTATGCTGAGTATTACAACTCACCCTATTTTAATATATATTTTACAGCAACCAGAAAATATGGTTTTTGACTGCTTATTTTCATCACACCATTTTTCAGAAATGCCAGCTGCATGTAAATCTTCTATCAGTTCCAGCATTTCAGCTCACCCCACACTGGATTTAAACTTCTTTCACTAGTCCATAGACACATGAAATGAAATCCTAGCTCCATCAGAGTCAATGGATCTAAGATTTTACCCTTGATTATATTTGTTAGGAAGGTGTTTTTTATGCATACTTTTTTGCTGATATGATGGTAAATTGCTCCTCCTTATCTTCTTTCTAAATTTCTTTGGTGCAGCTATAATTACTTGCTATCTTTCCTTCAGCAATTAATTTAAGTAATCCTACCAGCACCTTCTTAACTTTAATTGACAGGACTTGTCAAGCCACCTTTACCTTGATCCTTTCCATCCTCATCTATATAATGAAAGTCCTTTAATGTTTGAATGTTAAAGAAGCCCTCTCGACAATGATGTATGACTTTCTTTGATCCATTCTTGATGAGATAATCCAAGAGTGTGAGGGATTTATACACATGCCTCCAGTTCTTTCCATGGTCATTCATCCTGTGCCATATCATGTTCATAATTTCCAGAAGAGAAACTGCATTGTACGTCAGGTCACTGATCTCTAACATTAGCGAACTAGAGGAGCCCCAAGGGTCATTAGAAGTTGCTTCCCTGACTTTTACCTCAGCATCAGAATATTTTTTTACCAGGTTCTTCATGTGCCTCCTGAATGCCATGGATATGATAAGTAGCAGTTCAGTTTATAAAGTTAATAAGAGATACCAGAGGGTTCCCATGCTGCAGTCCCTGCCTGTGTGTTTTCAAGCTCCAGCTCAGTAAACCACCACAATTCTGCAAATAGGAAAACATAAGGAAGACATGTTATTTATTACCCACTTAGTTTTGATGGTAAAGGAATAGGTTGATATAGTGTAGTTCTCAGTTTCACATCTACATAGGGTAGGTGGGACTGGGCGCGTTTGTTAGCAAACCCCCCAAAAATAAGGGGATGGAAAAGAATGTTTTTTTCAGTTACCTTGTGGAGCTGATTAGCATGAAATGGAGGTCCTGAACAGATAAGGGAGACTGCATTATGGCAACAAAATAAAAAGAAGATGAGATTGGTTCTACTCGTACCCTCGTCATGCCCATATCTTCTTGGTTACATCTCCCGAAATAAAATATGTACTCTGTTTTTGAAAGGCAAAATGAAGAGTAAAAAAATCTTTATAGTAAGTAACTAAGTAGCAGCCACTAGGCAGCCAGATCTCCTCTGTGTTCTGCTCCCTGTGAGTTGTGTGCAGATTTTACTTGTATGTTTGCCCTGTAACTGGCAGAAACTGTTCTTACAATATATATCACATATAACGCACATTTCAATTTCCAGCAGCTATTTTTTGGAATAAAAAATGTATGTTGTACATGAGAAAATATAGTAATTTACTAACTTTAGGCAAGCTACCTAACCTTGCTGTACTGTTTACTCATGTACATAATAATGGATGCAATCCTAGTAAAGTCCTTTGACTTCTATACATTAAAAATATATGTAAGAGTTAAGACACCTAAAATGAGAAGGGACAGCAAATTTTATTAACCAGTAAGTTTAAATACACTTATACAGTACTTTCCACTGTTAAACCAGGGTTTCAGGTGTCTTGTATGATCTCTATAATAAGGATGTTTGAACACATATACAACAAGCAGTCTAAATTCAAATGCCAGATCCAGGCTTGAGCCAGTAAAAACTAGATTGCACTGCCAGTACAATATATGGAACTATGGAATAAGAAAGAATGCGTCTCGTGCTTGAGGACTTCTCCACTAAACTGTAAGAATATTGTTTCTATACTGATCAGCTTGGATCCATTAGTGTTGGCAGCTGGCGTACACAATGGGGGGGCGGGGAATGCATTTTAGTTGATGGAGTAATAGCATAAAAAGGGAATGCAGCCTCCAAATGATTTAAATAATGCTTGTGAATTGTCAATTCACAGTTTTAGAAGATGATTCTGTTCCCCTCCCTACTTTTCATTAGTTAGCACTAGGGTGGGTAGGTCTTTGTACAATTCCTGACAGTCACCAGTGAAGGCTGCCTCAGTTGTGTATCAAATTGATTTCAAGCCCTGACAGGCACCCAGCCTATAATTGTATTTTGCACCTTCAAAAGACAAGATATTAAAATGTATAATAAATGTGTGTGTTTCCACCTTATTTCTCCCATCGACCAACACCCTTCTCCTTTCCGACCCGCATCACATTCCTGATTGATTCATATGGGGGTTTTTAATACAAGGATAGACACAAATTTGAACCAAAACACCAAAATGTTACTACCTTCATTTTTTAAATAAAGATGATCATTAACCTTTTTTAATCAAAGTGTGCACATCTTCAAGCACCTAAGATGGAAAATGTATTGGTTTAATTAAGATTTTTCAGAGAGAGAGATCACTGCAAGCACTAGGAACTGAGAGCAAAAGACAAATCTTTCTAAGGAGGGTGCTATCCTTTTTATAACTCCCCAACTATCTTTGTTGTTTGTACTTCAAATGGAGTCAATTTTTATCTGTCTCACTCCTGCAGAGAAAAAACTGATTTTATAATGTGTTTCAATGAAGCTATTACAAATTTTAATCATGAGATTTCTCTTTTGCCTTTGTGTATTTTTCTTTTTCTCTCTTGGTGCAGAGATGCACTGTGACATTGGTTATATAGCATCACATATCGATCTGTTTCTTCTCAAGTCAATTAGATAACCCTGTTGGAATCATAACTAGCTTGAGCGGGACATTTAGCACCAGTGTCTTTTTTTTTTTTTTGACTGGATCCTCCCTTATTCATCCTGAATTTCTTAGAACTAAAACTTTGATTTTGGTATCCATGACAAGCAAGAAAGGCATTCAGTACATTTTTTTTTAAAAGGGTAATGTACTGATGTTGAAATGTACAGAAGTTCCAGCTTGAAGTTGCCTCTATGCCTAGCAGGCACATACATATTTACAGGCACAGCATAGGCAGTATCAGCACAGACCTCCCCCTACCTTTAAATGCCCCCAAATATTTTCGTTGTGCAAAATCATTACAATGCAATGTCATGGATTTCCGGAGGGATTAATTTGGGACAACGGTATATAGGATGGTTGGATCTATATGATGATGTAGGTGTACTTGAGTCTGCCTCAATACAGGGAGTTGGACCAAGAGTTCTTTTGAAGTCCCTCTTAGCCATACATTTCTACAGTGCAATTTTTGAAAATACTTGGACTAGCTTATTTATTTAGTACTCTGGGTCCATCTCTGAAAGAGTAGCATACCTAATGAAAATGATGTAACACTTAATGATTTGTAATTTAAATGCAGATCATTAACTTAAAATGTCCTCTTTGCCAAAGTTATTTCTCCCAAAAAACAAAAGCAATGATGTACATTAACACAGTTCATGTTAAGCTGAACCATAAAGCTGGAGAATTCATAGCTGAGTACCTAAAATTGGATGTAGCTGTGAATTTCCTGTCTTTTGTTTTGTTAGGTAATATCATAAATATAATGTCACGTAAGTGAAGTTGTGGTTTGTATTTAGCCTATTGTTTTACTAAGCAAGAAATCAATATTTGATTCTCACATTCTGCTTCTCATTCCCTAAGCCAGCTATCTCTGTGGTTAGTGTTAGTACAGCTGTGCAAATAACTGGGGGTGGGCAGTGGGAGGGAGTTGTTTTCTTTTACTTACAGTATTGGGAAGAAATGCATTTAATTTAGCTCCAAACAAAATATTGTGACTTTTTGGCAAACCAATGAGTTGAAATGGCTTACTTTTTGTCAAACAAAAAAATGTTTACCTGAAATTTTAAAAGCAGTTTAATTTTGAAGAGTTTTTTAGCTGGTTTTAAACTTCTCAAAATAAAATCAAAGCAAATGTAAAAAATAAAAGTTTTTTTTATTTTTTTTTTAAAAAGACATTAAAGTGAAATGTTTCCACTGTATGGAATCTTCAGGGGTGTTTTTTGATTGAAATAATCTGGCAAATTTGCCTCAAATGGGCAACTCTTTTTTGGCACAAAATGTTTCAGCTGAATAATCTGCCTGTCTTTTTTGGCACCATATCTGTACTACTTTGTGAGATGGACAAATAGAGCTGGTCCCTCCAGGTTGCAGCCTTGTGCCTTAATGTTGGCAACAACTGGAAGGGTAGGAAGAAGAGCAGATTTACCCCTCCCAGCTAGAAGGTAGGGCTGTGTGTGGCCGAGTTTCAAATGGTTGATGAGCCCTGAAATGTAATAAGCCATGTCAAGGAAGCCCCATCAAGAAAACAGCCCTGAAGCACGCATGAAGCAGGATGACAAGAAATCCAGAGATCTGAGGATCCCTGGCTGAGAAATTTTGATATTTCTGATTTTTGTCAAACTTTCACCACGTGATGATTGGGGTAGCCATCACCGTGCTACAGGGAAAGGGGTTGGAAAGGGAAAGGCAACAGCGGCAGAGGGTGATAAGCTTCTCCGAGTGGTAAAAGGGCAGGACCTTGCTGTACAAAGCATGACACCACTCCCGGGGAGGGGAAGGGAGGTGAGCGGGAAGGGAAGGACTGGACCCGCCAGTCCTTGGTAGCAGTTGATGGCTGGTCCCAGCAGCAGGATGAGGGGTGGCAAGGTGGGCAATCCTTGCTTGCCGCCTCCATGCACATAACAGCAAGGGCTCTGGGCAGGGTATCTGTGCTTCATGCTGCTCCCTGGGCACTGGTCAGCTGTGGGCGGAGGGGGGTCACCTGCCCATACTCTCAGGCCCATGCAGCACCTCAGGCTGGGGCCCTTGCTGCCAGGCTCAACTCCCTTTACCTGAGGGAACTGGAGTTGCCACGACCGTTGGGCATCATTTTCCCACCTAAAATTCAAACTGCCATCAATCAGCTGCAAAGGCCCACCCCACTCTGTCTCCTCAGCCAATCAGAATGCTTGCTCTCTATCAGTTCCCCCCCATTCAAATTAGTTGTCAGTCATCTGTGCAAGTCCCGCCTTCACCTCCTGACTGAGAAGGCCTGGCTACACAGTGAAGCCTTGCACCCTGAAAGCTTCTGTCAAACAATTGCCCAGACCCACCCCTTTTCTCTTTTCAGCCAGTCAGAGTTCTAGCCCTCCTGTACCTTGCCAACCACAGAAGCCCTGCTGCCAGGGGCAGGTGGAGCCTGTTGTGTTCATTCTCATGGGGAGGGACTGATGCTGGGCTCTGGCAGGTGTTTCGATCTCAGTCAAACAAGAGGCAAAGAGGCCTCTGCTTTTATGGTTTTCCTTTTATTTGCATGGGGCTTTTTGTTTTTTGTTTTTTACTATCCATCATTATTTCACAACCTGAGGAAAAGAGAAATTCAGTAGTGACAAGCGACCACAGAACCAGCCTTGACCACTGTCAGTCTCCAGCACCACCTCCTTTCCCTCTGTCCCCTCATCCAGGCCTCCAGGACAAGGCTACGCCCCGACCCCCCAGTGCCTGAACTGGATGCATCAATGAATGAATATGTTCCCCAATTAGACTGTGGCTTACAGGAAGTGAGCTCTTTGCACCCTATTACCATGTGATTTACAGACCCATCGGCAAGCTGTGCTCATTTCAGAGTCTACTAAAATCCTTGCTTTGTGGGGCTGATTCTTGTCTCATCCACCCCTAGTGCAGAGCGGTTGCATGCTCTCTCTTGCAGAGACTTACACAGACGCTCACATGTATTGTACTTGGGTCAGGCCTGGGCATAGACTATTCCAAACTGCAGGAGAATTTTGGCAGGAGACATCCCTGCAAATTAGCACATCAGCAATGCATTGCCATTTTGATGCCTTGTATTATGAAAAGCACAGAGTTTCAAGATGGACACTTGGGATCTCATTCCTATATGTCAAACTGAATGATTGTGTATGTTGCGCAGCATATGGTGTCTACAACAGGTAGGACGTGGTCAGAGCCAGAAGAATGAGCGTGTCATGGGGTATACATGGGACCTTGTTCAGTGCAACTAGAGCACAGAACTGCAGAACCTATTCTGAATGTGGGTTTAACCTTGGCAGTGAGCAAAGCAAAACCATGCTGTGCTAACTAAGCCCTACGCCCAACTCTCTGAGCTGCTGTGTCTGCTAGTTCCTGCGTGGTTTGTGGTTTGTATCCTGAGTGCATGATTGGCTGAACTTCACAAGGGAGCAGCGAGGGTGCTGTGGTGAAGGGTTTGTATAATCCTGAATGGCTCTTCAAGCTTCTACCCTTGGTAAGTGCTTAAGCTGAGGGCAGGAACAGAATGGTTGTATTTATATGAAACACAGGTTTCTCAATATCATTTTGTTTCAGCCTAGATTCTGAAAAGTGTGGACTATTACAACCAGAAGCAAAGCAGAGACACTTTCTCAGACTTGCCTGTTCTCAGAGGTATGTGATGGATTCAATACTTGTACCTTTAGCAAGATTCCTTTAATCATTGACTGTATGGGTTCAAATCAGCCTGAAGCCCTCCGCACAGTTACATAAATTAGATCCCAGTTGCAGAGCCCAAGATTCATTGTGTGTTCTTTTTTGTCATCACTATATCGAACTCCCATCTCTGCTGCCTGTGGGATGGAAATGTGCCAAGTGCACAAGTATTTGTGGAGAGTATTACAAAAAGTACTGGCATCAGATTTCTTGTTAATTGAAAATAAAACTTGCACTTTCCTTCAGGCGAGGCTTTGATAGAAGGAAGATGTCCAAAATCCTGGAGTAATTAAAGTTACCCTGAGAGAGGTTGGTCAGCACAAAGTTTCCCAGGCTTCACAACAGACTGAAGTGCATCCCAGCGGGGTAGGGTTCTTCAGTAGGCTAGATGTCTTCAGCCACAAGTTTGGCATTGTCTTTTAAACTGGGTTTGACAATAGAGCTACTGTTGATACATGTGAAGTGTGTATGGAGTTCTGGTTGAGTTCCTTTATCACAGAACCCTCATTACCATTGCCATGCCAGTTAAGAAGGTAAGGCATGAATGGGCTATCAAAACTAAAGCCCACTTTTAGCTCATAATTGCTTCGTTTGTTAAATGCTTTGAAGATTTGAAATGCTATGAGTGCTACGTACCGTATCATTTTGCACTGGAGTTCCTATAAGGCAGGTCTGAGGCAGAGTGGCAGCGTGAAGATTGCTTTCAAAGATTCTTACTGCTTCAGCCATGTTGTACCCAAACTGGGAGCAGTGTGAGGAATTCAGTCTTCAGAACTTAATTGAGCACTCTTCATCGGTAGAAACTTCATTAGATAAAAAAATCTCTAGGTGCTATTGGGGGCAACGATTTTACTATTTACATGTGTCTGCAAATGAAACTTTCTAAGAAGAGTGGGGCATTCCTAAGGACAGGTAAATGGGTACCGTGTGGTGCATGTGAAACAGATCAGGGGCAAGGTGTGAAGAAAGCACATTATCATTATCCTTTATTAACATGCTGCCCCTAATAAGAAGTTGATCTCTTCCTTCTAAAGCAATCCTTGAAATTTCCTTTTACAGCTACTTTTATTTGCATTTTCAGCTTTCTTAAATCCAGCCTTGGTAATCCCACAAAGTGGGTTTGGTCCAGAATAGATCTTTTTGTGTCTAGTACTAGCCATTATGTGTTGTTCCCATTTATTTAGGCAACAGAACAGGAAGGACTTGGAATAGATGAGCTTCAGGATTGGTAGAAGCTGTTCTTGGTTTTGTTTTGTTTAATCTAAATGTCTTCTATCTCTGGAAATAGTTCAATCTGAAGAAAAGCTACATCGCAAAATGACATTTGCCTTTCTGCTATTCAAAGTTTTGAGCATCTCTCAGTATCCAGGGCCTCATGTATTCATCTTGGTTGTATGTCTTACTGTCTTATCTTCTCCATTCAGACAGTATTTCCTTTTCCTCAACTGCTTTGTCTCATATTTGTCCTACTTTTAACTGTTAGCAATCTCTTTTGGCTTTATTGTTATTTCTTGTCAGTATAAAGATCATTTCTGTCCCCTAACTCCATTTTTCCCTTGACAGTGCTCCCATCCTTGCAATTTCCTTTCTGGTTTAGTGGCATGAGATTCACAGCCAAACTCTTAGTTTTTTTCACTTTGACCCCCAAATTCAGTCCGTGATATATGTAAAAAACAGAAGTTGGCCATGTGGCCAATGTATTGACATTCACAAAGCTTATCGATTAATCAGAATCAGTCTTCCAACATTTTAAGTGGGTCCTCTTCTCCCATTCTTCCCTGTCTCTGGTGCTTGGCTATAGAAGAGATGTAGTTTTGCATCCTACTTTCAGCTCCTTAGAACAGTACGTAGCTTATAATGATAATCATTTGCTTGATTGGAGGGCTGTAGTGGCCGCAAACATATTCCAGTCCACTCATATGTGGCCCCATAAATCCCTTTCTGTCTTTCTAAATCTTTAATTCTGCAGCCCTCAGGAGAGCTGAGAAAAGAGACTTCTTTGCTCATTTGACTTAATTTTTTTTCGCTTAGTTTTATTAATTTTGCATTTCTGCTACTGGTACCCATTAATCCCAGCTGAGACTGCATTATAACATTTTGCACTCATCATGTATGCTTTCTAATCTTAAAATATTTAAGTGCTTTATAATGATGGGTAAATATTAATACCCCTATTTTACAGAAAAGGAAACTAAGGCACAGAAATCAGTAACCAAGCTAGCAATTAAATGAATACCTTTGATTCATTCTTTAAAAAGTGGACAATACTGCTATAGCTTTTATTTTTATGTTAAACAGTGTATATTTTTTTAATTGGGATTTCTTTAAATATTTTCTTCTTCTATTAGCCTTCTTTCTTAAGGGGCATAAACTGATGCTCACTATATAGGCAAAAGAACATTCTATGGGGTTGGTGCCTTATTTAAATGTTGATATCACCTACCCATGGGGATTGTGTTCAGGGCTAGATAGACTAATGGTCTGTTCTACTACAGCATTTTCTAAGTTTCATTTGGGAGTGGGGGCATCTTTTTTCTGTGGCACTAGCCCAGCTCCTTGTTTCTGAAGCACAGCCATGGCAAATGCTGCTTCTAAAAAGATGTTAAAAATAAATGAGGACAAGAGAGAACGATCATGAAAGGCTCCGAGTTCTTTTGAAACCTTAATTTTTAAAATTATTCTGCGGATCAGGGACCCATGCTGAGCACCATTTAAATACTGCCTAACTAGAGGAGGCTAACCTTTGTGGAATAGGCTTGTTAAGAATGCCCAAATTATCATGGTGTGGAGATCAAAGGTCAGCATTAAGAAATATTATGAAATGAGAGGAAATTACTAGAATGCCCAAGCTCCAGTAGAATTTGAAAATCTTGTTTCACTTCTCTTGGGGCCACACAGACATGTTCTTCTGAATAACCTGTAGTGTTAAATAGCACTTTATCTTTTCAAAGCACCATACAACACTAATTGATAACAATTCTTTTCCTTGAAGTATTGGATGGCTTGCATTTTCTTCATGTTCCCTTCAACCTCTGCCCCCTGCCCCCTTCCCTACAGTTCTTCGTTATCCGATCAGGATGCATCCACTGCGTAACCCTCAAAATGCACGAAGCTTCCTCCTTCCTTTTCGATTTTTTGAAAAAATCTAGCTACATAAATAAATAACTAAATCAAATTAAATATGTTTCCAGGCCGTCATGTTGTAAAATTCAGTGAGTCCTATCCCAGCAGAAACATTCTACAACCCCAAGATTTTAAAAGGGATTACCTGAGATGCTGATGGACGCTTTTAATTGCCTGGTGCATAAGTGTGCTTTAGTAATTATTTGGAATCCAGATGAGTGTGGGAGTTAAAGATAAGGAATTGGAGGCTCTCTATCTGTGTGTTTGAACATGAGATTTGCTATGCCAGATCAGTCTATTGTTTTGTAAAGTCCAGTGTGCTACTTCCAGTAGTAGCCAATGACTGATGTTTCTGAGGAAAGTGACACATCCTGCTGTCAGACAATAGTATAGTGTTGTTCAGAAGAGTAGAACAAATTCTTCCTCACCTGAGAAAGTGGTCATTATACACCCCCAAGTGTGGTATTTTATTGCCCTTATGCTAGCATATGTTCAAATGTGTATAAATATAAACACGATGTGACCACTCTGCTTTGGTTTCTCCGTATATGTACAACCAACGGCAGCCAGTCAATATTATGATTGCCACTATGTCAAGCAGGAAGATGGCAGGGTGGCACCCTGCTAGAGACTAACTGGTTCAGAGAGGCATGAACTTGCGTGGGCAACAACAACCTCTTCATCAGATGCTGTGGAAGGACTGGCAGAAAGAAAGGGTTTTATATAGATTATGCCAGTGTAATTCCATCAAAGTCAGTGTAGAGGCTACTGATTCCCCTTGCTGTTAATGATATTTTAATCTGGCCCTGTCCTACTTTTCTGCCTCAAAGAGTTGTCACAAGTCACAATTCATTAATGCTGTCAAGTACTTCACAATTCTTAGTAGAAAGAGGCTACAGAAATGCAAGGTATTATATATTATTTAAGATTACCCAGGCTTTGTATAAGCACCTCATTGTTTAATAGTGTTGAGCAGTGACCATGTGCAACTGCTACCTAAATGAACTGACTTTGTATGGTATTTCCTTTTATTTTGCCTGTCTACCTACCTATTGATTTCCAATAGAGTGCATTACCATTGTATCTGTTCAAAGTAGTTAAATCAACACAGCAAGACTAATTGATTTAACAGAGTCCTCTCCTTTGCTTGTAATGACATTATGCAATAACCAGGTGATTATGATCAAGGCAGTTCAGTGTTTGTGGTACCAAATCACTGATAATTTTTTTTTAAGCATGTTAGATTTGAGGATTTGAAGGGGTTTTTTTTTTTCCTTTCCTTCCTAGAATCACTACAGGGAAGTCTTCAGTGGAACTGAGACCACAGGTTTCTCACAGTTAAGATATCATCCTTCAAAATGGCCTCTCTAACTGGAGTCGCGCCAAGTTTGCCTCATGAAAAATGGTTGCCCCCTTCTGCTGTCAGGAGGTACAAAGCAGCACCATGAGGAGAAAGTGAATGAAGAGAGTAGTTATCAAGAGCAACCTGTGGCATTAGTCCCATGGAGAATCACAGTGGGAGTCAGTAGTAATTTTGAGAGGGGCATTCTAACTGTGGCAGCCTTTGGTCTTTTTGTGAAGCTTTATAAAGGAAAAGCTTACATGTTGGCTTCTCTTGAAGAAGTAGCTTTTAAAGAATGCACTAGAAAAACTATTGGGCTACATTTGAAATTGTTTAAAGACTTTGCACAATATTTCAGTCAGTATTAACTATAATGAAGAGCTTGTGATGTTCCATTATAAAAAACATTTAGACAAGCAAAATATCAGACACAGAGTGCTCAGTTCCTTAAAGAGCCTGTATTTAAAATAAATTGTATCTCAAATTATTTAACAGTTTTCCTTATAAACTGTCATAAAATTAATTCTATGCTCAAACATTATTTTCAGTAATTTGGAAAAAGACTCTATTTTTCACATTTGCTTTAAATGCAAAACTCAGCTGTCACTACACAGTCATGACTAGTGCCTCCATAATGTCAATTTGGTTATGGCACAAAAGCATTTTATGACTTTGTTCAAATTTGCTTCTCTTGTCACTTGGGGTCAATGTAATGTGGTTGCAATTACTGCAAGGTAATATCTGGGAAGGTTAGTCATCTGTGATTAACAGCAGTGGTCATGTGGGTTAGAAAGACATTATTCTCAGTTTTCAGTGGGCAAACCTCAGAAGGTTCTCAGAGTCAACTCAGTTCATGAAGCATCCAAAGGTATTGGATTCTTATTAATTAGTAGTAGTACAGCAGCACCTGGATATCCTAACACAGGGGTTGTCAACCAAGGGTATGTGTACCCCCAGGGGTACTTGGAAAGGTTGTAGGGGGTACATGTGGGTGGGCAGGGATGGAGCGCACCCAGGTCATGGCGGTGATGTTTCCCACAGTACGTTCCCACACTTCACCTTTTACCTGGGGGAAAGGGATGGGTTCACTAAGTACCACCAGCCCCACATGGCACACCGCGACACCTCCCCGCCCCTCACCCCAGCTTGCTCTCCTGATTGGCCACTGGGCCACTACTCTTGGCCAAGAGCTGACGGCAAGGAGGCACCCCTCTGTGGATGGACATGGGGTGGGAGGGCTCACCACCCACTGTCCTGTGCAGCCCACTGCCCTGCGCTGCCGCCTCCATGTACCACTTTCCCATGACCAGTTGGACATGCAGCTCCACAGGCTGCTGATGGGCAGTGTGCAATTGGCCGGGCATGAGGCCTGTCAGCAGCCCACAGGGCTGCATATGCAACCAGCCGTGGGAAAGTGGGGTGTGGCAATGCAGCGGTGCGGGGTGGTGGTGGAAGCCACTGCATGGAACCCCACCCCATCTATCCAGCCACCGCCACCAGAAGGGGTACACTTGTTTAAGAAGTTCGAAATCCCTTACCCTAACAGAATTTGTGACTTGATACTATACACACGCTAGAGACTATCTTCACTGTAAAATATGTACATTTTCTCATACTTAGCCACAAAGTGGCTAATTCAAGATGGCTATCAGTGGGCGCAAGACTGCAGAGATGACTAATTAGCTCAGCAGGAAAAGTCTCTGCATCTACATGTACACCCCTGTTAGGGTGCAGAAAACTAATAAACTTTGGAGTAGGGTAGTACTTGTAAATGTAAGTTGTAAATATAAGTAAGTACTACCGTGCTGCAGTACTTGTAAATATACAATAGTACCCTGCTGTGGAGTTCTTTTGTGCACAGCAGCGCACATGTAGACACTGACCCAGCTGGCTGGGGCAAGGATGTTTCAATGTGGGAGTTCCCTGCTGGCTAGCCCTGTGCTGAGGCACTTCTGTGCCTCAGCCAGCCCTTCAACGGCACATTGAGCCTGGTCAGAGCAGCCGTGGGCTGGCAGGCTAACTCCCCAGGTCCCCTGCCAGCCAAGGTTTACTCCAACCCAGCTCCATATGCTGCACTCTGGGTGTACATGAAAATGACATGCCTGGGAGCTTCCTGGGAGCAATAAACTCTGAAACAAGAAGCTGTGGAGTTTATTACTGCACATTAATGGCATGCATAGAAGCGCCCTGAATGCACAGTCTAGTGGAGATGAAGCACAGATAGCATTACCTTCACATGGCTAGTGAAGAGTCAACTGAGTACCCCGCACTTAGAGTTTCCCTCAAGTAGCTACATCAAGGTAAGTACTCCATTCAGATTTTACATAGAGATAACTATCTTGATATAAGAACATGCATATTTTTTCAGTAAAAACAGTGAGAACAAGTCCCTGACCCACAGAGCTTTCAATCTAAAAACACAGCAGACAAAGAGCAGGAAGAAGGAAGGCTTTTTATGTTCCTTCTATAGACTAGGAACTGTGGTATAGACAGGTTAAAGGCTTGTTTATGTAGGGAAATTTGCCATCATAATTATATCTGTATAATTATACCGCTGCTTTTATACTAGTACATCTCCTCATTTGAGCACTTTTATACCAGAATTAGAGTGCCTTTTTCTGGTTTAATTTATGTCATTTTGAAAGTGTTCCAAGGGTCCCAAGCTTCATCTCGTCCCCTGCTATAGTATAGTATGGGGGGGCGGGGTTTTTTGCCTTCCTCTGTAGCAGGGGCATGGCCCTCTATCTTGGATCTTTTGAGCATATATTAACAACTTTTTACAGAAGCCAGACAGGAAAGATACCGTGATCAACAAGGTGTTTTTTCCAGGTTGAGGTCTGTCCCTTGCACTCTGGGCAAGCTGACCCCTGCAATTTCCCCAAGGTGTTTCTTCCAGGGTGAGACATATCTATTGCACTCCCAGCAAGCTGACTCGGGATGCTCAGCTGAATGCAGGAAGCTCAACTGCACTATGTTGTGGCAATGAGGGACTACATTCATGCTTCCTCCACTGATTGTTCCTCATCCTTTTGGCTAGGAACAAGTGGCCTCTGGGCTTGGGGCTTGCACATAGGATGCCTGCCATGAATCTGGGGAGTCTGATGGGTCTGGGAGGGAGGATACTTGCCCAGTGGTTGAGCCACCACACACACAAACTTGAATGATTGAGATCTGCTCAGCCAAAATTTGAAACTTGACTATTGGGCTTTGCCCAACAGAATTTGGAATGCATTTGGCCCTTGAAACAAAATTTTTAAAAAAGTTTGTACTATATATAAGTAGATACAAAAGTGCTGCTTAAAAGTGTGTTTATGGAACACATGTGCTAAAACTTGCAGCAGCTTCAGAAAAGGTAAAATGCATCAATTCTGCATGAACTAAGTCTATCAATGATATCTATCTAGTAATATGCAAATTACTACAGGCATGTTTATTTCAAAGTCAGTGTTTTCAAAATTTGCCCTTCATTTCCATGTGGTCTGGGGAGAACAGGGACTAATGGGAAGGAGCTGCAGGGGGAAGAAGTTTGAAGGGGGGCAGAGAGCAAGGAGGTTACCTAACACCACACCCTGGTTTATTTTTCCTGCTGTAGCAGTGGGAGGGAGATACATTCAAGGGAAGGCTCCAGTAATGTGATTCTGTACCTGGAGAATTATAATAAATTTACAAAATGTCCATGTATATATAATATAATTATTGTGGGGTTGTCTTATATTTAAGTAAATACGGTAATTGGACATTTGTTATACTTCCGGGCAATGCTGTCATGCACTGCTAAAGAGCTGCTGCGTCCCACCCCAGAGAAGGGTAAACTTCATTGTTGGATGGAATGATAAATGCATAGATGGGGAAAGAGGTGGTCATGTACAGAACTTCAGGAAGGGCATTCAAGATGGAGTTGGTGTCAGAATATATGGTCAGCATGTTGTAGCATGTACACTGACGGCTGCCTTACATCAATTTACTTATGGTAGGAACAATTATAAATAAGAAGTGATGGAGAAGGTGCTACTCTGGATGAAGCTATGCCAGAAATATAGCCCACACTAGTACCTCATCATGAAGCCTTTCAGTGCCACAAAAATATCTTGGGGCTGAATCTGATCCCTAGTTTGTGAAGTGCTTAGGAATCTCCTGTGGGAAATTGAGCTGCTGCTATTGTTCATTCCTCCTATAACAACCCATTCTGGTTCCTCTGTAATTTGATTTACAATGAGATTTTTTTTGTTTTGTGTTTTTAGCCTTAGGCCAGGTTTGAATACCCAGATTAGACATCTTTGGTCTGATTTCTGTTGGTGCTAAACACCACTAACCAGCTGAAGTGATGAATATTTAATATTTGTGCAAAGTCCAAGCTGAGCAACTCAGGAATGAGGTACACCAAACCAAGACCGCTAGGGGACATTTTGAATTTTATGTCTCTTGTGCACGTTACTTTATAGAACTTAAATTGAAAAAAACTGAAAATTTAAATAAAAATACACAAAAGTTAATAAACTGTAATAACTTGTAGTGTATTGTATAATGACGATTAAACTGAACATTAAAATGTCAAATCTTGTAGCAAATTAAATAAGGTAGGTCTAGAAGAAATAGTGATGGAAAATGGAACACACAACAGAATGTGGCAAGTGTACATTATATTTATTTTCATCTAGAAAGAAGCAGTACAATATGAATGATGTTTCTGGATGTATTGATTCCAAATGAAATTCATCCTTGGGCAGAAGGCCAGTGCAAGTCCTGTTAACCATTTAAGTACCACAAAGCCCTCTTGTACAGATTTAAATGTCGCTTAAAAAGTGCTTGGGCCTTCTCTTAGTCCTCTACATGAGGGCAGACTTCACCGTTAGAACATTTCCAAAAGTCTGAGGCTCACTGTTTGTTCAGAGAACTGCTAGCTGTCATGCTTCTACCCATCTTCTCCATGCATCTTGAAAGGTAGAAGCTGCTCAGTTCCTAAAGTTTGCAGCTCTTGAGGTTTTTCTTCTGCAGACTTTTTAAGCTTTGTAGAGGAAGAGCTCCTTGCAAGAGCTGGTGAGGTATGTGGTAACAGATCATCTTGCACTAGTCCAGTCAAATAGTTTTCCATGCTGGCGTTTCCTCTTTCTTTCAAAAGAAATTTACAGATTTAATAACAATGATAATAAATTATATGATTAGACTGTTAAGAAGTCAGAAATCAGGATATAACAACCATAAAGCTATGGCTTTGTTTGTGTGCATTAAGAGAATACATGATCCTGATATTGAAGGTTAGTATTCAATTATATACAATACCATGCTATTTTGCTTAGAGCCTTGTACGGTGTATCTTATAAGCCACACAGTGACTAGAACACTTGTCTCATTTATTTCATATCTTGTAGGTAAATGATTTTCAGGGTGTCTGTGGGGTTTTTTTAAAGGGTTGCTTTTATTATATTAGTGCCAATGGACTGAGGCACCAATGTTCTCAGCACTGTACAAAGATGGAGGGCAAATCCACAACTGGTATGAACTGTCATAATTGCATTGATCTCTGACAAAATATACCAGCTAATTGTCTATCTCGTAGAGAATTTGATGGTCCCTGCTCCCAAAAGTTTGCAATCTAAGTAGACAAGTAAGGAGTTGGGGGAAGGAGATATAACATGAAAGCAGGATGAACAGCATGATAATTGCAAAAGTCATGCTAGTTCCACAATTTTTGGTCTGGTTTGGTTTGGTAGGGCTTGCTTGCTGGTGAGTCTGCCCTGCATAGAGAATGCTAAACAGTTGCAGAAGATGTTATCCAATGTTATCTCTAGTACAGCGCTGGCTCTGCCCGCCTCCCACCACCAGGCTAAGCTCCCTGGGACTAGCAGAGCCTATCTGAGTGCAGTCCAGTGGTGAGAGGCAGGCAGAGCCAGAGCTACACTCCACCTCCCATCGCTGGGCTGAGCTCCATGGAGCGGACCTGGACATGGGGTTTGTCTAGCACTGGTCCCAGGCAGCAGCAGCAGCCTCCTGTCATCTGGCACAGATCCAGGGACTGCATCCCCAGGAGGAGTTCAGCACAGCCCTCCGGGGGTGCCAGCCCCCAGATCTGCACCGGATGACAGGACGCTGACGCTGCCAGTAAATTTTGCTTTCAAGACTTTTGAGGTGCAGTTTCTGAGAAACCTCTGCACCTATCTCCTTGAAACTTGACAGGCTTCATGTCCTCAGAAGGGGCTACCATCCCTGCAATTTGCACCTGAATCAGGCAACATATTACAACGTTTTAGGCATTTTTATGATTCCCTATTATAGCCTATGGGCAAAACGTTGAAGTGAGTTGAAATAGTGAAACAGTCTTGATGAAACAAAATGGGACAGTGCTTCAAAACAAGACAAAATGACAAAACAAAACACTGTCCCTTTAAAATGTCGAAATGAATGTCAAAACAAAATGATGGTGTTTTGCACAACCCTATTGGCCTCCTCTGTGCTGCCTGTGAGTTTTCATCTACTGCCTATATGGAGTTTCCCCTGCTTAATCACCAGTTCAGTGGACATCCAGAGTTCCCACCACTTTAAAGACCCTTATGTATCCAAATAAGCAGGTTTAGAATAGGAATGGATAAAATGAACTATGTATTTCTCTAATTGTAATAATCTGGAATTGGACCTATATCTTATATCACCTTCTGTGGTATACAAAGCCAGTACAAGCATGGTCTTATTATCAGGTCAAAATTAAAAACAAAATAATACATTTCTTGCTATCATTAAAATAAATAACAAAATATATTTTAAATGTTTTGAGAGAGAACAGAATGTTCTCTCTCATAAGCTTTATTTAATAGGCCCAATGTTTAGGTTTGGAGAAGATGAAATGTATAGAACAACCTGAATACAAATGTCATGAATATATACTTTAATTTCAGTTAAAATAATTTTGTATTTAGATTTAAACATCCTCCTGAAGCCTCTTGTTTCAAAACAGCAGCACTGGGAACAAATGACTAAACATAGAATGAAGCTGACCAGTTCATTAACCAGGCTAAGTGCACTATAGATAAATGGCAGAATTGATGAAAAATTCAATAACACTTACCAACAGTTGAACCTTAATGGTCTGTGATATTAGCAACAAAGACATTTAAATCCCTAATAATAATGTAGAACTTGCCAGTGCCCTTTACTTGGACAGCATGTTGTATATCTACTGCTATAAACACAAATTCATTCTATGCTTAGTATAAAATATTAATGTTATTTTTAGCCAGCAGTGCTCTCTTTGCCCTACCCATGTGCTAGTTGTCCTCTAGAACAGCATTTCTCAACCTGTGGGTCACAACCCAAAAGTAGGTCACAAGTATATATGAAATGGTCACGAACAAACTTTAAAAATGGATCAACAAACTTTAAAAATGGATTCTCCTTTAAAGGAGAAAAAATGGGAAGCCATGGCTTTTCCCTTGCAGACTGGCAGAGTTCCAGCCTGCAAGAGGCTGCTTGGGGCCATCTCTGCCCCACACACACCCCTCACCCACACACACACCCTCTGCCTCACACCCTGTGGAGCAGGGGCCTGGGGGCAGCAGGTTGGGAGTGAGGGGCACTGGGTCGGAACTGGCCATTGAAGTTTACAAATGAGTCCTGGTATGAAAAAAATTGAGAACCACTGATTTAGAAAGAGAGTTCATCAGCAAGAATATGTTCTATATTCTGTGTAAACCCTTCTTTATATCTTGTAACCCAGCCTTAATTAGCCACTCAAGTCCCCTGCCCTCCCTTTGAAATTCTTTCCAATGTTATTTTTCAAAAAGCTTTTGTCACCATCATATCCTATTGCTTTGTAAAATCAGTGCAAGTGTGTTTGTCTAGAATTTTAAACCTGTGTATCTATAAACTTAGGCCCCCAAGTCCATATTTAGGCACCCAGCTGAAAAAAGACTTCATTCCCAGTCTGTTGACCACCCCCAGCTCAAACTGTCTTCAATGTGAGGTGCAAATGATCAAAGTCTTTGAAATCTTGCCACTTTTTATTTAGGATTCTAATCAGGAATGTAAGAACCTAATCTTAGGTCAGGTTGCATTTGATTTTTTTGATCTGTGTCCTTTCCTTGGGACTCCCTAGATGTATGCTTAATTCTTGCTGAATGTTTAGTGAATGTCTGTATTCCATCTCAAGCTAATATGCACATGCATGAATCCATGTGTATACACATAGTGCACCTATATACACTGAGGCAACTTCTACATAGACACTCAGATTTTTTTCTTACCTATCTGAACAGAAAGCATTCATCACCCCCAGCACCCATGTTCCTCGGAGGTGTGAAGTGTGTATCCCTTCACATGAATACAGTTCACTTATAAGCAATTTCACAAACATTCATTCACGCTTAGATGTGCTTGTCCTCAGACATGCAAGCAGAACATCTGCTTACACTAGGCTGACCATATGTAAATCCCAGAAATCCAGGACATCATCTGGGAAATCTGGGACAGTGCCCCTCCCTCCCCCCACCATGCTTTTACTAATCAGCTGTGTGCTGGGCAGGCAGTGATGCCAGCCTGCCTGCCTGTCTGCCTGCCTGCCTGCAAGGCACTCTGTGACACTTCAACTTCTGGCTAGACTGTGCCCTGCACCTCTGTGTTTCCAGGATGTCCATTATAATTCTCAACAGCCAGTCAGAACGAACCTTTGAAATCCAAGACTGTCCCAGCTAAACCGGGCAATATGGTCACCCTTGTTTACACACACAATGAGAAAATCTGAGTTTGCATCCTGGCACTCACATGAATAGATGGACATGCAAATACATGCATCATGTACACAGATTAATGCTTTATCTGTCTTGCATATGTATATTGTAACAAAGCATTTCAATCTCTTTCTTCCCATCCTGTTCAATGAGTAAAAGTGGATAACACATCAAGATTAGAAATAAATGTAGCAGAACAACTTCAGTCAACCTGAAATGTCGAATGACTCATTCACAACCTTTGCAAAGAGTTCCCTTTTGCCACATGTAGTCTGTTGAATAGGTCTGGAGATCTTGTGGTTCCCTGCTTAGCAAAGCAAATTGATCACCTTCTCACAAATGGAGCAGATTAGTGATTGTCTTTTGCATATTATGCAGGGGTTGCACAATAAGACTTCAGTTAATTTGACTGCTGTGATGGTTGCAACATCATTGCTTGCACTGTCAGGGAAGGAATCATGGAATTTCCAAGGCTTGCTCTGTACATAGAAGCTGCACAGGTTTAATTAAGAGTTTGCCTACACACAGAATTATTCTGTCATTAATATTCCTGAATGGCTCCATGTATGGGCATACTTATTCTGGATTAAAAGAGCCTTGTTCTGATTTAGTTTAATCCACTTTTGAATTATGATAAACAGGAGCTAAGCACTCTTAAGTCCACAATAAGTATCCACACATGGAGTGAGTCAGGAGCAGCTACTGCACTTGAAATTTACAACCTGCTTTTATGCCAATTAACTAAAAAAAGCATAGACCAGCCCTAAATTAATGCTGTTCCTTTAGCTGAATTTGTTCAACTTCTGTTCATACACAAACCCCCCAAATAGTAAAAAGAAAACATCCAGATTTACCTTCTAATCTGAAAAGGAATTGCATCAACTCTTGGAGTGGCTACTTTAATTCCAAAGCAATTATTTTAATTAATTGCTTGTAAACCCCTGATAGAAGGACTTGGCACCCACATAGACCAGCTTCCTTTCATTTACGCCAAGGCTTTTTTACACATCCATTGTAAAGAGGCCCTGTTTTTATGTTTAAATAAGAATTAGCTGTAAGATAATCATAGTTCAGTGACTGGGGCACCAGCCCCAGGCACCAATTTTGAGGGGCGCAAGGACAACAGCTGCTTCTGTCACCACCTTAGCCACTACTACCTCCAGGGTGCAGAAGTTGCTTGCTACAACTCTGAGAACTGGCTCCATGAAGTCTATCTGAGACAAAAATTAAACATTGAAGTTGAGGATGTAAATACGTAAGTAGGAACATTCATTAATCAAGGTTACTACAATGGCATTAATTCTACCACATGGCACATATCTCTGTATCTAGAGATAGATAGATAGATAATTTCTCTTTCAATGCGCTCCTTAATAATTAACATGAGACTAGCCTTCCCAGAAGAACTATAACTAACAGTAAAAATGAACCCAGTATTTACAACATGGCCAAGTTAGGAACACCATGAAAACCCTCATTGTGGGATTTCCCACATTTGTACTTATGTTCTTAAATTTCTATTGAATTAAGCTATGATGTTTAATCTTAGTTGAATTGTTATTCAAGAAGAAAGAGAAAATAAAGAAAAAGAAGTGAAAGGAAAAATTTTTTTTGCAATGATAAACCACAAGCTGTGCAGGAAGATGCATTTTTGTGCAGAAACAGTCTTACTGTTCATAGGTAAAGCAATGTCACTTTTTCTTAATGTGTTAACTGTGCTTCTACTTTTCTGCAAAATTATATCTGCTGGCACACACTGTAATTGTAGTTGCAGAGTTCCAGGTTTTGCACAACTGTCTCTGTTACTAGAGTGACTCTTACACAATGAGACAAATAGCACTTTCCTTTATGATATTGCTGTTTTCCATTTTACACAAAGTAGTATCTGCTGGCATAGATGGTGAAACGTGTAGTTGCTAACTTGAAATGTGATAGTATGTACCTAGCAGTCTATCCTAGTAGGTTTTTTTACCATGTTTGCACATGCTATATCTACATGTGCTAATATGCGTTGTTCCTCTAAGACAGGAGTATGTAACTTATCCTGGGCCCCCACCCTCCTAGGCCAGATCCAGAAAGTGGGGAGAGGCAAACAGTGGGGACAGCAGTAGAGGTTAACACAGCTACTGTTCACCCTCTGCTGTTCACATACAGTGCCAGTGGGACTCTGTGGCCTGAATTTCAATTTCAGTAGCAAGTCCAGTCTCCACTTGCCCCACTCCCAAGTTCTCAGACTCCTTACAAGCCCCATGGCATGGCTCCACAGGACATAAGCCATAAGTCTGACATCTTTACTGTACAGGAATATTGAATGTGCCTTACTAGATTTGGCTTAGTATACCTAGTACTCTTATCTTCTTTGTTGTCTGATACCCTTTGGTTCAGAGAAGAATGAAAACCTTCCATTCTTCATCTGGCCAGTTGAACCTAATGAAGGGAATTTTTCCTCACCTTTGATCCTGAAAGCACGAAATACCGTTTTCCCTGTTTTAGCATATTTAATTACGGGTTTACTTTTTGTTATGAAATATATGAAGATATATATGAATGTAGCTCCTTTACACACATACAGTGTACACACAGGAACAGATATTTATGTATTTTTATATTTCGCTTTTCCCAAAAAGCTCATGGTGGCTTACAGTAAAAAAAAAAAAAATTATAAAAGCAGATAAAGTAGTAAATGAGTTATATGTGTATATAACAATTCCCTAAACAATACCACAACTTAATCTTGCTTGCTAAATGCCACCCCCATCCTTTCCCTCCCCCCCGCCCAAAAGGTGCTTCTGGAAGATGTCCAGGATCAAGCTTCAGCAAATACATGTACTCAAATCTTCCAAAGAACTCAGCTCTTAGTTAGACATCAGTATAAGTGGTTATATTTTCAGAAAAGCATATTGGGTGCTGTGTGCTTTTGTAAATCCGACCAAAAGTGTCAAAACGGGAGCAACTAAGTGCTGAGTGCTTTTGAAAATGTAGCCCCTATTAGGTGCTTTAATAGGCTCTAGGTTCCTTTGAAAATTATGACCTAGTATTAGATGTTGAACTCCTTTTGAAATGTGCCTCATAGAGCCAGATCCTTTTTTCACTCTGGCTGAGTTGCACAAGCCCAGCAACTAGCCCCTAGAGAGTTCTCTCTGAGTAGAGGAATACTTAGGGGGTGTAGCATCACTTGTATCATCCAAGCCTCTGAAACAAGGTGCATGGGAAGAATACTTCTGTATCTAGCTGGTTGCTCCTGCCAGAGTGGCTCACAGGAGCTTCAAGCAGTTAGCGTAATTCAGTCCAGCTCTGAAGCTGCTTATGTGTACACTGGCAACTTGGCTTGTGCTATGTAACCCCTAGATTCTCCAGGCTGCAGGGGTCGCTGGTGCTGCCTTTGCTCCCTGGACTTCAGCCTTGTGTCCCAGATAGGCCACAGCAGAGAACAGGTTCCTAGAATACAGCCAGTGTCTGGGAGTAGAAACATATCAGTGCCCTGGTGCTATGTTGTTCCTAAACTGGCTGTCCTCTGAATACATAGTATGGAAAATATTCCCAAGGGAAATGTTGCTGATAAGAGGTGGTTGTGCTTATCAGGTGTTGCTGCAAGCAAGCATCAGATGCATATGCATATAGGCATGTATACAAATACATGTATGCACACAGATGCATATGTTTATTTATATACATAATCTATACTGCATGTGTGAAGCAAACTTGGAGATGTGCATTTGTACTTACGTTATATTTTCAAATGACTGCAGGATATATTTCAACACACACACACGTATGCTAAATTCACACTGTACAAGTGTAATCTAACCGTCCCTTCTGACCTTAAATTCTATGACTGTGAAGCACATATGCTCTGTCTAGCAAATAAGTTTGCGTAGATGTGCACACACTGAAGCACATGATCGCTATTCTGATAACATTGAGTTGCCAGCCAGTATGTTACAAATAACATAAGAAAAATTGAGAGGTTGTTAGCTAGATAAGCGGTTATGAGAGAGAGAAAAAAAGAAAACCTTCTGTGTAGAAGGAAGTGGCTATGTTTCATGCTTTGTGTATTTGTATGGAGGGTGGTAGGGGAAGCTTGCGTGTTCTGCAAGAGAGACCATTCTGAACAGGTTCACATCAGGCAGAGTTCCTCAAGTGCCTACTCTTTAGGAGCAGTTAGGGAAAATTCATTCTGCAGAAAGTAGTTAATGGGGGCTGTATTAGTGACCCCTTATTGCTCTGTCTGATAGAGAGACAGCAGGTTTGCCTTTGCAATTCCAGAGCTCTGATCACTGCAGATTAGGGGCACATTGTCTGGCTGACTTAATCAAGCGAGTTAAAATATATTTATCATGATTAAAGGGGTACAGCACAGGAGGAGAAGGGGGAGGGGAGGGAAAAGGGAGAGAGAGATCACCCTACCCATGCTTCATACAGAGCCTTGAAAAAAAACAGTGAATCAGAGGGTGCTCATCAAAGGGATAATTTAAATCCTGCAAGGTCTGTTTGGCTGAGTGCTCCAGGCTTGGGTTCTGAGCTCTTTGTCTGTCGTCCCCCCTACCCCCCCACACTTCTACAGATGGCAGGGGAGAAAATCAGCTGCCCGTGCAGCACATTTTAATTTTATCCTGATGGCCATGTTGCCCCCGCTTAGCTTACCTGCAGTTCAAATTAATATCAGGGAATACTGCAGTGACAAAATCAGTTGTCATCCTTATTGCTCTGGTTTCTAAGTCTGGCTTTGGTATTAGGAGTGGACCATATTTATCTCTCATTATAAATGTGGGGGCTTTTCTTGTTGTTAGTGTTAGGAGGCAAGAACAAAGAGGTCTGGAAAGGGAAGGGTCATCCTTACCTTCTTCCTCTCCACCGAAACCCCATCTGCTGCAGGTACTTTTCATAGTTGGCGTGTTATAAGAAAGAATTGGTCCTGTGCATTTTAAACTGTGAGCCCAGCTCTTTACTTGGTATAACTCATCTCAGAGACATTAATGGAGCTACACCAATTTATGCTAGTTGAAGGAATGACCCAAAGCAGTAGTAATTTTTAATTGGTCTTAACCAGAAAAGAATAATCAGGGTTTACTGAGCAGAAATCACATTCTGGAAGCCACAGGTCCTCCATTTGACCTGTCCTGCACTGATGCTGGGCCATAACCAGCTTACTATTTAGACAACCCTGGAACTGTGGTGATGTGGTGGATCCATGCATCATTCACCTTGTGTAACAGTCAGCAACCTATGGCCCACAGGCAGAATCCAACCCGTGGATCCAGGGGGCTTCTGCAGCATTTTGGCAGCAGAGGACTTTGACAGTCAGCACGGTACCTAGACTCCTGGTGGCCCCAGGCAAACTTTTAGTATTGGGCCCCCCTTCACCAGAGATGATAATAATAATAGCCATTTTCGGGCCCCCTTTCTGTCTAGGCTCCAGGCAGCCACCTGGTTCACCCATGCCTGTATCCGGTCCTGTTGGCGATGGCAAGATACTTCGACTTTGTGGTGGCCAGAAGGTGGGAGGAAGCAGCGATGCAGTGAGGGGAGCAGTGACTGACTGGTGCTGGGTTGGAAGTGGGTCGTGCTTACAACTAAGCTCTAATTAACTAAGCTCCTATTCCAAAACTTTCTAAACCCCTGCATGGCAAAGGAAGCATATTTCATCTGGATATGCTCAAAATATGAGGCATAACAGAAATGAAGAAGACTGGCTGGATACTAAATGATACAGAGAAAATGGGTCAAACCATCACTTTCTCCCTTGTAATCCTCTATCTTCGGCTGAGCTGATCCCTTCAGTTCTGTCCTAGTTCATTTCCTCTGATCTCACAGTTGCTGCCAAGGTGATAAGCTGTGATGTCATGAGTGCCACTCAGTGTAACTACCCAACAAATGCAGGATGCCCAGGACATAACCCTTTAGAGTGGAAGAAGGTACTAGTGAGGCACTAATAATTCAGTAAACAGGAGTGATGGGAACAGTAACACAAAAGAGAAGTTGGCAGGTTCAAAAGGACTGGGAGAAAATAGTTTTTCTTGTCAAGTTTGTCAGTAGCTCCTTAAAAAATTAAATTAAAGGATCATTGCAACATATTATTTCAAAACAAAAATCCTTCGCAAGTTCAGAGAGATTCTTCAGTTGAAATGGCAGGGGGTATCTTTTGAGATGAATTAGCAGAGCTGTGGGGAAGGACTGCCTAATTTGAATGGCAAATTGCACTGCCAGTCAGGATTAAGGCCATGTTGACATGCAAAGTGTACCATTTAAACCATATCGTTATAGGTTTAAAGCTGTACTTCCCCTGGTAGAGATGGTTTTACTGGTATAAAGGTGCTTGTAGAATTACAATTACAATTTATTTTGGTAATAGAAGGGACTTTTGTACCCCTCTTAGCATAACTATTTCGAAGTCTGTGGTTAAACTAGGCCTTGTCACATCAATAGAGCTGAACATGGATTTTGAGGGTGATGGTGAGAGGTCCAGAATTAAAATACTAGAGGATGTTTGCGCTTAAAGCTTGTATTACACTGACTGAGCTGTTTGAGAATCCTAGGGCTGAACAAATAGAAAGAATGGAGGTAGAGTACCAGATGCAGGGCTTTTGGTACAAAAGGCAGAATCTATATTAGCAGGAGGTCAGCTAATCTGCACTGAGGTATACTGGTGGAGCTCTGCAGAGAAGCATGCATAACACCTCCTGCTTTGTGCACTTGATTCCTTACTGAAAAAATAACTGCCTACTAATGACTTGTCACTGTAGACAGCTGAGGCATCTGTCCTTGGAAAGCAAAGTTGTGAGGAAGGATGAATTGCTGTGCATGGAACACATCTGAGGGTAGGACAGGGATAGATGGGAGATCAGTAGGGACCGGACAGCTCCCATTCATAACATTCAGTTTCCTCTGGATTTATGGCCAGACGCTCCTGCCTCCACTGCCAATGAATTATTATTCACTACAAAGCAAAGCAGTTGAGAATCCCCCTCAGTTCCAAGTTCCCACTTGCACTCCACTTCTTTAGTTCTTGACAGTCTTACTTCCATGAGAGAAACTAATTTAAGATTAGGGTGAGTCAGTTTGGATTGACAAAGAACAAAATCGAAACCACTAACCTTCCTCAAAGCATCAATCAAAACTGTTGGATTTGCAACATATTTGCTGTATTTTTATTGTCCTCCAAAAATTATTTCATGATGATGGCTGTTTCTGCTTTCCTAGGTGAGGAAATGGAAGGGCTAAAACAGCCTCAAAACAGCTTTTTCCCTTGACATTTCCAACACATCCAGAAGCAAGAGATTATGAAAATGTGGTGAGGAAGCTTGTTCTTATGAGATTTCCAGGCCTGTTTCATTACATTCTGTTACTTTGGCTCATTCAGATAAGAACCCAAACAAATACAAATGCTTCCAAACTGCACATTTTGAATGCAGGAGTCACAAGACTACACAAACCTTGAGGTCTGTCTAGTCTGGTATCCCATCCCCAACAGCGACCAGATGCTTTAAAGGAAAGTGTAAGAACCGTGAAGCAGGAAGAGGAGGGATAGTCTGACCCCTGCCATTTTAAATCCTATCATAGCCTCTAGCAGTTAGACATGGGCTTAAACAGTGAAGCATGAGGTTTTATATCCCTTCCAAATTTTTTGTCATTGTTAATTAAGGTTACTGCAGAGATCTTTGTGAATATTTACCTATCAGTCGAATTCAGGCAGGGACAGCTGTGATGAGAATGTAGTGCACATGGTGAAAGGGGTAACCTGTCAGGAACAGAGCAGTAAATCCTTGAAGGGGCCCTATGGCACTGGTGAGGGGAAGTGATAAAATCAGCTCCCATCTCTCCTCACTGGGGGTTTGTCATCATCGGATTTTTCATTGTTATTTATGAGTAGAAAAGCCATTTTGTTTTATGGCTTGACAATAAAGACATCTAAAACCAGGGCATTTTCATGAAGTGCTTTTGACTGGCTCACAGGAAAGCAGCCAATTTTTTACATTACCAGACGGCTGGGCTGAGCGACGGTTCACAGCAAGCCTCTCACTGGGGTGCTCATTAGATCCTATAGTGGTAAACATAAAGAAAACAGCTCCCTCCAATTCTGCAACATAATGTCCAAAGCATTTGTAAGGCATGAAAATTAATGTACCTTAAAACTGTAAAGATGGTGAGGACAGACACTGGACCAGCCCTGAAGGCTGGTACGTGTGCATGAGTGAGAGAGAGAAAGAGAGAGAGGGATCAACTGGTGCATTATGTATGGCCACTTTCTGCTGCTGTACTGAACAGGTTAGATCAGCACATTATTTGTCAATTTATAACAAACCAGGCCTGTAGTATTTGGAGCCCCTATAGCAGGGCTGGGCAAAATACAGCCCACAGGCCAGATCTGACCCACCAACTGATTGGATTTGGCCCATGGGTGGAAGCCTACCAATTGACTATATCCAGCCTGAGGGTGCCCCCAGGACTTCGCATGGGGCCGAGTCCCTCCCAAGGCAGCCCGCACCATGCTCCCACCTATCCCCAGCCCCAACTCCAACCAACACACACAACTTCCTGGTGGGGCTGCTCCTAGTATGGTTGCAACTGCCTGGGTACTGCTCAGCTTGCCCCACCTGCCTCCAGCGGCTTCTCCTTCTCCTGCTCCTGCTGTGCTGATCTGGGCAGCAGGTAGCACAGGGAAGCAGTAGTGTCCATGGGGACACGTGCTGGGCACCACATGCCCATCCAGGCAAGGGTTGAGGAGCTGCAGCTGGGTGACTCCTGCCCCAGCATGCAGGGCTCCAGTTCCTGGCCTCCTTCTACCCACTCCACTTCCCTGCTGCAATGTGCAGCCACTTGTGGGTGACCAAGTGGGTAGAAGACAGCCAGAGCTGGAGCTGAAGCTGGGGACTGGAGGCCTGCACACTGGGGCAGGAGCTGCCTGGCTACAGCATGCCCCCCACCTGGCTGGGAGTGTGGTGTTGAGCAGTACTGTGTGGCTGCAGCTGGACCACAAGCAGCCCCACCAGAAAGCTGTGCATGCTGGTCGGGCTGGGGCCAGGGGCAAGTGGGGGTGGGGTGGGGATGAGAGCATAGCATGGGCTGCCCCAGGCAGCTATAAGCAGGTCTCAGCCCCATGCGGAGTTCCGCAGGGGCAACTGTGGGCCAGATGGGGGGTCATGAATTGCACTTGCACCTGCATCACCTCGGTGACCTCATGCCTCCTGCCCCCCCTTCCCCCCACCAACTTCCGGCACCTAGCATGCAGGCAGCCCCCACACATGCACACACCCTCCCCCACACACAACCACATCCCACCCCCCTACACAACCTCACACACACTCCACACATACCCTCCCACACCTCCCCCCCACAACATACAAGAGTAAGACTTTATTTTGCAGTCGCTTCTATATACACTACTCAAAAATACATAAACCAGGACAAAAATAATTTTTTGAAATAAAATTAAAATATTTTAGTAGATGTTTGATTTTTAGTATATGATTTGATTTTTTTGATCTATAATTTGTTAAAAATGTATCTTCTAAAAGATTGTATGTGTGCAGTTCTCAACAGCTCACCAAAACTCATTAAGTGGCCCTCCAGCTGAAATAATTGCCCACTCCTGCCCTATAGCCTAGATATGGGGGGGGTGGGGGGTGTCAAGCCCCCAGTGCTGCCCCTGGGTCTGAGCAAACCCATACAGCACATGCTGGACAAGCCCCACAGACAGGCCTGTGGATGCATGCCACATGCGATGCCTGCTTTCGCCACTCTGGGACTACACCAGGAGCACGTAGTATGAATGCCAGACTGGCCAGAGCAAAAACTGTGCTACATACGGTGCCTGCCTCAGCTGGCCTGCACCACATGTGACACCCACTCTGGTATGCATACTGCACATGGTGTCTGTTGCCGCCAGTCTGGGACCTGTGCTACATGTTGCACCTGGAAAGTGCCAAGTGCAGCACAGGTCCCAAACTGGTTGGAGCAGGTACTGTGGACAATGGCATGCCCAGAGCAGACACTGCATGCGGTGCAGTGTGGTACCTGCTCTGACTGGTCTGGGATCCACCCTACACACTCTCAGCTGGACTGTGTGACACACAGCACCCGTCCCAGCCACTCCAGGATCATCCGAGACCATTTCTGAAGTGGCTGCCAGATCTTGTATGCTGGAGGAGAGAAGGGAGGAGAGGGGGTCCATGGCCCTGATCCAGACAACTGACTGGCCCTGCACCACTCATCTGACCCACAGAGCCAGATCAGTTCGACACCACTGGCCTAGATTCATAAACCAGTTTATGCCTAACCACACTTCCTGTCAGCATTTGCTTTGGTGGCTCCCCATACAACATGCTGACTTCTCTGGATCTAATTCTTAGACAGGTAGAACTACTGACATATTGTATAGGGCCACCTGAGTGGCTAACTTGGTGCTGCAAAAATCTAGAACTCTTGGTTCAGAGATGGATACCTTTTATAAGACCAACTAAGAAATCACAAAAAAATAATCTTTTTCTCCAAGCTTTCGAGCGCACACGCCCTTCATCAGGTTCAGGAAAAATTAAAGATGGTAAAAAGTCCCTATAGGTAGGAAATAAACTTCATTTTTGCACAGAGGAAGCTGAAGATGGAAGTCTATCCCTCTGAGTCCATAAGAGTGTCTTTGAGTTTCGCTTTGTTGTGCAGATCAAGCAGGATTCTTTCCCTGGAGGTGTCAGATGGCAAGCAGGGAGCTATAGAAATCTTTCTTGTTGTTCAGCAATGAAATTTAAAATCCAAAATGAAGTTTATATCCTACCTATGGGGACATTTTGTTGGCAGTGTTAATTTTAATTTTAAAATCATCTTTAAATTTCTCCATTTGTTTATTTGTAGAGTTATGGGTTGCCGTGCTTAAGTCCTGCTTTTGAATCAAGCCCAATTGCTACTAATGGTTAACAGAGCAATTCCATTAACTTGGGAAACAAAGGTTTGCATTTTTGGAGCAGAATATTTCCCAGTACCTCTTGAATATGGGTTAGCTGACAACAACAATACTTCTTATATATAAAATATCACAGCTCATTCCAGATCCCTGGCTCCCTATTCAGATACTTTGGTTGGACTATCAACCTGTAGTACTGATATAGATGTTCAACACTGGACTGTTGCCCACTTACCATCAGACCAACAGGTTGCTACTGAAAGCAGCCAAAAGACACAACAGCACATTCCACTTACGATCATCCCTTGATGAGCCCCCACTGCAATGAAGCTGTGAGCCTTACATATACCAGCCACAGGCTTAAAAATCAAGTGCTTGTTAAGGTTGTCACCTTTGAATAGGCCTCTGCTTGCAACCATGCCCCCTTGCTGTGATCTTATCACTTCAGGCTAAACAAACCTGAGCTTGGACAATAATTGTATGATAGGCTCCCAGATAAAACTCCAGGCATACAGTAAGCGGTGTTGGCGGCTCAGTGGGTGGTTCTCTTTCCTTTGAGTCATTTCTATTGCACTTGCACCCCAGCATGGTGTTGGAGGGAATGCTGTATGATTAGGGGTGCTACCTTTCAGAGGAGGTTCAACACCTGATTTGTAGTTGTCATTAAATAGTCCCTGATCCTTTTTATAAACATGGGAGGCTGAGCCTCAGCGTTCTGGCTAAATTCCACCTCCGGGAATTTAACCTTCTGCCCTTAAGTACCTCCTCTGTAGTTTCAAATGATAAAGATTCTTTCCAGTTTCCCTCTTATGACTCTCATGTAGTATTGATAACATAGAAGGGCAGCTGCATTTCCTCCTGTTTGCCTCTGCGTTTCAGTTATGAAGGGTTGCTCCTCACCGAGAAAATTCATATCTCTGTAAAGAACCATCACAATCCCTTTGTGCTTGGAACTTCACATTCAGACCTCAAAATAGGGTGTAAGCCTGACTTCAGTGCTGCATAAGTTTTTTGTTAACCCTCTGTATGGGGGTGATTTTCACTTTACACAAAGTATACAGGACTAAATTCTTCTTAGTTAGTGTAAAGTTAATGGGGAACATAGAATCTGGCTCATAGTCTGCCAAATGCTTTGATAGCCATTGGGATAAAAAGTGCTTAGAAATATAAACAGCAGGGAGTTGATTTTTTTTTTTCTTTTTTTTGTCATTACATCAGGTACATGCTGATGGAGAGAAGGTGGATGATCCCCTACTAGGAAAACTTTTATAAAGACCTAGAACTGACCTAAGCAGTATAAGGAATCTAGAGAGACAAATAGAGGAAGGAAAAGATCAAAAATTCAGGGCTGGTCTGAAGTTCAGGTGATGAAAAGTGCCATGCTGGAGTTCAAAGACAGGATTATTGGCCAGTGGTACTTTAGTATTTGGTGGAGAAGAGCTTAGGGCCATGGTATTACTGCAGTGCTGATTTATCAACACAACCAACACTGTGTATGGTATTTGAGTCATTTCTAAATCCAGCCTTTGGCAATGAAAAGCACATTTAATCCATCTGTTAGATTGTTTGAAGAGGTGTCTGTCTCTCGGTCTATCCCTGAGGTTGGGACTGCTGAAATTGAAAATAGGTGAGAAAGGAGTTTTTAACCATTTCCCAAATGCTGCTCCCTTCCTGGGGTCATGTCTAAAGCATCACCTTAACTGTGTGGAAATTGAAAAATGAAACTAGCTCTGCCCCTCCCACCCAAAAGAATCCCCAAGATAATTCCACTAAGGGGAAGAAATCAAAGAATGGATTTGTATTCAAACAGAGTTTATGGGTTTTAACTGGTTTTACTCAAGCTGTGATTAATGCTTTATACTTAAGAGTTCTGAGATGTATTTCTATTGCTGGCTGTGACCCTTACACAACAGTTCAGTGCCTCAAGATAAAATGCTGAAAAACAGCCCATATTAAAGCAATTTTTCTTTGGTCTCAGTTATTTTCTTTAGTTTCTCTGTCATTCTCTATTACTAATAAACCTTTGCATGAAAAACAGAATACTTGATTTTGTAGTTCACCCAAAGGTTAACCCATTCCTCCATTTAAAATCCTAATCCTCCATTTATATCATAATCATTACTATCACAAGCAATTGTTTGGTGTCACAGGTTGAAGGCTGTGGAACTCCCAATGCCAGAATAACTGAGGATGCCTACAGGTCACGTTTTATCAACAGAGTTATGTCAGGAACTGGAATAGTTCAGGCAGTTGTGACTGACAACTGAGGTGCATTTGCTGATCTGTGTGAGGACCCATGACTAGCTTAACAAATAGTGTCAAACGTTAACATTAAGATACATCAATAAGTGGAGTTATAGGGTTGAAGTTTTGTTGTGACAGTCCGGGAAACACCCAAGAGGCGAGGATTTTTTTATTACCTTTTATTGGACCAACTGTATAGTTGGGAGAGCTGTTAGCAAGCTTTCAGGCATCAGTTGGGTGGGAGAAAAGAAGACAAACAGGACTGGAAAGCTGGGAAGCTGCAAGCTGCAATTGAAGCACATTGAATTATACCACTTTACAGTTTTATTAATACTAAGATAAATTCACAAAACTCTGCAGTCTAGAATAGCATGACTGCTTTAGATCAGGATTGAGCTACATTTGTAGAGCTGTATGGGAGGTCCCAGGACTTAAATAACACATATCTCTGTAAGACAGGAGCATGTTGAGCTGGCAGAGCTGTGTGCAGACTGCCAACAACCTTGTTTCAGTTCGGCCTGGCTTATGTTCAGTCACATGAATACAGATCCACTTAAAATAAGCAGCAAAAACAAAAGTGCTGAAAGAATCCAGAAGAAAGTGTGTGAAAACCTTTTATATTTGGGAATGAGAAAATAATTCTCAGAATCAATCTCCAGTGGCTCATCAGTTTGAAAAACTTAACATTTTGCTTGCCTAATTCTGAGTCTTGTTTGGTGCCAGCACTTTTTGCTTTTTGATCTGTCTCAATCCTGGTATGACAGTCAACTTGAGAAACAACGTTCTGTGTAGACAAGCTGTCAGTGAGGTTTCTCTCCAGCATCCTCTGGATAAGAGTTCTTCAGCTAGGGCAAGTTAGAGATCTTCCTGGTTGGAGAATGGATGTTTTGGGAGGGAGGGTAGATACGATATATGAATCCTTTGACTTCTAGGTCACTGCGTCCGTCCAGCCAGGTTAGTTAAGATTAAAAATTGTTCCCATGTGAGAGCTGTTGGGTGACTTTATGAATTTAACTACAAAGAGCATGTCAGGGCTTATCTGTATTATGGAGCTGCTGCCACCATAGCTGTGCAGGTACAGCCATGACAGCAGAGCTCCATTGTAGACACAACATATGGGAGCAGAAGAGATTTTTCTGTTGCCTTTGCTGCACCACCTCTCCGAATGGCAGAAGTGAATCTGGCAAAATATCTCCTCTGATGGCACAGCTGCCTCCAAAAGGGAAGTTTTGCCAACTGAGCCTCCTTTGTATTGCTGACCAGACCTCGGACTGGGTCCTAGAAGGACGTTTACCTACATCACAAAAAATACCAGTACAACTGACACTGAGCTACTTCCTGCTTTGCTATTGGCAGCCTCTGCTGACAGTCCATAAATTCTGTAGGCCAGGAGAAGCAAAGAGCTTTTGATCATAAAGATGGTTCTTTTATGGCACATCTGACTTACCTTAGCAGGAAATGGTGAATAAGTGAAGTTCACACTGCTACTTCCCATCCTACATCTGCTGTGTTGATTAAAAGGAGACTTTGGTTTTCAGGGCTCTTGGTCTGATACAGAGGTAGGCAACCTTCAGTATGTGTGCCAGAACATGGCATGCAAAGGCATTTTGCTTGGCACACACCTCTCAGGGCAGGATGGCAGGGGAGCTATGAGGGGCCTGATCCTTGTTGTGGCAGTATAACCCCAAACCCTTTCCTACTCTCTGTCCCAATGTGTGCGTGCACCCACTACTAGCAACAAACTAGGCTGAGGCTCTGTGGACCCTGGTGCAGCTGCTTGCAGCCTCCCCACCACCTGCTGCAAGTAGCTCAGGCTCCGTGGCGGGAATCAGGGGCCTGCCCAGAACCCAGGCCGGGTGTGGCAGAGAGCTGGGAGGCTGCAAGTGGTTGCATCTGGGTCTGCAGATCCCCAGCCCAGCTCGTTGCATGTGCGCCTGGGGGCAGACAGCAGGGTAGGAGCTGGGGCTGCGCTGCGACAGCAAAGACTGGGCATACTGCAGCTCCCCTACATCCGCCCCTGGCGCGCAACATCTTACAAGTCGAGGTTATGAGTGTTTTTGGCATTTTGCCCAACAACGTTGCCAACCCCTGGTCTTGTACCTTTCATAATTAGTAAACTGTATGAAATGTGAACTCAGGCTCCTGAAATCTTAACTGTTGGACAATGAGGCAAAGTTCTTGAATGGCATCATTTGCAATTTAGTATTCTATAAACATCAAAACAGAGAATACAAAATTTCTGCACAAATATCTTTCTATCATTGGAAATCAAAGTTTATGCATGCCAGGACTTTCTAGGAAATGGTCAATATTTCTTTATTCAATATTATGGTCACTGTGCAAGAAAGAATGTTTTTTATTGTAGGATGCCCCTTTTATCCATCATTTGCATCTGTCTGTGATAATGAGTAGGCCAGTGCAGAGAACAAATGCATCCTTCTGCTGGATGAGGGACTAGTAATTTAACTGCACTCTGTTTACTGAAAACCAAGTCAGAATTACCATCAATATAGTTGGATGCAGTATGCAGACCTCCATTATAAGACTGCTGGGTGGAAAGAATAGTTCATAGGAAAGGGCAAATGCTTTGGTTTGTTCTGAGCCTTCTTGATGAAAAGCAAACCACTATTATGAGTTAGGTTTTAGCAAATGTTCCCACCTAGGCTCTGTCAAAGAGAACCCAAAAGTCTGATTCCAGTGCCATTGGCACCCTGAGCAAGTAGAGATCACAGCATCAGCACACCAGTTCATAGTCTCCAGAACAGGAAAATACAACCTCTTCTACAAGCCAGACTCAGAGGACCCAGAGTCCCACAGGCAATGATAAACTTTAATCTCTTTCAGCTTTTTCCTGTCACCAGAACACAGTATGGAGGCCATTGCCAAGTTTGATTTCAATGCTTCTGGAGAAGATGAACTGAGTTTCCGGGCTGGTGATAGTCTAAGGGTAAGTAAATGATTATATGAACCCGGTCAGATTTAACTGTATCAACCTGTCCATCCAGCAGTCATTCCTGCCTGTGGCAGGGGGTCAGGCTAGATGATCTGTTCAGATCCCTCCTGACCCTAGCTACTATGAAACTATGAAACATAGGATGTCTTGAAACAATGGTTCATATGCTACTGGTGTCCCATGCAGGTCCATAGAAAGCTTTCTCATAACACACTGCGTACAGCCTTATTTCCAATTGTTCCATTGTTATAAAAGATGGCTATCCTATAGCAAATAACTTCCATGATATTACTTTTTCCTGTAAATAATTGCTGTAGTTGCAGCAAGGATTTTATGCAAAGGAAAGTGGCAAAGGAATTATCCACAAAATAATCTCTGTATTAAAAGGTGGTACATATACTGTGAAAAAAGTTTGAGAGACTCTAGGCTAGCATATTATGATGCTTTCAGGAAAGAAGAGAGAGTTGGTAGGAAAAGAGTGGGAAGTAGTGAAGGACGAGTATCAGCAATGTAGAGCAAGCACGTGAAACTTCCTATTTAGTCTTTATTCATTTATTCTCTGTTTGTAACTGTTTGTCTCTTGTTTTCCCCAGAGGATGACTAAGGATAAACCCACATGCCTTCACATAATTGCCCATGGACTTTTCACCCCATAGTACCCTGTTCCATACTCATTCCACTCCAGCCAAAGACATCTAAACGTGACTCCCTTTAAAACTCACCAAGTCCCCCGCTTAACTGGACAAAAGGGAGGTTGTTGAGGAATGAGATCCAACTACTCAACCTTTGCAGGGCACCTTGAGCTTGCCCTGCAGCTCCCTTTGCTGATCCAATGCTAGGCTCCCCTCTCAGTTTTGCCCCTGTCAAAACCACCACTTTTCATTTTACTTTCCCATAATTTCTTGAGGCTTATGAGAAAGTTGGCTCCATCCAGAAGGTCAACTATTAAGAGAGATAGGATATATCCTTTAACCCTCCACTACAGGATTTTGAAAATTTGACCTCTAAAGTGCTTCTGATGCTTTCTCAGCCCAAACTTGGTCTTTATATCCCAGTTGCCTGTACCTTGGCATCCTGGGTTAAATGTATTATCTCTGTTTGGTCAAGAAACCTGAATTCTATTCTTGCCCTTGCCACTGGTCTACTGGGTAACCCTAAGCAAATCATGTCTCTGTGCCTTGGTTTTCTCCACCTGAAGCTGAGAATAATAGCAGCCTCCTTTGTAAAGCCCCTTGGGATCTGCTGAATAAAAATGCCAGAAAACCACTGGCTGTTATGGCTGTTGCTTATTTTCACTGAGAATATGCAGGCAGAAAGCCAGACACATGCAGACATTGCACCCTTCCTCCCAGATGTGACTGAAATAACTCCCTAAAAGCCAAGACACATCAGTAAATAAACCAAAGGGGATATCTCTTTCCCGTTCTGTCTCTTTCTCACAAACACATGTGCATGTGCGCACACATGTGTATGCAAAGCCCCTAGCTGCCCCCCTTTTGCTGCCTGCACAACCTGCTGGGGTTTATCTTATCTGATTTGTGAAGCAGATAAGGCAAACAGTATTGATGTGGAGATTAAACAAACAGGAAACATGAGGCCCTGAACCAGCACAGACAGGAGGAAATCCACACCCCAACCCCATTCTCTGAGAGAATGACACTGAGAGGGCCCGTCTTCTGTGTACCAAGACCTTGCAGGTGGCTTGTTCCAGAAAACTTGCTGCTAACAGAGCTGGCTCCAGGCAGGAGAGAAGGGCTTACTGCCATAGTTGCACCTATTTTAGAACCGAGCGCCAGAAAGGAAAGGAGTTGTATCCCATGTTGCCTACTGGGAAGGACAAGAGACACCGTTGCCTTCTGTCGTGTGGGGGAGGAGGAGGACAGGGGCATCAACTGGCATAACAGCAGGGAAATCCTCAGCCCTTCCCCACCCAGTCTCCTTTTGCACAGGTGAAAGGACTACATGAAGAGTATATCAATACAGAATCAGTTCCAGAAATAATAACTCCTTGTCAATGCTGAGCAATCAAAGAGTGTGAGTTACCCTCTTTGTCCCATTAATGAGATTGGCTTAAAAATCATGAGATTTACATCAATACATAAATAAATATGGGCGGGGGGAAGAGGGGTTGCTGTCTTCTGTTTTCTGAGCCTTCAGGGCTTATGGCTTCAAGCTTTTTTTCACAATCAGAAAAGATAGGTGCTTTTTCATAAACTGAAAAGTGAGATTCTCCTGTATTACGGGAACTGGAATTTTAAAAGGAAGCCACAAACTGCAACACTGGTAGGAAAATCATGACAGCAGACAGCACTGCTAGGTACTTGCCACCTGTTCCCTCCCCACCAGCTTCAGGCTGCATCAGGACCATGATGGGGTTGAGCCAGAGTGCAGCACACTCCGGCAATCCTTGTTTAGCAGGACAGTTCCTGGGGGCTATTCCAGCTGGCATCAGTAAAGCAGTATGGAGGCAGCTCCAATTTGCAGTGTATGCTGCCCCAATGTATCCCCAGGATCTAGGGAAACAAAAAAAATGGCTTTGAATTACCTTTGCCTTTTCCTCTGTATTTGCCTTAGGGCAGGCTCAGCACAACTAGGAACTCAGCCCACTGATTTTATTACATGCAGTGACAGTAACATGTACATGTAGACATACACTTAAGTAACAGTATTTGAGATTTTTCGTCTTTTGCTAAATTGAGACACTCCACTGCAAACTATTAAACAGCACAAAGAACTGCTTAAACCCACTCTAAGTCTTTCAGAGCAGGACTCCATCTCAGAGGCATTAGAGATGTGCAGCCCACATCCCTCAGCCATCCAGCAAAGCCTGCCAGAATAGGGATAAAACTAACAAGCAGTATCTCTAATTCCACTCTACCTTCCTCATAGCTTTATTTCAACTCAGCTAGCCTTTGGCTACCAGCCCTGTTGCAAGTGCGAGGAGTCATGAGATTGGGATGCCAAAGTTCTCGGCACCTGCAAACCTGATGCAGTCTGCTTTTATCTTTCCACAGAATTCCAAATGTTCTTCCTTTTTTCAGTGACTTTTCTATCTAACTACCTTGCCTTTCTCAAGGAGGTTTATTTATTCTTTTTGTCTGATGCAGATTTTAAGCTCCCAGGAAGAGTGGTACAAGGCTGAGCTGAGAAGTCAAGAGGGATATGTCCCCAAGAATTTCATCAATTTTCAAATTCCTGTGTAAGTACGACAGGGAGCATGTGTGTTTCCCTTTGGCTTCTCAGAAAATTGTAGTGTGTGTTCACGCATGCTGGAGAAAGCACTGATTGCATTGTACAGTTTGGAATAGGAAGGGACCCTGACAAAGCTCCACACACAGCTTTGCCAGTTCATCTTATTCCTGTCCTGTAGCCCCCTTGCTAGTGCAATCTTGGATGGCCTCCAAATTTCTATATCACTCTCAATTGACTCCTTTGTTATTACTACTCAGAGGGATGTTTCAGGAGCTGTTTCTAGCTCTCCCTTTGACAGAAGGGGAATTGCCATAATATGAAGTCTTAGTGACAAAAAACCTAGTGGAAAAAAAAGAATAGGAGATTTTTCTCTCTCAGAACAAGTAAAAACCCTCCTAGTAGACCTTATGAATCAAAGCCCCCTGTCTGCATATCTGTTTCCTTTGATACACTAGAGGTCAGAGTGATGTTACATGAGAAATGGTGTCCATGGGTTGTCAGAGATGACAGGCATGTAGCCCATAGGCCCTCAACTCTGCCTCCTCCTTTGAAGTGCCCTGATTTTGCAGCTGGACATGGAGCAGTCAGACACATGGCTTTCCCATATTGCTCCCCACTGTGATGCTGCAGCAAGTTCAATAGGAGCAGGACAAACAGGATTGCAGTTTTATGGAGGATTCTACAAATTTAGATGCATATAAACTACTGTGCTATCTGACCCAACAATGCTATTGTACAGTGCACTTGCAAACCTTTTCTTTTGATTGGCAGAAATTTTCCATGAAGCTATAGCTGCTTATGCCTCCTGCTTTGAAAGTGCTGCAGTATTTCAGAAAAAAAGCATGCAGGGGCTTTTTCCTACTATACCTAGTATATTTGCCAACCAATACTGTTTTTTGCATATTATTACCCTGGGGTAGGTGTTAGAAAGGCTGTAGGTACTAGTGGGATTGTACTGTCTGTGAATGCTGATATGTGACTGCCCCCTGTTGGATGGACCTTAGCAGACCTTTTGTGTATGAATTCCACCTGCTGCCTGAACTGAGGGACTTTTAGTTCTACAAATACAGGCTTGTATTCATTCAGTTCAAGTGGGATGAGTTCTCTTCTTCAGTCCTTCATGTGGACTGCTAGCTGTTGACTGAGGTGATTGTGCTTCAGGTAGTTATACCACCAGTGCCTTCCTCGCACACATGGTACACTTGAATCACATACTAATTATGTCTTCTGCCACTTTCTATTTCCCTCCCTCCCCTGCACATGTGCGTGCTTACATTCTCATGAGCTCTCTCTCTCTCTCTCTCTCTTCCTCTCCCCCCCATGCCCCATACAATAGCTTAAATTAAACCTTTCCAGTTTGATTTCCTTTTCCTTTTTAGAGCAGCAAGAAATCCATGTTTTTTAAGAAGTTCAGGCTGAACATTGTCAGTAGATAACGAAAGGAAGTTATTTGCTTTTCATGAAGAGCAGTTTTCCCCTCCTATAAACTATGCTTTCCGGACATGCCCTGTTAGTAGAGATGTTCATGTGGCATCCTATAGACCAGGAGCAGCAAGCTCTTTTGGCCCCCTGGGCTGGATCTGGACTGGAGGGCTCCTGTTGCACTGGATCTGGACTACAAGAAGCCTCACCAGCTGGATCTGGATCCACCTCTGGCATCAGGCCCTGCAGCTTGTAGTGTCAATTGCTGTTGGTTCCTGATCCATGAAGATTAATACATGCACTGCTTTCACCCACATATTCCCAATGGAGATATCTATGCCAGATTTTGGCAGTGAGCCCTGTTCCCAAACTCACAGCCCCTCCAGGAGCAAAGCAGGCCATATTTTTTACATCTGTGTTCTCAACCCTTTCTTCACTCCTTCCCCTGCCTCTGCTCACTCATTCTCTTTCTCTTCCCTCTTTTTTTTCTCTAATTCACCTTTCTTATTCATGTTCATGTGATCTGTTCCATTTGACAGCTGGTTTAATGGGAGGATATCCCGCCATGAGGCAGAGAACCTACTCATAAACAAAGAAATTGGCTCCTTCATCATCCGAGCAAGCCAGAACTCCCAGGGTGACTTCTCTATCTCTGTCAGGTACCTGCTACTTGCAATTTCTTTCCATCTTTTCCTGGCCAGTGCAATCCTCAATCTGCTTCTTGACAGGAACCCTAACATGGCACTGCCTTTTGGGAAGCTTGTGTGTTGCCAGTCACTGGTCACTGGAAGATCTACTTTGTAGTCAAATAGGAATAAATGAGGCATCTGCCTCCCAATTGTTTCTTCCTCCTTCAGAGTGACACAACACATGCCCAGTGCCACAGCTGTACCACCAGCTGTCCTCCTCCTTTTGCTTGATGTAGCAAAAAGGAGAGCATCTTTGGGACAGCTTCTCCAATACAGAACATGTGCCTTCCAGGTGTTTGCTTTGTAGAATGACTGAGATTGCTGAACCCCATAATATTAATTAGGAGGTGATTTCCACCATTAACATGACCCTTGTTGATGTTGTATTTTTGTAGTTAGCTGACTGATTCCTTTACAAAGCCACATTCAGATTCAGCACATGCAGGTTTATCTCCACGTATGTCACTTTCTGGAAGTCTGAATTTGAGCCCAGAACCCACAAGGGGCCTTGAGATCCTTCTGGATAAAAGGGTTTTGAGGAAGGCAAAGTTGTAAGCATCTGATATTTTTATTCCCATTGCTCCCAGGCATGAAGATGATGTTCAGCACTTCAAAGTGATGAGGGATGCAAAGAACAACTACTACTTGTGGACAGAGAAATTCCAATCTCTAAACAAGTTGGTGGAGTACTACAAGACAAACTCCATCTCCAGACAGAAGCAGATCTTCCTGAGGGATGATAGCCGAGAAGAGAAGGTATCCCTGGGACTTCCAAAACAATCCGTATAGGATCCTATGTGAAAAGGAATCTAGCCCTAGCATGTTGTTTCAGAAGACCTTCCTTAGACTCTCAGCGAGGTCACTAGGGTGGTGGGCCTCTCAGCCCTGTTGATTGCTTCATAAAAACATTTTGTAACTGAGAATAATTTTCTGTCTCCTTTTAGGACAGCAAAGAGTATGTAGCAAATCAGGATTTGAGGAGCTTTGGCAGAGCCATGTGGGGGCCCCAAGGCTGGAATAGCAGGAAGTGCTGTAGGGGAGGACTGAGGTACATTGGCATAGTTACAGGAGAAGGCAGGATTTGTTTTCCAAAGCAGGAGTTGTGAAATAGGTTTGAGGAAAACTGCTGGGAAATAGAAAAAGAGAGGGGGAATACTTAGTCTAGTGGCAAGTTTGGGAAAACAAGACTATTAATTTAGTTTCTTTCTCTCCTTGAATATAAACTGTGTGCATTTTAGCTGAAAATTCTCACCAAGGAATCACTGATCCCTTATTTACAACACAAAGCAGGGAGGTATAGAGGTACAGGAGACAGAATGTAGGAGAAGTGGCGAAAGGGGCAGAATGGTACCTACTAGGAGAATTCAGAAGTTCTGAATTGTAATTGATGGCAGTCACTCATCGTGGTGCCCTGTGACCAGTGGGTTCCCTCAAGGCTCTGTCCTTGGACCCATACTGTTCAACATCTTC
>NW_017728931.1:53083940-53091831 GCF_001723895.1 Crocodylus porosus
AGCTGACTTCCTGCCCTTTGGGCAGGGGGCTGGACTCGATGATCTCCCGAGGTCCCTTCCAGCCCTAATGTCTATGAAATCTATGAAATCTATGAGTCTGATTTGTGAGGAAGATACAGTAAAAATGTTTGGTGAAACAGATAAATCCTTGTCCATTGAATACCTGTTTGATTCACAGCCTGGAGAATAAAGGTATGACAGAGCAGAAGCTGCCAGCCATTGCAAATGCAGTGCTGAGAGAGAGGGAACATGTGGTAGCTGCAGTTCCTGAATCTGTGCTTAACTAGAAAACAGATTCTGGTGTTAAATCACCAGGATGAGCAGGGTAGAGGCAAGGCAGAATATATGCGACTTGCTGTCTGTGGCAGTAAAGTTTTATAAGCTACATAGTGGGTATTCTTTTGGGCTTCAAAAAACAGAAAGGATATACTTTTCAATCTGATAAAGGGGCATCAATTTGTTGACCCCTTCAAGACCACTTCTCTGCTTTTTCCAGTGCATTTCCAGGGTTACAGCTAATAGCAGAGCACAGTCTGGAGGAGGAGAAAGAAAGTGTGTATAGAGGAAGATGCTTTATCTGTAAAACAATTTGCTAAGGCCTCCAGAGAGCAGAAGAAAAGGAGAGAGGGGATAACATTTTCTCCAAGATGTAAACAGATAAATTAAAAAATTGGGCGGAGGAGGGAAGACTGTTGGTGGGGCCTATACTTCACTTAGTTGCTGTGATGATGCGTATGTCAAGGCTCATACAGCACCTGATACATTGGGTCTTGCTCCTAAGTGCTGCAATAGTAAACAGTTATGATGATGATGATGATGATACATAAATCCAGAGGCAGAGATGCTTGAAGCCTGAGACCAGAGTTTTCAAGAGAGCTTCTCTCTCATTTAGGTGTTTTAACACATGCTCAGATTTTCAAAAGAACTCAACCCACTGAGTACATGTTGAGTGCATAGGAGGGTTTTGATCCAGGGACATCTAAAACACCTGCTGAGGACTGTCACTATGGGATGCTAGATGCCAAACCTTTTTGAAAATCTGGCTTGTTGGGCATGTTGAGGACTTGAAAGTATATCCCTAAGTGTGGGTCCAGTCAGATAGCCAACCACATGAGGCTACACCTACCCTTATTCACAGGAAAAATAAAGGACTCAGAGAGGGGAGAGATGGACTTCAAGTACCCTTGGTTATTTTTAGAGGAAGCACTGGGGATTGGCTCATCCTGTCTATTCAGAGTAGAATGGATGCAAGGTAAAACCCACTCATGTATTTTCAAATGGGCTTGAGGCCTTGAATTCTTACATGCACCGAATGAAGGAAAGTGACTGTGATGAAGATGCAAAATACAGGGTTGCAAATTTGTTCTTTTTTCACTGGGGCAGGAATTCTCTTTTACACAGACTTTAGGGCTTGGAGGAATAGTGGGAGAGTAATATCAAGGGAGCAAATAGTTTGGGGTACTGACTATAAGGGTACTAGCAAAAAGGTACTACACTTCATCTTACCTTTCTTATTAATATGTCTTCAGGAGAGGCATGGTGGAAGCCTGGAACGGGGAGCACCAGAAGGGTTACGTCTGAGTGGAGCAGCTGCAGATGTCCGAGCATCAATGTCTAAGAGATATTTAGATCACTCCTCAATCATGATGCAGCAGCAACAGCAACAGGTAGTACTGGGAAAGTGGGGAAGGTTGAGCTGAACCCAGGCTCCAGAACACATTACTCTCTGCTTACTAGGAGCTGGGTTGTCAGTTATCTACCTGTGTGATTGGTTTACCCTGACTCCTTTTCATGAAACAGAAAGAGTTATGTATCTGAGGGTGATGTAGCAACAATGTGTGATGCTAGCCTGGTGACATCTTGTGGCCTAAGATAAATATGTGACTTTGTTATTGTCCTGGGAGCATCAGCTCTCATGCAGCATACCTGCAGAAGTCATAACTCAGCAATACCCATTCTCACTGGAGAGCTGGGAACCAAATGGTGAAATATGGGGAAATGTTATGGTCCAGTAGAGCTTGGGTCAAGACCAAAAATCATCTCAAACAGGTGCGAAATAACACCGTGTGTACACACACATGCATGCATGCAGGCATACACATGTGCACACACTCACAAACACACATATCCCTCACACATCCACCCCTATGCCTAGGATTTCCTCTCAGTTCTCTAAAACAAATCAAACCCTGCAGCCAGTTTTGTTTGTTTTATGGTGCTAATAGCATTCAGCATCACAGTGCATATTGAGGATGGGACATGAGTTTGTTAACACTGAGAGAATTTGATTTCCTTCAGTGCTGCCCCAGACTCCCTTTTCCTGAGGTGAATCCTTGATTCCCTCTTCAGCGATGGGGTCCTTTCCTCTTCAGATTTTCTACGTGCATATAAAAAATACTCTTATCTCAGGATTTTCGGGAGAGAATGAATAATGCAGCCCATCCTGATTGATTTGGCTAGGAAACAGCTTTAGAGGGAGAAGGGATTGGCTCTTGACTGCAGTTGTAAATGCTGCAATAATATTGGCCTCATCCAAGAAGAACACTGCTTCTAACAGGGGAAAAGGATAGGCAAGAGGAAGGCCAAGACATGCAAACTGAGATCTGGTCATGCCTACCCTTTAGACTGACAAAACTGCAGGTAAGACCAGATGGGCATTTGAAATGTCAGGTACTGACAAAGACAAGTAGGGAGAGATAGAGGCCAATAGCTATGTACAGAGAACTAAAACTGCTGCACTTCCTCCCCACTCCCAGCTGATACAGCTGATCAAATACTGCGTCACTGAAATGCTTCTGAACCCTGGGCCAGCATGACTGGTACAAGATCTAACTCTGCCACACCTTTACCATTAAAATGGGTCATGGACTGAATAGGCCTGAAGTCAGATGTGACACCAAAGACTTGATAAATCAGAAAAGGATCATATCTGAGGAAGACGAATGGGTTGTTTGAACATGTAGGTCTTGGCTGCATCTAACTGAAAGTGTTCCCTACTTGGGCTTGTCTGTGCTGCCTGTAACACTAAGTGCACTCTTGTGCCACTTCTCTGGTTTTCATCTGATATTTTTCTTTCTCTGATCTTGTTTTAACTGGATCAGTGGCTTCTAAGGCCTGTTCCATTTCCTCTGCAGAGAGAAGCAGCACCAAGGGAGAGAAAAGCAGCTGGATATTCCCCAGCATAAGCATGTGCCTAGCCAGTACAGATCCAACATAGCCAGATCCTGTGCTACTCTCAGCATAGGGACTTTGCCAGAAAAAAGGGGGATGTGGATGGTTGCTGTGAAAGTGGACTGTTGACTGGATCTTTCATACAGATTGATCTAGGGAAGTGATTTCAACCTCTGAGAAGAGAAGGAATGTATCTGGAGCCTATCTAGTTTGAGATTCTGAGCCAAAATGACACCCACTGGAAAACCCACTCCTGTTAGGTGCATTGCCCTGGAATCCAGTGAACACAGGGGAAAAAACTCCCTGATAAGTATAAGTAAGAAATGGGTACCCTGGCTGGATCCTGAAACTGTGACACCCGGTAACTCTGAAATCCTCCATCCCCATGACACGACTGAGTATATTTATGGCTCTTCTTTTGCTCTTTAACTTTCTAGGAGAGGTATGGAGGGAGCCTGGATAGGAAGGATGCTCTAAGAGACCATGGGCAAGTAAGTGCACCATCTGTGCACCGGAGACATACAGATCCACTGCAGCAGCAACCCCAGGTAGGTGGTGTGTATAGCATGCCCTTCTCTATCCTCTACCAGATCTCCATTCAGGAAAACAGGTAAAGAGTTAACCTATTTACCCACCAGCATGGAGGTCCCACATTGGGGGCTGGGGGGGGCACACACATTTGTATTATATCTGATGTGATGTGATGTGATGTGATGTGATGTGATGTGATGTGATGCGACTGGAGCACCTGAAAAGGATGTTCTTGTGATACATGCTCCACCCCAGCCACTTCAGTTCTGCTTGGAGGAACTATCCCTATATTGAGAAGGATCCCAGGGACTCCTGCTAATGCAAGTCCCAGTCCTAAGTGTCCCTTTTATTCAGGGTTGGGCGGGGGGGTTTGCTGGTATCCTGATGGTTGTTCCATTGATTTCCATACTGATAGCATAGTTTTATTTTCTGCTGTTGAATTTCTTACTCTCTGGGGTGAGTGTCATGGGGGGATGTTTGTAAGCTTTGGGGTTGATCTGTCCCTATCTCCTTCTCTTCAGCAAACGCTGTGGGTCCGTGCCCTGTATGATTTTGAGGCAATGGAGTATGATGAACTTGGCTTCCGCAGTGGAGACATTGTAGAAGTCCTGGACAGCTCCAACCCCTCTTGGTGGAAAGGTCGTCTGCGTGGTGAACTTGGGCTCTTCCCTGCCAACTATGTTGCACCTATCGGCCGATGAATTCAATACATGCAGGGACGTATGGTGATGGAGCTGCTCTAAAGTAATGGAGGCAGAGAGCATCTCCCAGGCACCTGGAACATAGAGCATTTGTATTATAATAGTAATTTATTGGCAATTGAACCTTTAAATCGTTTATATTAAAGGGACCTGTGGAAAAGGGTAGGTTTTTTTCCTCATATTACATCCTGGTGTGGGATGCAGCAAGAACACCAGATTGTCCATAGGGTCTCACTATGTCTTCCCTACATCTCTTTGGATAAATATTGATAAGTTAGGCAGGCCATGCTATAATTAGCTCTGCCATCCAGGAATCCACCTCTCACAAGGCAGGTGTCAGTTTGTAGGAAACTTCACCTCCACCTTTTGGAACCTGTCACATGCATGAGTCCCTCTGGGCTCAACTCTCTTTTATTACCCCTTTTCTTCAAGGCAAATACAGCAATGGGGAGAGCACCATGGTTTAGTCAGGTGGTAGTAACTGTCTGTGGGTATACTTGAGGAAGGGAGATAAAGTAAAGGGATCTTGAACTCTGACAGGGGAATTCAGGGAAAACCTGGCTTTTCAAAGAAGACACTTTCTGAGTTATCCCTCTTGTGTTCTCCTAAGGCATCCCATTATGGGGACATAGCAAGGGGAGGGATGGAGCCACATGAACTGCTATACAGAGAAGTTTACGTGTGGAACCAATATGTGGGAAAAAGAGGAGCTTTGCTGCTTCTAACAGACCTGCCCATGCTGTATAGCAATTTGTCCATTTACTAGCTGCCTTCCACAGAAACCCTGCACTTTCTCTTGAACATGCTGATAAGCAGGCCTGGCTTTTCAGCCAAGCCAATATTCAGCAGCTGAGAGAAAAGTAGATACTGCTGGCTGTTTTTTGTTAGACTATATCTTTTTTCACTGGTTTATTGCTGCCCCAAAATTCTTTCTATATATTTTAGGGAATCTGGTATCCCTGTGTTTATAAACATGAGTTCTTGGTGTCATATACTGTCCTCCTGGATGTGTTTATGTAAATCCATACATGTGGTCAGGCACATGCCATCCTATAAGATTATTCCACAGTGTGGGGAATGACAGAAGGCCAAAAAAAGAGAAAAAACCCCCAAAACCATGCATACGACAAACATACAGGATTGGGTGCCACCATTACAGTTTTCACCCAGCTGATTTCCTGTGCCTTTTATGGCCTCTAGTTTCCATGTGTCTAGTCCAATTGTTCTCAACCTTTTTAGGCTCAAGGGCCCCCTTGAAAAATGCCAGCTCTTAATTTTCATGTGTTATTTTACTACAAAAAATAGTAGAGCAATTCTTCTTTTGTTGCAAAGAACTCAGAAAGTCTACAACATATTATAATGTTTTTGATACTGAGAATTCACATTTGAAATTTGTTTGCACATGTAACAATGCTAACATTGCATGGCACCCTGGGATGCTGAGGCATATTGGTTGAGAATCACCGGTCCAATGTCTTTCCCGCCTCTTCTCAGTATCTCTTGTTAAAAATGCGACTGTATGCTCAATGCCAAAAGCAATCTCCTGCTAGCACCGTCATATTTTAGTCCATTAGAGATGCTATATTTGAGATAGGGCTACTACTTTACTTGTGAGAGTGCAGTGAATAATGTTTGATCCATGGAACAGGCTCCTCTATATATCTGGTTTTTTAGACAAAATGAGATAAATGCACAGCACAGTAGCAACAAGACTGAGATTTTAAAAAGGGGAGAAAGAGGAAGTGATGAATAAATGACACACTGAAATGCAAATAAATAGTAAATGCACATTAACATTTGTTAAAACCCTAAGACAGAAACGTCTTGATCACTGCTGCTCATCCAAGTTGAAATTCAACAAAATGCCACAATAAATAATACTGTACCATATCTGGGACCTCAGAGTCAGTAAGGAAATTCTGATTTGTAGGTCTTTGGACAGAAGGAAAATACAATGTACGTGAAAAGCAAACCAGATGCATCAATAACATTGTTTCTGCCCTTTAGTAGTCTCAACTGAAAAAAAACACTAAAAACCTCATGTCAGAGTCTAGCCCAGTGAAGATGACATTGTTCCACTGTCACAAGACGTGCAACATTTGGTTTCATTGAGCAGGGAGGAGCTTTTGTTGAGAGCTGAAGGGGACTAGAAGAAGAGCAGTCTACTGATAAATAAAGTATATAAAAAAAAAAGCTTTACATATAAAGCTGGTCATTGTTTATAGAGGCAAAACTATGTATCTATTTGCTTATCCCAGTTTAGAAGGATAAGTTTCATAAAATAGATGGAAATTATACATTCAGTTGAATGTGACATTAGAGAGACAAATTAGGTGTGGTAGAAGTGGGTTTATTCCTGTTTTTTCTGAGTGTGCATGTGATTGGTTATATACAGGCTAGATATGGGCCTGTTCCAACACCCCTGTATTTATGAGTGTCTTGTTCTCTGAGTAGTCCCAGTGAAGTGAATGGATTGGCATTAGAATCTTGCTCTAAGTGATTCCACAGCTTCAAGGGGAACTTTTTAAAGACCAGGTCAAGACTTGGAAGATGGGAAATTTAGATCAAGGGGAAGAGAAGAACAAGGCAAAGGAAGATAGAAGAGGAAAAAAAAATCAAAGACCAGCAGAAGTACAAAAGCAATATTAATGTTGACGATTTGAGACTTGGAGCTGACCAAAGAGGACAAAACAGTCTTTCATATTTTCCCTCATCATCTTATAATATGTTTCAATTAATTGTTGGTATGTTTAAATTTATTTTATAAGTTGAAACTGAGAATTGCTTTTACTTTTACCGAGTTTCTAGAGATCCAGTCAGTAATGAAGATGTGGTTGCAAAACATTAACTGAGGATAATCTGCTTAATGTTCAGCTATCTCTTTGCATATTTAAAGTTCCTTTGCAAGGATTAAATATTTAATTAAAACTGGACAGTAAGTTGCAAGAACTCCAATGTGAAGTGATGGTTTCTTGAGGTAAGGGTAGATTTCCACATGATTTTTTAAATTAACATTTCAAGAATTAATATCTGAGGCAGTTAAATCAATGGATCTATGTGTCTGCTTAATTAGTCATAGGTTCAAGGCTTTAAAATTAGCCTGTCATATGCTGCATCTTGCTCGTGGTCATCAACATTTTATAAAGAAATAATCCAAGAATACAGTCTGGGTGATATCCTACTATGACACTAAAAAGGTGGGGACAGGGGTGAGGGGGAGACACTCAGTTAAGTATTTTGCTTCATGTTTGTCATAAGCAAAAATGACAGCCTATGACAAAAGGGATTACAAACAGGGACAAAAACAAGGAGGGTACCTGGAAAGAAAAGACCTTTTCTTTGAAGGAAATGCTATAGGAGTTGGAGTGCATGTGGAGGGAAGGTAGAACCACGGTTTCATAGATTTCATAGATTTCATAGACATTAGGGCTGGAAGGGACCTCGGGAGATCATCGAGTCCAGCCCCCTGCCCAAAGGGCAGGAAGTCA
>NW_017728931.1:53092551-53106745 GCF_001723895.1 Crocodylus porosus
AAGATGTTGAACAGTATGGGTCCCAGGACAGAGCCTTGAGGGACCCCACTGGTCACAGGGCACCATGATGAGTGACTGCCATCAATCACAACCGGCTTCGTCCCGCTGCGAAGCCCGGGCACGATTCCGGCTTCGTCCCGCTGACCTGCCCCGGAGCCGGGCAGGCGGGGGGCGGCTGCCAGGGCCCCGGCAGGCGTGCGGGGCCCCAGGGTCGGTGCCTGGGGGGGCCCAGGTCAACCACCACCTCGCGGCGCGGCGAAATTTTTCTAAGTCCCGCGTCTGACATCAGGTCAACCCGGTTCTAGCTCCGGGGCCCCGGAGGTAGCAACGCAGCCTGCAGGACCTCCGCACGGGTTTGTTAAGCACAGCTCAGTTGGGTTCACTTTGTCTGAATTAGCTTTTTGCCATCAGCATGGTGAAAATCCATGTTTTATTTACATCTCAGTGGTTAATAAGGATGGGTAAAAACACTAAGTGAAAATCTTCTCTAACAAAAGCTTTCACTGAACATTCTGCATCACATAACCACTATCCCTCTGCAAATAAACATGTATCAGGGTCTATGTTTTGGAGACATTTAGAATATGGCTGGTTATATTCTGGCTGCTGCCTAAGAAGAGTGTATAGGGCTATTCTTAGTACCTCCATGCAAGGTAACCTCTGAAAGTACAATGAGGTAAAACAATCAGATCTCTTTCTGTTTCCCAGAACAGTCTTGTGTTTCAGTGATCTGCCTTAAAAATCTGGGGTTAGCACAGTGGTATAGCTATGGTGGTTCAAAGAATATTAGACCATTAAAACTGAGCACCTAACTGCTTTGTTGTAGGCTCAGTGATTGCCCTTTTCTGCCTCTTCCCAGCAAAGGATGTTGTTGCAGGCCCTTGGAAGACATTGGCAGCAGCTTCTGCAGAGAGCAGCCATGGAAGGTCTTCCAGAAAAGGCCAAAAGTGAAAGCTGTACATTGGTACTCAGGGCCCCACAGCAATAAGAATAGGGCCCAGAAGAGCAGCACTGATGCCACCCAGGTTAGCAGGGCCAGCACCTGAGTAGCAAAAGCAGCAATAATCCAAGAGATAAGTTAAAGGGAGTGATAGGCTTGGGTGGGGAGTTGACAGGTGTCTTGCATTGCATTTCATTAACCTGGCCAGTTAACATGGGGGATCATTACATAGAAAGAACTAGTACACCTGACAGTGCCTTGGCATGTGACAAGCTGGGCTAGGGCTCCTGTCGGGATCCAGCTTCATTTGTGCAGGGTTTAGCTACCCTATGTGCTGGGGTGTGCACACTGTTCCCAATCACATACCAGAAGTCCCTTGCAGCGTGTTCCCTCCAGTGCTGTATGTGGCCTGCTGCCTCTCCCTACTCTGCACAGCCAAAATGCCTCACAGTACTTCTCAGCTGCTGCAACTCAGCACCTCCTGTCCGCCAGCACTCCTGAGAGCAGCAAGGCACAATTTTGCCTCTAGTCTAACAGAGGAACACGCCTCTGTTTTTCTCAGACATCACAATCTGTTCGGTGTATGTGGTTAAATTGCTTTTAAAGGGAACCCTATAGAGACCGATTAAACTGTTAATGCTCCCAAATGATTCGAGAGCTTTCATTTATTTGCAGAAAAAATGTGTATTGAGTAAAGAGTAACTGATACCCAAGCCGCTTCTAAGTGCTAAAGGGTTTGCATTTCATCAGTAGAAGCAGAAAGTGAATCTTTAAGGGCAAAGCATTGCCAATTTCTCTAGGTTTTTAGTGGCTGCTTTACTGTGACAGATTTCTGATGGTTTAATCTCACGAAATGCAAAAGAAGTCTGTTATAGAAGCAGAACTGACAGAGGGGAAAGTTGTAGATTTAGCCTGAATCTACAAAGGGACTTTGGTGTGGCAGTGCTGAATGCTAGCCATATTCTTGAATTAAAACAGCTATAGCTACTGTGTTTTGCACTGATTCTAGTGCTGCTGGTGCAGGCTTACTTGTTTTCAGAGCAAGTCTACCCAGACAGAGCCTTTGGTGGACTTAGGCAAAAAGACCAGCTACTTTGTAAATCACAAGTGGGCCTAGGCAAAAGACTGGTGCTGAAATGCTTAGTTCATTCAAGATGTCAGTGCCTCAGAGTGGGGAACTTTATAGATACTCAAGTAATTTTACTGGTGAAGGCTCAGGTGCCAAAGTAGTGTGGCGGGGCGTGTGTAGATTGCAGTCCTGGATACAGGCACCTAAATTCCACATAAGTTACATTTTCAGGCACCTAAACCCATTTTGAGATCTGGCTCTTCACCCTCTGGTACAAGATTGCAGAGAATAGGTGGATGAGTAAAAAGTGTTCATTGACCTCAGTGTAGGAGAGAAATTCAAAGCACTCTGAATGTTTTCCTTGAGGAAATAAAACCTACTCAGTTAACGGTGAGTGTGCTAGCAAGCAAATGTGCTAGTAAGAAAATGCAGAAGATTTGCAAAAAGAAAACGAGCTCAAATACAATGAGAAGGAAAAAAGGAAGGAAGTTTATGCAGAAAAAGATGACAATTAAGATAAGTAAAAAGCCAGACCAAAATATATCAAAATATGTATTAACTGGAAACTGTAGGCCAAACTCTCATCATCAGCAGGAGCAAGTGCTTGTTATCACAGCCTGTGAGGATGTGGCTGTGGTGAATTCGGCCACTACATATGAAAATTAGGATAACTCTGTCAGGAAAGCAATTCACTACAGATGAGTTTACTGCACATTTGAATCCTAAAAGCTGTAAAATTGCAAGAACTTCCTGAAATCATGAGAAAGTTCAGTTCTCTATTTAAAAGACACTTCTGGGAAGCCCTTCAATGATAACCAGCAGAGATAATTGAGATAAAGAAAATAAAAGATATTTTTACCTCAGGTCTAAAAGTCGTTCAGACAGTACATCAGTTATGCTTTTACTGCATTGAGTACGTCTGACTTGCATTAAGCTCCTTGGGGGTAGGATCATGTCTCCCTCTCTGCTATAAAATACCTATGTTGCCAGTGCTCCAATATTAATAACAATAAATAGTAAGAAATAATAATAATGAAATTGAAAATGCACTTTGCTATGATCAAATAGTTCTAGGAGCTGCAGCATGTAAGTGATGCATGAGAAGTAGAACGTGGTTCAACATCTGTGCACAGCAAAATTTGATTAAAAAATGTAAGCTGTAACTTTTCCATCTTTTTTGATTCTTGCTGGCTCTGTACCGTATGCCATTATTTTTAACAATGTAAAGTGGGTAGAAGGGCACCCTCTGGCCATTTTGATCAGATGGCTTTTTATGTCCACTCTGCTTTCACATAAATGACCACAGGAGGTTCATAGTAATGGAGAATCAGGCTCCTGTAGTTTTATATCAGCCAACCATAGCTGTGTTTTGACACCAGCTGTTTTCCTGTCATTGATGAAGAAGGTCAATTAGTACAGGCCTGTGTAAATGATTTAACAAGTGACTAAGAGAAATGAAGAAGGCTACTAAAATATAGAGAGGATGCCTTAAAACATTAGGATGAATAAATAATAACATTTAGAAAGTCCAGTGGGCTTCTTTTTAGGCAAAACCCTAAACTGAAGATCTTGGATTTGCTATAAATACTGAAAAAATAAATTCACTCAACCTCTCATCAGTGGCTCTTGTTAAAGTCTTTTTGTTCAGAAGAATATGAAAGATCTAGTCTTTTATTTAATTTTAAACTAATATACAACAAAATATTTCTGACATGTTTGGACTTCTACATTTCCTAATCAAGTTATTATTCAGGAAAGTCACCTGGGAGGGGAATCCATGAACCACAAAAGTTTTCAGAAGAATGAATTAGCTGAAGATTTCTTGCTGCCCTGTAACCCCACTAAATTAATAGCTCATCCTTTTAATTCTGCTTCTGAGTGCAGCTATCATCCACGTGTATTAGGCAATGAAGCACACAAGTGCTTACACAACACAATTGTTAACATCAGGAATCAAAATTATAGCTAGAATCTCTCATGCGGAGAAATGGGCGCAAGCATGAGTGACTGGTGCCTCCTGAATCTGGGGGAGCATCCACAGAAGCCACCAACAGTGGCAGCCCTATCAGGGGGAGCACCAGCCCTGCGGACAGTATCGATGTCAGCCGTCAGGGGTGCATGTGCACTCCCGTGCACCCCCTACCAGTCACCTATGGGTGCAAGTTTCACGGAACAGAAATTTCATACAGCTGAAAAGTTATGCTGACATGAGTCATCCACATCTCTTCCTGATTTAAGGACTGAAATAAAAAGACACTGGTACTAAGACTCAGACAAGGTAGGTAAGGTAAAGAAGGTCAGTATAACCAGTGGCTCCAAGAAATGCAGTGGTTTTGCCCTCTCTTGGAATCGCTAAATCTTGACCAGGTGCCTTCCCAAATGATATGCTCTAATTCAACTACAAGTTACGGAGTATGATGCAGGAACCCCAAGGAGACATACAATAGTTTGTGGTATACAGAAGGTCAGACTATATGATCGTGATTGTCGTTTCTGATCTAGGAATTGCAGATCTGAATAATAAGATGTCAAATACTGTTTATCAGCATGAAACACTAATGCTGGAGATTGCCATTACTGTAATGCATTTAGATATCTGGGGACTGGTTCTCGGAAGTGCCAAGTACCTGCAACTGTAGATTGAAGTCATTTCTGAACAAACATTCCTCTTTCATTTAGGTACCTAACCATGACATTGAGTGTCCAGGTGCAAGCACCTCCAGCTTTGAGAAATGTGGCCCTTATATCCTGAAGAGAGCTTGGGTCAGATCCCAAGCTAGGGAAATTCTGGGTACTTCCACTTCAGCTAATTGATACCATGTGAGGACCTAGATCATTCTTCCATAAAGACATCATTGTTTTTTTAGTAAGATCTACATGTACAGAGCAGCAGGTGTGTGTGCAGTGCTTTGCTGATCTCATTTGAAATGATAATGACCCTCTCTCATCCACTGATGTGAGTCTGCATAAGAGTGTTGAATCTTATCTGACTGATTGCAGACCATTTCACCAGATTATCCAAATTATTCTGGATTTTAGCTGTACCCACCAGAGAGCCTGCAATTCCACCCAACTTCATTTCATCCATAAATTTGCTAAACATGCACTCAATCCCATCATCCAAATAATTAATGAAGATACTAAGCAATACCAGAGGCCAGGACAGACACCTGGGCAACTGCACTTGATACCTCCTCCCAACTAAACATTGAGCACAATGATCCAACTGATTTTGTATCCACCTGGCAGTACTCCTGTCATCTGTATTTCCTTAGCTTCTTAATGAGAATCTCATGCTAAAGTCAAGGTATTTACATCTCTTCACAATTTAGCCCTCTTGTATAGACTCTGGACTCCCAGGTCACGGAGGCTTAATTCCATTGTAGTCTTTAGCCTGTTAGCTCTCATATCACAATTCTAACTTGCACTATTTTACCATTACCACCCACCTAGCTTCTCTCTTAAGCATGCCTGTGCTTCCTTGTACTATTATTTATTAGTAATTGTATCACCATAGCCTTTAGAAAACCTAGTCCATGGCCAGGACCCCATTGTGTGCTTGGGCTGTAGAAACACAAAACAAATTGCATGCCCCAAATTGCTTAAACTCTATGATGAGAAAGCGAAGGGAGCATTTAGAAACAACAAGACAGCATGACAGGGAGTAGTATCAGTGTACCATGGCCCCATCTTTGTCAAGTTTACACTGCCCTCCCCAAATACATAAAGCCATAACTTTATCCTTCCTCTTTAAACTTTGCCCATGCTTCGGTTCCTACAAAGCCACACCAACTGCTTCAGTGCCTATAAAGCCATGTCAGTTTTGCCTGGCTAGATGAGAAGCCCCTCCTCTATCTTCCTTTCCTTACACCCTTACTCTTCCTAACTCCCCCTGCCCCCCTTCCCTATACTACTTCCAGTCCCTAACTAAACAACTAACAAATCTATACCAGTCATCTGCCTTTTCATGATTCCTATCTATCTATACTCCTTGGCCTCACACTTTGTCTGTTTTAGTGTCTTTTGGAATATGTGGCAGGAACTGTGCTTTCATCTTTGTATATACGGCCATCCAACATCTTGACAGATGAAAGGAAATGCAACAAAGTCAGTCAGTGGTGCTTGGCAGTGGTGTGGGAGAAGGGCCCAATGCACAAGTGGCAAACCTTCCCACAGTGGCTACAGAGCCACTCATCAGATGGAGATTGAAGCACACTCTGCTTCCTGGCTCACCTGCAGGCCTCAGCCTGGGCTCTCTGATGGCTCTCTATGGTGACTGCACCAGCCCTGACCCGGCTTCTCCAGACTCAGCTGTTGTGGGCAGGGTTCTCCCAGTTGACTGTGGGAATGCTGAATCTCTTGAGACCCTGCTTGACCATGTCACTGTATCAAAGCTTTGGCCTTCCTCTACATCATGGGCAGTTCTTGAGTTGGCCATAGAGCACAGCCTTCAGTAGACAACCTTCAGGCATGCACTTCATGTGTCCCAGCCAGCAAAGTATGCGAGCATCCAGAGTAGTGTCCATACACTGTAGGCTGGTCCTTTAATCTTTGTACATCATCCAGCAAAATCAGGCTCCAATCCTGACTGAAACCTTTGGGCACTATATTAATATAATGAATTAATATTAATTAATGATGACTGTCATGAGTTGGAGCCTCTATGAGCTTGAGAGTCCAGAGTCTGCAGGTTTGGCAGAGGTTAAGCCTCACATTAATCTGTACCTTTTATCATAGAATCATAGAATCAATGAGTGGGAAGGGACCTAGACAGATCGTCTAGTCTGACCCCCTGCCATGGGCAGGAAGGAGCACTGGGGGTCATAAGACCCAGGTGCCTATCCAGTCTTCTCTTGAAGATTTCCAGGGGAGGTGAGAGCAGCACCTCTCTGGGCAGCCTATTCCAGGCTCTGGCCACCCTTACCATGAAGTAGTTCTTCCTAATATCTAACCTAAACTTCTCCTCCCTCAGCTTGTGGCCATTGTTCCTGGTGACCCCAAGGGGGGCCCTGGTGAACAGACTTTTCCCGAGTGCCTGCTGGTGGCCCCTGATAAAGTTGTAGGCAGCCACAAGATCCCCCCTCAGTCTTCTTCTTGTTATTAAGAGAACAAAGTATTCTGGGATGGGAAAGCTTAGTGCCCTGCAGCCCTTGCCCTCGCTTGCAGGAACCCCCAGAAAAAGTAAAACAATGGGAGCCTAGTTAGTGTCAACTTACCTTTTCTGAGAGAGGAAGAGGTAGGTCCAGGTCCAGGTCGGAAATAGGGAACACGCTTGAAAGCTTGATTCTTGCTGAAAGCTTTGTTACCATGGTGGCATTGGAGGGCCAGAAAGCACTGTGGAAGCTGAAAGACTTCAAAGGTATTTAGCTCCCTTAGGAAGTTAGACACTGATTGAATTGGAGCTTAGGCACCTATACAGGAATTAAGGGTGTGTACAGAAATGCACTATGCATGTTTTACAGGACTTAATTTAGAGCACTTTTTATTGTACTATAAATTTACAGCACTCTTAAACATGACAGAAGTGGAGTGTTTTTTTCTGGCCGGGACAGGGCTGTGATCCTTTCAGCACTTCCCTGGCTAGGAGGCAGGTGATGCTCCGCAGCGTCTTGGGGCTTCTTCACTGGTCAGAAGTTTGCCGGAGTACAAAAGTTATTTAAAACACTGTAAGTTGCTAAAAGGCTGCAAAATACAGTGCTTCAAAATTTAATACTGTGTTTAACACAAGTTAATTTAAAGCGCTGTGCCTGTTTTTAAAGTGCTGTAAAGACATGCACTGCTGTTAAGTTACCACAATAAAGTGCTTTAAATGGCAAAAAAGCAACTTCTTTATACACTTGAAGCATCTAAATACTACTGGAGGAAAGCCTTGATGGGGCTCCTCCTGCCCTGCAAAATCTGCCTAGCTCTTTAAAGAGTCTCACATTTGGACGCTGATCTCCTACTTGTTCTTAGGTGAAAACTGTGACTAGGAAGAATAGAACTTACCATCCCCTTTGTGAGTGCTTTCTGCATAAGGAATGGTCATACTTTCTAGATGACATGCGTTTACCATGTCTTCCCTTTCCCTCCTCATTAATATTTTTGCCATGCTCTTTGATGGCTTTGTTTATGCTACTGCCTGAGGTCCTAGAGGCCTATTATCCTCCCCTAGTGACACTTTGGTACCAGTAGAACTAGTCAGAACAGTTAAAAAGTAATTAGTATTAAAATAGGTCAGCAGTTTTTTCACTTTTGTGTGCATGTGGTAGAATTTCTTCCAGCTTTCTTGGCAAGGGAGATCACCTGCGACAATGCTACAAATGCAAAATCATAGGTACTGCAGGAAAAATAAGGACCATTTTGTGACACTTCTCTTCCTACACTGTAACTCTCTCTGCTCCATCTTTGTCCCATGACTCCACAGCTCTGCCATACACATCTCTGACTCCCTTCCCTCAGGCCCTATAATCCATATTTATTACCTGCTTTCCCATTCTCACAGCCTCCACGTCTTCTAGCATATCCTTCAATCATGCCAGCTTTTGTAATCATCCAAGATATTATGCTTTCCATGCACATGTCCAAGGTGATTTTCCTTGTAATAACCTAGGTACTGATCCACAGGTACTACAACCAGGAAGAACCTGTATTTGCAATCATCAGTAAGCAAAGAAAGTTATCAGACAACCTGACAGTGTTGGAATGCGACTGTGTGTGCTAGTGTTTGTTTTCTGCTCATTGTCTCTACAGTTTACTCTCCTTTCATCTTCTGAAAAGCTGCCCAGTGAGGGAAGATGACTGTGCAACTTCCTTGACTTAAAGCAAGCTGTTGAACAATGGACAGCGAATAATCTGATTGCAGATTGGTATCTGTGTGAGTTGAAGGTGTCTCAGAGATAAGAGTCAATTTGTTTAAGTTTGTGGGTAGCATGAATGCATGCATTTGTTATGGGTTACATAACTTCTCTTCATTTCATGTTCCCCTGTCTGTTAAATGGGGATAATAATATTTAATTATATTGTGAGGACAAATTAATGAAGGGTTGCTCAGGCATTTAAAGATTAAATGTGTTCTATTGGGGCTAAATGTAATTATTTAATGTAGTAAAAGAGAGGTGGTTATTTTGATGCTTGTGCCTAGGATCTGGCCTCCATGCATGGTTTGTAGGTAATTCATTTTTGTGCTTGCATGTAAGTTTGGGGAAATGTTTTGGTGGGTGGTAGCTAGGAAGAAGGCAGTATGTCATCAAAACAGATGGAGGGTTAACATTTAATTTGTAATCTTTCCTTCTGACTTCCAAATATTCCTAACTGAAACTGATCCAGAATAGGAGCAAAGAGGAAGAGAACGTAGAAATAGGAGCAGAACTAGAGAGTAAAGAAACTAAAATAAGAATGTCTGATAAGGATTGAAAACTGAAAGACCAAAAGTATAAAAAATAAAAAAATAAATTGGAAAAGGAAACAAAAACAGTAGGGTGAATTAAAAAAGAAAGAAGACAAAACCCTAAGTTTAAAATTATGTAAATTGAATTACAAACAAAAGTAAACAGCTTTTTAAAAGAATTTGTATGGAAAGAAAAGGAAAAAGGAGTAGAATGGAAGAGAGCAAAAACAGGAGACATGGTTAGGTTGCATTTTTCCCATCTTACTGACTGAGATCAAGTAATTATTTTATTTCATATTTCCATATACCTTGAAGAGATTATATCAGATATTTTAGACATTTTCCTCTGTACATTGTCTCCTGCTTCCTGGTTAAGGTCGTAAGAGCTATGCATGGATGCTTCTGTCAGTCTGACACCAGGCCCTGTCTGGTTTTATTTGGTCTTCACATGACTCTGGAAAGTTAATGGGACAAAGTCATATTCAGTGACTTGTTTCAGGAATGATTCAAGCCCATTATTCTTGTTAAGTAGAATCAGCAATAACCAATGTGCAAAAAAAGCCTGATCCAAAGCTGTTTCAGATTGGACCCGGAACACATTATGAATAAATAAATATCCAGAATAAAAATCAAGGCTTAGATTCACACTCACCTAATAAATATAGTCTATAGTCTGTGTGAGCAGCCTAGAGGAGTTTACACAGAAAGAGTGAAGTGCTGGATAATGATTTGACTTTGCAGTGTTGGGCCCAAACTGTCTGTGAGTTGTTCTGGCCCTGCTTGCATAGCCACATTCCAGGCAAGTGAAGATTTGTATCTACCACCCGGCAGCAACATCATTGCATTCCCACCCCTCTCCCTTCTTCCTCCTTTTCTTTGTCCCCTGTACCATTTTGTCCTTTATCTCATCTCTAAAGCTTCTCCTGTGTCTCCCCAGCCTTTTGCCTAAAAGCTCCTGCTTTCTCTTCCCTCTTTATTCTTTCATACCTTTCCCCACATCCTCAGTCTCTCTTCTTACAGGCCATCTTCCCACACTCAAGGCCCTATATCCTCTGTTCTTAAAAACATTGTGTTAACATTTTCCCTCTCTCTTTGTTCTCCAGATTTATTCACCTTGAATTTGTTTCTTTCTGTTTTCTTCAGCTCCGCACAGTCTGACTTCTCTACTTCACGGAGTGCCCTCACTGAAGTCTCTTACGATCTCTTCCTGGACAGTACAGGCTAGGGGCCTCTGGACTGTCACTGATCTCCCTGATATAGCTGCTGTCTCTTACACTGTTGTTGATTATTCATTCCTCCCCTCGTCCTTCAGGGCTGCTTTTCCATAGCCTTTAGCAACATTGCCAGATGGAAGCTGTTTTTTCTTTACTAGAATGAGGCTAACAGAGATACTCTTTCTAATTTTTTATTTTGCTTTTAGCATTTCTTTTTGGGCTTCCCCCTCCTGATTTCTGCTGAGGCTGCTTCCACTCCTGTCACTTTTCTTCTTACCGTCTCTTCTGAGTGATGGTGCCGGCTTTTGTAGTTTCTAAATGCTGATGACCCTTACATCTACCCCCACATCCTCTGCCTTTCACTCTGTGCCCATTCCACATCACTTTACTCTCCAAAATCTCCTCCTAGCTGACTCACCTTCACCTCAATTCAGTGACCTAAATTAATCCACTGAATAACTCTACTGACTTAAATTGACGTAAAAGGAGTTACATCAGGGCTGAAATTAGCCCGATCTGTCTAAAATAGCACCTACCTTTCCTAGCAAGCCCTCCCTTCTCCCTTTTTCTCTGTTGTTTGCAACAACATCAGCCTCCTGCTTATCAGCCAAGTTTTTAATCTTTGTGTCAGCTTTTACTTTCCTCTTTTTTTCCTTCTTTTGCATTCAAGCCCTCTAACAGCTATATGCTGCTATTTCCCTCTCTGCAGTTTCTCCAGTGTGCATTCTTTTCCTTCCTGTCCTATTATCTAACGTGACTAACCATCCTGAATTTTTCAGGACAGACCCAAATGTTAAGGCTGTGTCCTGATGTCCCCTCAAGGCACCTGAAATTTGGACATTTGTCCTGAATTTGAAGAATTGGTCAGAGATTGGTGCCAAGAAAGCATCCTTCTGTGCTTCTGAGAGAATGCAGCATGACACTGCCTGGAGACAAGACCATGAACCCACACTGAGAGCAAAATAGCCATGTTCAGAGTGCACTATGCCCAGGCAAATTAGCTTTGTCTCAAAACAGACCTAATTAGTTTGTACACAGAACTGCATTAAGGCAACTACATTAAGTAGAACTCAAACTGATATAGACTGCTTCTGGTTCTGGAAGTGTTTGGAGCACCTGAAATTATGTCACAGGTTTTGCTCCCTGCGAAGGCTGGTCACTTCATTATTACCAAAGTAGTCCAGTATCCTGAAATGACTAATATTGCTTCTGCCACTGCAAACTCTTCCCCGGATTATCCAACCTGGACCTGCCATAATTGACTTTTTGTCTCTATCCACGGTTTTGTATTCCCTAGGTCACAAGTTTGTACAATAGCTTCTCTTTTCCATTGATTTTTTTACTATTAGTATTCACTATTAGTGTCACAATAGCATGGGGGAGACACGCTAAAATCCGGGCCCCATTGTGCGGGGTACTACAGAAGCAGGTAACACAAAGACAAAAATTCCTCTCCAAAGACTTTACATTGCTTACATTTTAAATAGACAAGGCTGACTTAGGTTGGGAGGGGAAACAGAGGCACAGAGAGAAGTATCAAGCTGTTTGCTCAAAGCAGTACTTCAGGTCAGTGGCAGAGCTGTGAATAAAATCCAAGTCCGCACTGTTGTCAGTGTTCTAGTTTCTCCGTGTAATTCCACTTCTGCCAATGACTCTGCTTTAAATCACTTCTTGGACTATCGTTCATTATGCCTTCATGCACTCAAATGTTTACACCACTCATTTATCTTCTTCCTCATTTCTTGACTTGTTCTCTTTCACCTCACCCTGGATGCCCAGGACAAACTCCCCATTAATATTGGACAAGTTTCCTTCTTTTTCTCCTGCAGAAAACACCAAGTGTTTTGAACACTCCGTCCTTCCTTTGTTCTCAACTGCACAATTTTGAAACACGTTTGCTCTTACATGTGTGGATACTGGGTAGCTCTTTGGGGCAGAGACTTGTTCTTCAAGTCACGTATCGTGTAGTTCATTAGAAATCTGAAGCAGTATACAAGCAATAAAAGTTCTAAAGGTCATCTCAGGTGTTATGCATATTTGCCTTCCAAACAGAAACCAGCTTAAAGAAAAAGGTGGGGAAGACCACATGTTACTTGAATAAGAGTTGTGTGAGGCAGGAAATCAACAATGTCCACCTGATTCATCAGAACAGTTCTACAGAGCTGCCTAGATATGGACAAACAAACAGACCCATCCAAATTTATTATGTTACAGTTGTCTGAATCAACCCCCCACCTGGTCAATTCAGCAGACATAGCACCATGTGATGTTGTGTCACCACAATCAGTCCAAAAGGTATTCTCTGCTCTGGTAGCACATTCCTGGAGACAATTCACTTCCCATCTTAATTTGCTGTTTTGCGTTATTATATAATGTTTAAAAGGCAGATGCTGATTCCCATCCTAGAAGTGTTTGCTTTACATCGTTGGGTGAAATGATCCTCTGCCTCCCCTTATGCATGTTACGAGGAGGGGTCTGAAGCTAACACTTGTATAAAGCACTGTGAAATCCTGGGACTAACACTTATTAGTCCAGTCCTTCCTAGGATTAACTGATGGTTTGTTCAGCTATCTACAGTGAGTTATGGAAGCTTAGTGTAATTATGAAAGGAACAGGCATCTATGTCATAAAAACCACTGGCACGTTCTCCACCAATTGGTACCCTCAGCACAGTGGACATGCAGCCATGAAGACTGAAGTCTCTTCTGATACCAAGAGGTGATCTTAACTCAGGGGCCAGTAATCTATGGGCCACAGGCTGAATCTACAATCTAGCCCACAGAGCTTTTGATTCGGCCTGTTAGACATGGGGCTTCAGAGGCATTTGGCAGTGGGGAGCTGTGGCAGCACTAGCAACTGCTTTCTTGTGCTGCAAAAGGATAAACACCAGCTGTGGGTACTCTCTCTGTGCCACCACTGGGAAGAGTAGCACCAGCAGCTGGAAACTAGCATCCACCTACTCACCTCTGACCCAAACTGAGTCAGTCTGGCCCTCAGTCTTAAAAGGTTGCCAGCTGCTGCTTTAACTGGTCAAAGCAGAGATATTTTGGTAGTGGTGGAAACCTATAATGAGGTAAGCTGGCCCCTTGGAAGAGTTGTAGGCTTAGTCTCATCTGCGACAGGTTTACCTTCCCCACCCCCAGAAGAAAGGAATGAGCATAAGTGCCACATGACATAGAGGAGCATGTGACTAAGCTAGAAAGGGCCACCTGTGGCTCTTCTAAAGCGAAATGTTAGGAACAGGTCTATTTAGAGGTTCCAGAAGGAGTATGGAGGGTTGGATGAGCATATACGAAGGGACCCTTTGAAAGTGATGTAAAAATCACGGTTCGTTTCTTTGGAGGCTCATGAATAATAATCCTTTAGGCACACATTGTTGGTAACACAAAAGGTATATATTTGCAAATAGGGTCAGAGAGAGAAGACAAAAGACCACACTCTCTGCCCCCAGGGAACACTTCTCAGCAGGCTTTATCCCCTCTCTCCTGAGCACGTGTGCAGAAGCAGGAACTCTTACAACTCATTTCCGGTTCATACAAACATATATGAAATGACGTCACGTCATCCGTCGCATGTGCATTATAATTAACTACTTAAGTATG
>NW_017728931.1:53106756-53108841 GCF_001723895.1 Crocodylus porosus
CTTCAAGGACAGAACCAAGAAATTGCAATTTACTCTTATCTGCATGAGAACGCTAAGGAGTATATGCTTTACTGTAACAAAGAGATAGTAAATTTGCAAAACAAAGAGAGAATGATACCTTAATACAAAGAGCCTTTAGTAGCTTCTCCTCCAACCTCCCCCTCCCACCAGGGAGAGCTGGCAGCTGTGCTGTTCTAACAACATTATTGATAATGCATTTTCAATAATATTTCTAACAAAAGGAAGATAGTTAACTTAACTGATTAGGATCCCAGAGATCAGCATGCATAGGAGAAGCTAACGGTGGGTTTCTCCATGCTAATGAGGGCAAGAAGGGAATAACTGGAATCTGTGATTGCTTAGAGCTGAACCCAGGACAGGGACCACAGACATTTAGAGCAGGACAGGTTCTGACATCAGCCAAAGGTAGGGCAGGGCTGTAGCTGGACCACTAGCAGTGCAACTGCTGCTAATTTTGCACCCCCTGCCTCCCAGAGTCAATTCTTGGGCCTGATGATGACCCAGTCACTCCACTTTGCTATACTGATGCTTTCTGCCAATGCATATAAATGCTGAAGCAGGAATAAGATGTGGTAAGCCATACTGCAGGAGTTCATAGTCTCCCTGAAACTTTTATATGTAAGCAGGATTGGGTTGAGTCAGTGTTTGGATGCAGCTGTCACAGAACCCAAATGCTTCAGGAAGTTTGTGCCTGCCTCAGAGGATGATTAGTGTTAAGGTTTATAGGTTCATTAAATGATGTATCAAGAGTAGACTGAAAGAGCCATTTTCCCCTTGCATGATACAACTGTGCTACTTCCAGTGGCATTTTGAACTGCAGTGCATGTTGCTATGAAACTGATGTTTTGTTATCATCTTAGTGCATCTTTAAATTTCTAAGAAGTCTTGCTGTGTGCTTAGTGGCCATTTTGCTCTCAGTTACTGCAGCCTGAACAAAATACATTTTGCATGCAGCGCTCTGATTTCTCTTGGTTCAGCTTCCTCAGTGTAAAATGAAAAGCAATTTGGTTCTAGTGTATAGACCTAATGTGTGCATGCTAAACCAGGTGTTCTGTCCACTAGAGATGCCAGGAGCGCTAGCTAGGGTCTCCTGTCCAGATTCAAACCTAGAATATGGCACTGTATTCACCTAAACCTTCATTTGCCATTTTCTTTGTAAAATACTGTATCTTGTGACAGTGTCTAGTTCTACTGCATTCTCATGCAGATATGGAGACACTTAAATGGTTGTTGAGTGACTTAGGTCCCTGTTACTTGTATTCCAGCAATGTAGTTTGGTACTGATAAGGTGTAGCATAGCATAAAATAGATTCTTAAGGATTACAGTAAAATTCTTTCCCATGGGTTACAGATCCTCTGAGCAGGTTTCCAGAAAGAAGTTAATACTACTGCCTTTTCTGCTTGTTTTTTCTTTGACTCAGGAATTGCCAATGTTGTACAGCACTGGTAATGGACAGGAAACCTTGAGAGCTGGAAGGGGTTCAAGGCTAGAGTTAAAACTGAAACTAACAGTTGCCCTCATAAAGTGGTTGACAGCTGACACTTGTCTTACAGGATTTGTCTTCAGCATTTTTTCTCTGAACTAAACATGTCCCAAATTGCAAAGTGTTTTGATAATGGCACAATAAAACTGTTGTACCTCCCCAAATCCAATAAACATGCCCATTCTGTCTCATAAAACCTGCGTTTATTTGTCACCACTATGCTTATGATCTGTGAATCTGTTTGTCACCACCCACAGTCTGTTTCCCTGTCCAATTATGAATTTCAGACTGTTTCTCCAATATCTCTTCTTGAAGTGTTCCTGTGGCGGAATGCCGGGCTAGCGGTTCCGGCACCGCTTAGGGGAGCCGCGGGCTTTGCGGAGCTGTGCGAGTGCGCGGCTTGTGGGGTGGGATTGAGGTAGCTTTATAGCCGCCCTCGAGGTTCGCTGAGTTGGCACAAGTAGACGACTTAGAGTAAGTTGTTAGTTTTCTTATTCTATAGGATGTCCGTTGGTTCACGAGGTTCCAGAGCCAGCCCTTGCGTTCCAACAGTGGAGCTAGTCCAAAGCTAGGTGCAGCT
>NW_017728931.1:53108852-53148909 GCF_001723895.1 Crocodylus porosus
TGCAAAAATAACACTTCTAGATAAGAAATAAAATCTACAAAATGCGCATGTGTAGCTTAATGCCAACAGAGAAAAATACAAAGCGCTCATTTAGCTTACTAGTTAAGACTTCAAGGTTACATAAATGTGAGGGTGCCGTGCGGCAGTTATACAGAAGAAAAAATAAAAATAAAACAGTTACACCCTAACAAATGAAGTTCCTTTCCTTTCCTTCTGAGACAGACTTGTTTTCCATAACTACTATAACTGACACTGTTCTTCTGCCTGGTTAAATTTGTAAAGTCAGGCTTGCCTCTGACAACTCCTCTTCTCTACATACCAAAACTGCAACATAATCTTACCCTTTTTCCCCCGAGCATTTTGCAGGCCTGACCCTCCCTCTGTTTTGACAGTGAGAACTTCCACACATGGCCTGGCCATCTCCTGTTAGACTACTGGAGCTTCCTACTTTCTAGTGCCCCATTACCTGCTACTCTGCCTTCAGAGTGTCCATTACTGTGTCTGCTAAGGTGATCTTCCTCACTTATCAAGTGTGATTATATCACTTCTGATGGCTAGAAAATGATATTTAGAGGTATGCTTTTAGGAACTAGCTTGTAGGTAGAGCAGATATGCATTGGAACAATAGTCTGGGGGAATGGCAAGGGTTAATTGGTTTCTAAAAGCCTGTTTGTGACAAAGTTTCCTTCAAGGCAGACACCCATGTCTGAGGTCAATGGAAAAGGGGGCATAACAGGTTGGGAAATTTGTAAAGCATACCCATAACAGATATAAGGGACTCTGCAGCATTGGCACCAGTTCACAGTACCCAACTGCAGAGTCTTTGGGATTTCCAGTTTTGGTAGATGGAACAAATTAGGAGGCGGGGGCATGCCCAAATTAAGACACCAGTAAATGCCCAAATTAAGATGTGTGCATGTGATGGGTTTGGGAAGCAAAAGAATATGCTGACAAAACACCATATGGCTAGTATGATAATCACAGGGAAACCAGTTGATGGTACTTGGAGATGAAGAGTCATCAGGAGGAGAAAGAATACAAATGGAGAGATTTCAGAGCAGCAAAGGGTCCCAAAGGGGAGAAACTGAGGCCATCATGGACAGATGGCACACCAACAGCCTGTCTCACCCACCTTACTTGGTGAAGGAGGTCAGCCCTCAACCTCCAGGCTGCTGACATCTGACATTCCAGACAGAATCACAGAGTGAAGCTCATGTCCTGGCTAGACATATCTCCCCTCTGTGACAACCCTTTAGGACTGGTAGACAGAGAATTGGCGGGGGGGCGGGGGTAGTTATTTTGTTTGCTTTGCCTGCATTATTCTTATCTATTACTGTATATCAATAAGATTTGCCTATTATCAAATGGAAGAAGTCATTTGGTCTGAGGGTTTGGGCCCTCCTGGAACAAGGTATCTGGGTCATAAATCTACTGCCAACAACTTCCTTCTTGCAGTCCCTCTGCTGGCTGCATCCTATGCATCACATATTGTTTGGGCTTTATATTTAGGACCCTACATAAAATCACTGGTCTTCTGCCTATTCTTCTGGCATCAGCTCCCTCCAACATGAGTTTCCTACAAGTCGTCTCTTTCCTTTCCTATCACTGGGCCTCATGCCATTTCCTGTGTACACAGTACACTTGTGAATCCTGTCCTCCAAACATGTGCAATCAAATATAATCTATAGCTTGTTTTCCAAATGGAGCCAGTAATAAATATGGGTAAACACATGAACCTATATCTCCTTTGCTCTATCTACCCTAAGGTTTTCTGGGTTTTTTTTAACTCTTTCTTGTTTTAATTTTAAACTGTAAGCACTTCAATGGGGCTGTGACCTCCTGTCTGTAAAGCAGCTTTCCTACTGTGCATGTATAATAATAACTAAGCATCCTGTGCAATAAACATTGTATCCTCTTCAGAATGTCTGCTTATAAAGAGCTTGGTTATTCTGCATTGGGACCCCCCCCCCCCGTTCTTTTCTCTGCATGGGAGAAGCTGAAGTAGGAGGAGGAGGTGACCTTGATTTAGTTTTCATCCCTTTTGAATTCAACCTTTCAGTACTTCAGGGGAAAGAGGAAGTTATCATCCTGATTTTAGAGCTGTGGAACTGGCAGTGCGGAGTTAAGTAACTGGCCCGTGGTTACATAGGAGGTCCATGCCAGAGCTGGGCACTGTAGCTAGTTCTGAGTCACTGTCCAATGTGTTAATCCAATGGTGACCACCTCATTCAACCCTACAGGCCAGATCTGGATTGTGGGCCTATATCCTTTAGTCTACAGGGATGGAGGTGGCAGCCTTAATTGATGTTTGGTGGCGGCTTTAATGCTGCCACCTCCTTAGGGCTGGAGGTGACAGCATTAATTGCTGGCACGCAAAATTAAGGCAGCCATTACTCCTCTTGTTGCCATATTTCCAGCCTATGGGCCAAATGATGTGGCTCCAAATGCCAGATCCAGCTCATGTGGCTCCCCATTGGTCCAGAAATTTGGCAGCAGGACAAGTGATAATAGCATTAATTGCCACAACTCTGGGAGCTGCAGCAACTAATGCTGCTACTACTTGCCACATAGCCAAATTTCCAGACCTGCAGGTAGCCCTACAACCCTTGCATTAATACATGGCCTTCCTTCCTCTGCCAGTGTGGGCAGAATGAAAAGACTGAGCAAGTGCCCTGGTCCAGTGGTGCTTTCTGCAAGGAACTCCTCCGTCCAGTTGTCCCATGAATGGTAGCCACTGAGGGGAAAAAGTAGGGGGCCTTATTGTGTGTCCTTGATCCTTGCAAAGTGGTGTCTCCACCATGGGAATAACTAAGAAAATAAGCCAGAGACCATAGTTGATTCTTTTTTTGTTTTCATAAGACTCCTCTATCCATTTGCCCTGCATGGACACAATAGCAGAGGGACTGAGTGGGAGGCCCTGTTTCTCCTGAGCTAGAAAGGCATGAGCACATGGACAAAATTGGCTGACTCAGCCTAAGCAATTTCCTCATTCAGCTCTTTTGTTTTCTCCCTGAGGCTGTGCACTGTAACAGGCAAAAAGAAACCTGTAAAAACAGTTCTTCCTCCAGTTCAGAGCCTGTCAGATTGCTGCAGAAGCCAACTTGCCACACAACCTATCCTTCTGCTTCCTGGAGATATCCAGACTGGTGGAGGGGGAATAGCAAAGTAGGATGTATCTTCCTTCCACCTGAAGAGCACTTTGTTCCAGACCCTTCCCTAGCCCTGCCAGTTTGCCCAATAGTTGGATAAAATTACAGTGATTCATGCTGGCTTGGGAGTCCTTACAAATTAAAATCTCAGTCTCAGGGCAGTAGTTAGGTAGTTACCTGCATATATAAACTCTTCCCCTCATCCAGTCCTGAAACTCAATCCAGGCCTGAGAGAAGCGTTATTGAGAACTTACTGTAGTCTCCATTACCTGTTCAGTTCCTCAGACCTCTCCTAAGGGAGTCACCTGCAATAGTGAACAGGTTATGTTTAATAACATTTGTGATGAGGGCAACTGTTTGCTTAATTTCCCCTATTTTAGAAGTCAGTGAATAGCCGTCAACAGAGGGGGCCAAGCTGAAGCTAAACTACCTGGGCATGTAAAGCTCCATATCACATCCTCAATCCCTTGAGTCATCCAGTTTTCTTTCAAAACTCATTTTTAACTGCTTCACATTAGCTTGTACCCATATTTTCAGTTTAGACACGGATTACCATTGCTTCGGTGGAAAGCTAGCTGTAAGGGCGGGGAGAAAGGCAGCAAATGAGGATGTTATAAAGAGCCAGGCACCCAAAGTTTATAACAAGAGCTTGTGACATAAATTGCTACCAGAAAAACACCACAGGGAATTTATCTAAGAATATATCATGAGATGGGCTATTTAGGGACTGAAATTACACAGGAGGGACTGGCAAGAGAGATGTATACTAAAGACGAACACAGCTACAATTAATGCTAAATATAAGGTGTCATATCTTTATCTAATACACAACCTGCATTGCACTGCAAAGAAAAGTAAAGTAATTAAGCCCAAGTAATCAGAATATATGTGGGAGGTGTTTGAAGACAGAAGGTTTAAAGCAATGTAATGCGAGCTGGGGGAGGGTTACAATAAGAGGCAGTATTTCCTGTTGTGTTAGCTTCTCTGCCTTGGGAAAGGTTTTGGAACCAACTAGGAATTCAACTAGACCTAAACTGTGGCTTGGATGCAACTAGTAAAGGGACCCTGCTATCATTTGTAGCGAACCCAAGAAAAAAGCCCTTGGTTACCCTTGCAGTCATTCAAATTTTCAGTCTTTTCAGACCAGCTTAAAACTGGGTTGCTGCCTTTGTCCCCTGAGCAAATAGTAGTGATACGGGCCATGTCTCTACATGGGACACTTACTGTGCAGTAGCTTGTTACTACTGTGCAGTAGTATCTCGAGACACAAACCGTGATGTGACATTAGTGCACAGTAGTAATGCAGTAAGCATTAGTAGGCAACCATGCTGGGACACCACTGTACAGTAACACAAGTTACTGCACAGTCATTTCATACTTGGTTATGCTAGTATTAAATGACTGTGCAGTAACAACTGCACAGTGGGCAGCTCATGCAGACACACCTACAGAGTACCTGAGCTACAGTAATGGGAGAACAAGTGTATGACTTGGAATTGAGACTAGTGATTTCTCTAACTACGGGCACCCGCAACAGAAGTGCCCTTTTTCCTCTTGCCCCCACGTAAAAAAGTTTCCTCTCCAGCCCGTGATTGACCACCTCTATGGCAAGAGAGGGGAGTTGGTTTTTGTGATTCCCTTAGTTCAATCCTTAGCCTTGTCAGTGAGGTTACCAGTAAGAGGGTCATTTTGTATTAATGGTAAAGGTGTTTTTCATGATATGGACTCACAGCCTGCTAACTGGGTTAGGCAGCCTATAGCACATTATACCATTAGCTGGACCGCATTTGCTGAATTACACTTTTGTGCATAGTTGTGGGAAAAGGGTCTCTTCTGCTGAGCTATAATTTACTTTTAAACCACCCCTAATATGATGTTCTTCATTAGAGGCTAAAGGTTTCATCACAGTGAACTGGCAAGCCATACTTCCTCAAAAGGTTATGAATTTGATGATAGAAATGTTTATTTGCTTGAAACATAAAACAAAGCATATTGAATAAAGAAACACATTGTAAATCCAGTCTGATCTGCATGTGGGAGCCTTCTCTGAATGTAAAGGATTAGATTTTGCTTTAATGAATGAATACTGATGATCAGAGATTTTACTTAGCCACACACAAAGTAGCAGAACTAGTGGCAGACTGTGGTACAAGGAAAAAACTCCCCACCTAAATCCTGTAGTGAAATTAATTCCAAAAAAAGGAATGCATTAAGTGGACAAGTAGTTCTCTGCAGTGCAATTTCAAATTTTTAAATGAATTTCATGCTAGGACAAGGTCCTGATGGCTAGCCTGGAATACTAAACCCTTCCTGCACTTACTGAAGAGGCCTAGCAACAGGACAGATGGAGACCAAGCCTATCTCTAGCTTCTCAAACTGTATCACCTATTACTGCACCACCATTTAAAGGGAGAAGAGGGAGTTCAGCCTCTGCAGGTCTGATCCTGAGAAGCATCTTGGAGCTGCTGAACTTCATGTACAAGAGTAATTTTGTAGATTTTAGCAGGAGTAATCACACTTGTAAGCACATGTATAACTGCAGGAGCCTACATGTTTCACCATTACCTTGGCCTCACCCGCAATTTGTTTATCTTCACCTCTTGTCTGTCATCATAGATCTGGACTGCAGGAAAAAGGGATTGTCTTTTTTTACTGTTTTTATATACAGTGCATAGCACTGGGGCCAAGATCCCAATCAAAGCCTTGAGATGATATCACAATTTATATAAGAAAAAAACTTAATGATACTTAATACAGTTAGTCCATCTAAGTAAAGTTGCATGACCTTGGGACCCCTTCATCTCCCCCAGAGAATTCCCTGGCTGCAAACCCTGGATAATGATATTGGACTCCCCTGTAAAGGGCTTGGAGAGTTACTAAGGAAAAGATGTGAGTAGAACTAGATGCATTAATTTTCATTCTCATTTCCACTCTGTACATGGTAAACAAACACGCAGACCCCACTGACAGGATGGCCATAAACATTTGCTACATGAGAGAGCTGTGCTATAAAGTGCCTTTATCAGTGCCTCTAAAGCAGGGGTGTCCAACCTTTTGAATGTGGGGCTGGATCACAAACTTTTTATCATCCAGTGGGCCGGTGAGCCATATTTAAAGACCTCACAAGCAGCAGTATCACATCACCCCTACCCCAAATGAAAGTACAGTGTTTACTTTTGTTTCCCATTGCAGCACCTCAGGGCTCAGAAAACAGCTTGGAGGGCCGCATGGTGGCCTGCAGGCCATATGTTGGACAAGCCTGTTCTAAAGGTTTCTCTGCTCATAATGTTTGTCTCTTCTCTGAGCTTTCAAATGGGCACCATGTTTTTTCTTTAAAAAATTGGTCAAGATCCTCCAAATAACCCAGTTCCTTCCCATCTCACAGCTGTGGCATCCCTTCTCCTATACCAGTGATTCTCAACCAGAGATTGAGTGAGATTTCCAACAGGAATCCACAGTGTCAAGAGCATTCTGAGCTGCTGTGGTCCTTCTTTGCAACAGAAGACTTGCTCTAGTATTTATTTTTCTGTAGTCAAAAATCAAGTGAAAACAAAAGGGTTGGCATTTTCCAAGGCCTTGGATCTACTGAGGAAGGCCTCAGGTCTATCTAGGGGTGCCCAACATCTAAAACAGTTGAGAACCACTGCCATAAACATTTGGTAAGGGGCAGCACTGTGCCACAAACGGCCTTCATTAGTGCTTTGGAAGGCTTCTCTACCCACAAGCTTCCTCTGAAGAGTCTTCACCTGGGCACCACCTTTCTTTTTTAGAGCAATGATGAAGGCCTGCCAGATCACCTGAGTCCTTCCTGCCTCATTTGTAGAATTATTCCTCCCACACCAGTGATTCTCAACAAGGGGGTAGTGAGATACTTTCAGGGGTCCCACATAATATTAGCACTGGCAGGTACGTAATGTGATTCACAGGATAAACTAGAGATTTCCAATGGGAATCCAGTGTCAAGAGCCTTCTGATCTGCTGTGGTCTTTCTGATTTTTTTGCAGCAGAAGAATGTCTCTAGTATTTTTGGTAGTGAAAAATCAAGTGAAAACAAAGAGCTGGCATTTTCTTAGGGTGGTCTTGGATCTATTGAGAGGGTTTGAGTTGGCCTTGAGTTGATCAAGGGGTGCCCTGAGTCTAAAACAGTTGAGAACCACAGCCATGAGCATTGGGTAAATAGCAGAGCTGTACCACAACTTGCCTTTGTCAGTGCCTGTAAAGGCTTCTTTGCCTACTGCTGTTCTGATGTGTGCAGAGTGTTTTCTCAGGTAGTATCTGGTTGCTGTTACTTTCGATGTAGAGACTGCTGGAGTCTGTATGTTCTGAAAGGCCAAAGCTAGAAAGCCGCCTTTCAGACAGAAACAAAACTTGGATATATGTTCAATGGAGAAAGCTCAGAAAGGTGTATTGTCATTGGACAGCACACAAGTTGGTCTGATTAACAGTCGGTCCAATCTGGTGAAGTTTATTCTATGTTGAGACAAGAGATATCCTATGTTAGTCACACTTCCCTAGATCTCTGTGAGGGGCAGGTCTCCCAAATCCTGTATTTATACTTGTGCAACCCTTCCCCACCCCCTCTGTCTTATGTTCTCTTTTCTCTCTGGCAAGATGTTTGTCATTATTTGTTTTGTTTGCCAAATTCAGGCACCTGCACTCTCCTGAATAGGGTCTTTTATATAGGTAGCTTTTGTTTTTTTGTCCTCTCCCTCCATGTCTCTTTTTGCTTATTAGCACAGTTTTATGCAGGAGGGGTGTGGCAGGGCGCTGTAGGTCCCTGCCACTTTAAGGGCCAGAAGACAGCAGCCTGCAGGTGCCTGATGAGGGCAGCCATTTTGGATTCAGGGCTGCCCATATAAACAGGGCATTTTGCTGCTGGGAGGTCAGGCAACAATATCATCTGGAGGTAAGGGAGGTGTTGTAGGGGATGGTCAGGAGGCTCCTGGTCCTGGGTATGACCTAAAACTGTACCTTGCTGGGAGTGGGTGGCCTGGTGGGGCTCTCAGTGGTATGGGAGCTCCCAGGAAGTGCCGGGCCAGTTACCTCCCTGGTGAAAGGTGGGTCAGGGCACCTTAACCCTAGCCTCCACAGCTGGGTGGGTTACCCCTTTTATAGGATCTGGAAGGTGGACCCCAGAGAGAGAGTGTGAAGCCATAGACTCAAAAACCTGTCTGAACATCCCCTGACTAGTCAATGCTAGGGCCACCATGAGGAACGCCCAGAGCTGAGGGCCTGGGGTACCAACTGGCCTGGAGGTAGGCCAGGGCTAGTAGCCAAAGGTCCCAGGGAGACCACACTTGTAAGGGGGAGCAGCTTGGAGAGCTATGCAGCTGGGAATGAAGGCAGGATGGGCTGCCTGAATGGAGAGATCTAAGTGGGGTTCAACTAGTAGGATTCTGGGACCTTGCAGATAGCATCCATATGTTATCCATATCACCAGCCCCAGGTGTGGGCCGCAGTGTAGGGGAAGAATGGAGCTGTAGGTAGCATCCTCTGGCATTGGGGCAAGTAATGAGCAGCCTCCTGCTTTATCAGTATCAATTAACAAGGCATGGCAGGTGGTTTGCCCAGAAACAAGTGGGTGGGCCATAGGAAAATCAGCCCTGAGAAGGCCCCATTACAGAGGGTTTTCTTGCTGGGTCATCCAGCAGTCAGAACTTTTGATACGCCATTCTGTGACATGGGCAAAAGCCCACCAATTTAGCCCTGTTGGGGATGGGGGGCCACTAAGGGCACTGGTTGCTTGGAACAACAGGAGAAAAAAAAATGGACAGGAGGGAGGGTCATAAGTCCAAAATGAGTGTGCCAAGGGGAGACACCCAGCAGAGCATGCTGGACAGCCCCCACTGGCTATCGCATGAAGCCAAGGAGCCAGTGAATGCTTCTCAGTGCAACTGCTACAGATGTGAACAGACCAGGGACAGGAAAATGGCCCCACAGTGTCCTTCCTGGTCAGGTAAATGGGTAGCCTGGTTAGGATGCCAGGGAGTCCTGGGACTTGGTGGGGCCTGGCCTTCTGATGCACTATTCTGGAGCACAGGCCAAAGCCCCCTGCGGGATGGGGGCCACTAACAGCATATCACTGATTGCTTGGGACAACTTGAAGACAAAGCAAGGACAGGAGTGAAAGGTCAAAATGAGTGCAGTGAAGTGGGACACTGAGCAGAGCACACTGGCCCCCCTTAAACGCATCCCAGGAGCCAGTGGATGCTCCCCAGTGAAACTTCCCCCCTGCCCCAGAGATGCAAACAGACAAGGGGTGAGAAAGTGGCCCAATGGTGCCCAGTCTTCTCCCTGCCCAGCCCTTGGGAGGCCCCTTAGCACTGGAGCTTGGCTTAACTCAGGCCAGGCACAATGGGAACTCCACCCTGCCACCTTCCCCTCCCTTGGGCGCCCCTTCCTCTTGTTCTCAGGAGTCACAGAGAGAGGCAGGGCTGGAGGGGCCTCCCCTTGCCTGAGGCAGCATCAAGCCTCTCCAACCGGCCCCCGTGACGGACCACCCGGCTCCCTCACACGTGGTAGGCCCGGCCGGGGAGAGGCTCCAGGGCCGGGCCGGGCCGGGCCGGGCCAGGCCGGGGCGGGGTTTCAGCCAGGTGAGGCGGCCCCTCCCTGGCGCTGGCGCCGGCTCCAGGTGCGGGAGGGCGGCCGGGCGGGAAGATGGCGGAGTCGCAGCTGCGGTGCCTGGACGAGGCGTACGTGAACGAGCGGCTGTCGCCAGCCCATCCCGGCTTCTACTACAGCGAGGAGCGTCGCCGCGCCCTGGAGGCGCTGGTGGCGCGGGGCGAGGCGGCGTACGGCCAGCGCCTGCAGCAGCTGCAGCTGCCCCCCTTCCTGTCCACCCACGAGCTGCCGGCGCTGCGGGCCGCCTGGCGCCCCTACACGGAGCCCGGGCCGGGGCGGGGGCCGACGGGCGCGGCGGTGTCGCTGGCCTACTGGCCCGAGCGCTCCGACACCGAGGTGCCGCCGCTGGACCTGGGCTGGACCGAGCGCCCCTTCTACCGCGGCATCGGCCGGGTCGAGCTCTTCACGCAGCCGCGCAAGGACGAGGCCGCCCCGCACCTCAAGGAGGTGGCGCGGACCATGATCCAGCAGGCGCGCAAGGTACGTGCCCGGCCTGGCCCGGCGGCTGCGGAGCCACGTGGCGGTGCCGAGCCGCTTCCCTGCTCCGCCCCGGGCCGCCAGCTGCAGGAGCCTCGTGAGTCGTCCCGATCCAGCCCACCCGGCGCAAGCCATCGTCTCCTTCAGCGTTGCAAACTTTTTTGTGCCAGGACCCATTTGTACACATGGATGCCCAGTCCCCCACTCCTGACCTGCTGCCTCCACCCCCAACCCGTGTTGCCCCTTGCAAGCTGAGCTGTGAGTTTTCCCCCCACCCATGTTTTTCTCTTTTAAAAGAGAATCAGTTCTTAAAGTTTGCTCGCAGACTCTTTCATATATTCTTGCAACCCACTTTTGGGACATGACCTGCTGTTTCAGAAATGCTGATGTAAGCCCACCCTTACGGGCAGCTGGTAGCTCCAGAGTTGGGGGGAGGGGGAGCACTTGGCCCCCCAGCAGCTAATCAGCAACTGGGGGGGGTCCCCCACAGCTGATTGCCCTGTGGGGAGTCCCTGCGTGGCCAATTGTGTCACTGGCACTTCTGGGTCTGCGCAGTTAGCTGCAGGGGAACCCCTCCCATGGTGGGCTGCAAGGATCACTTGTGGTGCCCCCACTCCCCAGTTGGTGCTCTCAGGGGGACCACCAGCACTCTTGCCTGCCCATCGCCTAAGCAGGAAATGTTGACTGTCAGGGGGTGCACCAGCGCTCTCAGGGTGCATGTGCATCCCTGTGTACCACCTACGCATCACCACTACCCTCAAGTGACTCCCTCTGCACTGCCTCGCTAGAAACACACTACTGCTGCTTTCAGACAGTTAGTTGGTTTTCAGTTGTGGGTGGAGCAGGAATCAAAACCATTGGTCAGTAGTCCCCTCCCACCCCCCTTATCCCCCCCTGAATAATGGGTCTCCACATCTCTTGTTCTGTAAGGGTGCAGGAAGAAGACTGGAGAAGGGCTCAGGGGGATGATAATGAACCATGAAGTCAAGTGACTCTTTCTGTGCTGTCCAGGAGGGTGCTGAGCCACGGGTCCCTGTATCTCATGCCCTCTTGGGGTGCATGGTTGCTTGGACTGAAAATGAGACAACTGACTTGGTTCACAGCCCTCCCTCAGGCAGGGGCAGAACTAGACTGTTGAGAGAGGGGGATACAGAGAATGAGGTGCACGTATAACACAGCATACTTCTGTCCCCACTTACAAAGAAACCAGGAGCTTTCCAAATACGCCAGGAGCCAATGGCTGTGTTAGTCAGTGTAAGAATGAAACGGAAATAAATAGCACTTCACTGGAATAAGTTCAGAACAATCTTCCAGACTGTGAAATGGGAGTCTCATGACCAGGAACAGCACAGCAGAACAAAGGCTAGTTTTATGGGTGTTGCATCCAGACCATTAAAAAAGGAGAGAAGGTGGTGGAATGAAGAGTTGACTTGAGTCGATGATAATGATGATCCATTAAGGCAAGTGATTCCCTCAGTGCTGCCTGCCTAGAAATGCTGCCCCCACCAGGCAGTTGGCTATCAACTCTGGATGGAGCAGGAGTCAAAGGGGGAGGTGCAAGTGCACCAGTGTGTTTCCCCCTGCCCCACCGCCACCGCCACCACCTGGATCTGTCACTGCCAAGGCTAGCACTGAGCTGTGGGTCCCTGCATCTTGTCCTCTCCTGATACACAGTTGCTTGGGCTGAAAACAAGACAATCCACTTGATTCACAGCTCCCTCAGACAGGGGCAGATCTAGAAAGTTGCAAAGCTGGGTGCAGAGGGTGAACTGCAGTCTCACATAGGAAACAACACACATTTTTTCCAGTTAAAAAGGAATTAGAATCTTTAATAATACACTACAGGCCTATCTGCAGCGCTAAAATATCTTCATTAGCAGCGGCCTTACAGAAGAAAGGCTAGCTTTGGTGAAGCATCCAGACCACTGAAAAGAAGAGAGGGTTATTAACACCTGTGGAATGAGTAGTTTAGAAGGGCTCAGGTTGATGATGATAAGCCATGAAGGCAAGTGACTCCTCTGCTGCTTCTGCTGCCAGGCAGTTGGCTTTTAACTTTTGAGTTGAGCAGTAATCAAAGGGAAGTGCAAGTGCACCAGTGTACCCCCTCTGGATCCACCCCTGCACAAGAGGACACTTAGCCATAGGTTTCTATATCACATCCTCTCTGGGTGTGCAGTCAGGCCATCAGCATCATGCAACTTTACTTGGATGGCCTAATGCTATTAGGACTGATTATATTTTTTTCTCATTTAAATTCCAATAGCAGCTAAGGGCCTTAATTGGGATCTAGGCCCCACTGCTATGCACTGTACACACACGCACAGTAAAAAAAGACAATCCCTTTCCTTCAAGGCTTTGCAGTTTAGATCTATGATTGACGACAGACAAGAGGTGGAGATGAATAAATGGGGATGAGGCCAGGGTAATGATGAAACACAGGCTCCTCCTGTGCTTACAAGTTTACATGTGCTTACAAGTATGATTACTCCTGCTAAAATCTGTACAATTACTCTTACACATGAGTTCAGCAACTGCATAATGCTTCTCAGGATCAGAGCTACAGAGACTGAACTCCCCCTTCCCCTGCAAAAGGGTGGTCCAGTAACACCAGACTGAGCTAAAACCAGGTAACCAGCTTGGTTCACAATCCCATCAGGCAGGAGGTTGGACTAGATAACTCTTGGATAGGGTGACCAAGTTATTTTTATGAAAATCAGGGACACTGCCCCCTTCCCTTTTTTTTAACTGCCAGAAGACAGCGAGCGCCGGACGCCAAGAAGGATCTCCATGCCGAACTGTTTTACTTGATGTCTTCTGGTGCTGGTCGTCCTTTGCCACAGTGACATCGATGACCAGCGGGACTCACCCCTTCGGGGATGGTTTTAACTTCAAGTCCCTGTCCCCACCTGTCAGGGATACGGGCGCTACGCTCACCGCCGGACGCCATCCACAGGCGGCCCAAAGAGACTGGCGGCATTGCTGTGATACATCGAGGACATCAAATAGGCCCCCTCCCCTCCAGCCAATTGGTGCCCAGGCAAGGGGAGCTGTGGTCAGCCCTGCCCACCCCCCGCTTCCAGCTTCTGCTCAGGAGGAGCTGTGCCAGGCACTGCAGGTAGAGTAGTGCCAATCCAGGACTTTTGTTTCCATTCTCACTGGCTGGGATGGCCTACGAAATCCAGGACTGCCCTGGCCAAACTGGGATGTATGGTCATCCTACTCCTGGAGGTCCCTTCTAACTCTGCTTCTCTCTGAGTCTATGAACATCTTGTCTCACCCCAAACCTGAGCCCTTACAGGTCACTAAGTGCAATGTCCTGCATTAAGTACCTGTGAATGATTCAAATTAACACATTGCTTCCCTGCAGGGGATATTGACTGCACTGTCATTTAAGCCTAGTGCATAAATGGTTGGGCCTGTTTTGATGCCAGTCATATCTGAACCTAATCAGGACTGCATCAAATCAGTTGTCTGTTTTTAGCCTTGATTGCAAATAGTACTGTAAGTTTTGCCAAAGGGATTCAACTAACAGTTTGTGTCCAGGCCTCGGCTTCACCTTGTAAATGGGCTTTGTTATGCCATTCCTCAATTTGTGCTATCCAAGTCTGATTGTGTGACCCAGCCCATTGAAAGTTTCAGCTGGCTGTCTTCCTGATACTTTCAGACTGTTTAAACTCCATGAGTACAGGTAGCTTAGTTTGTGTATAGGGTTTTACAGAGTGTGATTGGACTGCTGTCTCTGGTTTTTGTTCACTAAGTAGCCGGAAGCACAACAATGCATAACTGTTGCTAATGTTTGTCTTTGGAGTAAGGTAGTTCTCAGGTGTGACACTGGTTCTCTGCCTAAAAAATAAAGCAACAGGAAAATTCCAAGGGCTTTTAGGGAACAGGGACCTATTGAAGGCGTTGGCCATGTCAAGGTGATGATTCACAGAAAAGTCCCAGTTCAAACAGTTATTCCTTTTACCCAAATTCTTCCTGTATTTACTGCTTACAGAAAGGTGACAAGTTGGGGAGCTGCTTAATCTTGCCTCATACCCATTCTGCTATCTGCTAGAGGTGGGGTTAATCAGTCTCCCAATATACATGAGTCCTACACGATGATTTGCAAAATGAATCTGCCGTGAGAGATAGGGAGCATTTTTCCAGAAAGATATTAACCTGTGCCCTATTCTCTTCAGCTGCCTGGCTGTATTCCCTCTGCCCCTCCAATGCACACATATGGATACTGTGGGCTGGATTACAGTTCCTTATTGTATGCGTCATTAACTAGCTGGTGCAAAGTGGCTGTAAAATGCTTTCATTTTGATGTGGTAGCATTGTACAGCCAGCCACTTTTACATCAGTATTAAAATTCTATGCAAGAGGCTGGGTGATGAAAATGGGCTTTATTTCTGCAGTTGTGTCCAACAACACAAGTGTTTTTCTTCTCCTGATTTGGGCAAACTAGAAAGCTTGTGCCCCTCTGAGCCCGAAGGAGCTCGTGTGCTTAACCACAAGTAAACATGTAATGGCCCTTTTTGGATAAATGGGCCTGCTGAGCTCATCTGAGTTGACCCTAGGAAATTAAATCCTGAGATGATTTCTCTTTTCCCTCAGCACAAGGGAGCAGACCATGAGACTAAATAGGTGGAAATAATACTTGGCATGCCAGTATGTCTAAGGCTTAAGGCATGTCAGTGTTTTACAAATATACATTAATAAAGTTTCCTCACCATTTTGAGATTTTCATCAATTCTTTACATGCCTAGAAAGAGCCAGGCATATACCTATGGCATTACACAAACAAGTGATAATACCCCTATGGTACAAATATAGATGGGGGGTAACTTTGGGCAGGGATAGACCCTCATATTTGCTCTACATTGTGGCTTTTCCAGGTAATATAAGGAGACTGCCAAGTAATCCTGCCTTGGCAGTAACAGTGCTATAGGGGAGGTATAATCTTTAGATAATGGTGCCCTGTTGTCCCATTTTTCATGGGTTTATCCTACAGTCTTACAGCTTGCTGGAGAACTTGAGCCTGGAGTTTAACTGAGGAGCCCAAAGCATCCTGCCATGATGCTGAGTTTCTTGTACCGTAATTTTGTTTTGCAAGACAAAGTGATTTTCTTCACTAAGGCTTGAGGTAGCCTCTGTGAACAAGAAGCAGTTCATCCCAAGTGGAGGAAATAGAATGCAAGGTATGGCTTGTTTACAAAGGCATGTGGCCTGTTATAAACTAGTCAGGAGGGATCGGCAGGCATTGGGGAAGTCCCTGTTTCCCCGAGCACTGCCAGGAGTGACCAGGAGTAACGGTCACAAGCTGGGAGAGGGTAGGTTTAGGTTAGATATCAGGAGGCGCTACTTCACAGTCAGGGCGGCTAGGGTCTGGAACCAGCTTCCAAGAGAAGTGGTGCAGGCTCCTACCCTGGGGGTCTTTAAGAGGAGGTTAAATGAACATCTTGCTGGGGTCATTTGACCCCAGTATTCTTTCCTGCCATGGCAAGGGGTCAGACTAGATGATCTGCTCAGGTCCCTTCTGACCCTAGAAACTATGAAACTATGAAAACTCATTTGTATTATTTGTATATTTAAAGCAGAATGGCTATTCCAGATTATGTGGATACTCTAAACGCTAAGCCCAGATTTGTTTAATCTGCTTCAAAAATAGCTATTCTGCTTCAATCAGGAATAGTGAATCATTGAGGAAATTAAGATAAATTGATTGAAAATATGAAGTTAATGTGCATAAATTAAAGAATGGTAATACCTCTGTATACCCCAATGCCCTCATTCCACCCTCCCTTGATAGTGAAGCTCATATTCAGGAGCCAAGGGAGCATAGTTTGTTATAGTTTAATCTTCTACGTGTTCCCCTGGGGTCCTGTATTCCAGTGCTCCAGAGTCAGCACTAGCTTTCAGTAGCTTTCTGGGCACAATTCAAGGTGCTAATTTTGATCCACAAAGCCCTGAATGGCCTGGGCCCCAGATACGTAAAGGGAATACCTCCTCCCTTATGTTCCATAGCAATCCCTAAGGTCAGCCAAAAGCAACCTCATGCAAGTAACATCTGTAAGCCAGCTTTGTTTGGCAAAAATAATTAAAATATGTGGGAGGTTGTTCTTGGTGATTCCATCTCAGCTTTGATACTCACTCCTCTTTGAGGCATGCCAGAGCCTGTGAACTTTTTCCAGAAGTGCTGTAAGACCTTTTTATTTGGACAGCCCTGCACCAAGCAGGGTAAGATTCTGGGGCATTGTTTGGGGCGTTGTTTTATTACTTTCTAATTAGTTTTAATATTTGATCTGCTTTGATAATGAATCTTGTTTTTATTGTAAATTGCCCTAAGCATTTTTTTGAGGGAAGCATATGAATCAAATAATTCCATAAATAAAATAAAAATGTACAGGATATTTCCCTAAAAAATTCCCATGTGGCTGGTTCAGCTCCACTGGCATTAACAAGATTGTGAGCTACAGGGTAGACAATACTGCTGTAGCTATTACAGCAACTTACACCGTTACTTACAATGTCAGGAAAGCAACTGGCAGGCTTTTGACATTACTCCTGCTAAGGCTGGACCTGAATCAGTGCTGGCAACAGTGAGAAAATTGCCTAATGTTTCTGTAATGTAGGCAGGGCCTATAAAGGTCAAGCCTTATAAGAATATGAATAGGATCTGAGTCTTGCATGTTATGCTGCATACTACAAATGCCACACCTTTTTGGCTTAACTGTTGCACTAGCAATTGCAAGCCAATCTTATATTTAATGGCAGTACAGTGTATTGCTATTATCACTGGCTGGCCACGATTAGGCCTCTGCAGATGGCTGCCTGTCTGTAGCTTATGCGCTTTCTAATCACTGCTTATCTATATCAAGAATTTACATATCAGTGGTAGGTATATTCAGCCCAATTACAGTAGCAGCGTTTGTTTGTTTTTTTAAACGAAGAAGAGGATATGCAATGCTATGCCTAAGAAGGTGCCTGGTGGAGCAATGGTCCTGGGAAGTGGGTTGATCTGTCTATATGTTTAGGGAGAAGAGAGCTCAAGTGAGTCTGCTTTGGCATCTTTTTTTCCCAGATCCAGTTTGTTTTAAAGGCACTTTCAAAGGAAAGGGGTCTCTGGTAAGGATTATTTCCCATCCTGTGATTACTTCCCTCTGTGCTGCATTTCATCCAACCTTCTGCTGAAGTTAAACAGGCTACCAGATCTGTACATTAACTCTGTTTAAGCCCACTTGTGCTACCTCTAGCCCGGGGTGGGCAGTTATTTTGGGTGGAGGGCCGCTTACTGAGTTTTGGCAAGCCATTGAGGGCCACATGACAGGCAGCCAGGGGCAGATAAATATTAATTTTCTAAATTTTTTAGGGGCCCTGCGGGCTGGATAGAATGGCCTGGCAGGCTGCATCTGGCCCACAGGCCACATTTTGCCCACCCCTACTCTAACCCCTCTTGGTTGACCTCTGTGTAATGGAGGCCCAAGAATTTAAAACTTGGTTTAGGTAACTCTGGCTGCTTACAGATGTTAAAAAACCAAAATGCACTTTACTGGAAGAAGCAGCACATTAGTTCAACCCAGCTCCATAGCTTCTGTATAGATCAGGCGCTTCAGTGGGGCTTTTTGGCACTTTTATTTAATAGCTGATTCAATCAGCTATTAGATAAAAACTCCAAAAAACGATAAAAACGCCCCACTAAAGCACCTGATCTATACAGACGTTGCGAGCCAGGTCCAATTAACATAATGCCTCTTTTGAGTATGTGCTGGTTTTGGCGCAGGAGCATGCCAGGTTTAAAATAAAGGACCATTTTGGAGGGGGGTGCAGGTGGTGTCTGTAAGCAGCCTTTGTTCCCTGTTACTATGGGCAGACCAAGACCTCCTACCTAAGTTGACTTCCTCCTCCATATGTAAAAGACCAGGAAAACAGGAGACTCCTTTATTCACAGCCTTCCAAAGGCTAAGGACGTACTTTCATGAAAAAGGGGCAAGTCAGGACTTGATATTTCTAATGCTTGTAAAATTTGGGGGGAGACTGAAGAAGGAGAAGAGGAAGTTCAGATCACCTTTTGTCTATTGTGAAGAACACTAATAACTTCCTTTGGTGTGGTTACATATTACAATCCTCTCTGAATGTTTAGACTTCTGTGTTTTATCATATGCATGTAGCTTTTTGTATTTCTTTCAATTTTATACAAAGTGTGTAGTGGGAAGGAGGAAGTGGTTTGATCAGAGGCATAACTGGCCACTACTGTTTCTTGGGCAGAACTGTCCCCCCCTGCACCTTCCCTGCAGTAGTACAGCAGCAGCAGCTGGAGGTTCATTGCTGTTGCTGGGGATGATGTAATTTCCCCTTTTTTGCTACCCAAAACTTGTGAGTTTTCTGGCTGCTTGACAAGCATGTTGGTGGCTAAAAAGAGATCACATATCTGTCATTAGCAACAAACCTCTGGCCACCATGGCTGTGCCTTTGCTGCTGCTCTCCCTTCCCAAAGAACCAAAGCCAGGGCCACTGTTGGTAATGTGCAGGGCATGAGTGGGATTAGCTAGGATGACTGTATGTCCTAGATTGGCCAGGACAGTCTCGGATTTCAGAGGCTGTCTCAGCATCCCGGCTGTTGGAGAAAATTGAAGAAAAGTCCCAGATTGGTGGGAACCCCGTTGCACATGCAGTTCCCAAGTCAGGAGCCGGGTTGCTCCCTGATCCGAACTCCTCTGGGCTGTGAGCAGAGTTGCTTGTGGAATAGAGTCGGAGTTAGGGCAGGGCTATGTATAGGAGTCACGGGGTCAGGGTCAGGGCTGTGTGTGTATATGTGTATGCGTGCATGCACCAGCCCCTTTGCCCCCATCGTGGATTTCCTTACCCCATCCCAGATTTCTCTCAAATTATTATGATCACCCTAGGATTAGGAGATAGTTGACAGGAGGATGAGGCACCCATTCCCACCCACCCTTGACCCTCTAGGCAGCACCTGTCTTCCACTCTTTGTAATGCTTCTGGGTTCTTTTTTTGAAAACTGTATTGTCTTGGGTATTTGAGGATGGAGTTACTTGTACCTTCAAATGCTCACAGAGCTGGAGATCAAATCCTGTCCTTCATTCATAACAAGCTGGATGCATTTGAGCACCATAGGTCAGATTAGGCATATATTCCTTATGAACCTAGTCCAGGCAGCAGGGTTTTTACAGGACATCTCTAGAACAGAAGAATGAAAAAGCCCATATTCCTAGCAATCTCTGACTTCTCTCCCTATGGTTTGTGTACTCGCCTCCTGCTGAGTGGTGGAGCTTTGGTTTTCTATGTGGTGTTGGTGAACCACTGTGAGACCAACTTGGCAGAAAGGTGTCTCTGTGGAGACAAAAATTGATCAGCCTTTGATGTTCTTTAAGACTCTGAACAGCACCATTCCCTGGAATAGACAGGAGAGCTCCCAACAAGAACCAGCAAGCCCCTTGCATGTACAGCAGGGATTGGGAACTTGGATGTACAGTAATGAGGTGGCTGGATATGTTCAGGCATGTGCTTCTACATACTTTAGTTGGCCCTAAACATATTCTGCCTGACTGGCCTTGCACCTTTACCCTCTGGGTTTAAAAGAGTGTGATGTACCCCATCCCAACCTTTATCCATTCTTTTCCTCTCTCTGCCTTCTCCTCACTTCCAGATCATTGCAGTGGTAATGGACCTGTTTACTGACAGAGACATATTCCAGGATATTGTGGATGCAGCACACAAGCGCCGGATCCCAGTCTATATGATCCTGGATGAGGAGGGGGTGAAGTACTTTCTGGAGATGTGCAAGTGCATGGAACTCAGTGACTTCCATATCCGGGTAAGATACAGTGATATTCAGCATTGGAATGGAGCTTAAAAGGACTGCTGTCTGTCAAGCAGGGGCCTGAAGGCAGCAGTTTGGGGACAAATCAGAGACTGTTTTGATGGAGAACCAATCCCTTCCCTCTGCCAGTCACATCAAACTGAGGTGGAACTGGAGATCAGATACTGGAAGACAGAGACATGAGAAAGTGGTTCTGTCCTGCAAAGAGGAAGACAAGGTAGAGAAGGACCTGAGCTAGGAGTATTCTGCCTGTGATAGGCAAGCTCTGGGTAGGGAAAGATTGATTAGGCCATTGGGATCCAAGAATCTTTGGATGGCAAGAAGGTTTCCCATTCCACCACCCTTCAGGACATCCTGTCCTTCCTCCTGGGCTCCTTTCTAGCCTCACTTTTCTCCCTTCAGAGCAGTAATTCAGCAGGCTTGAGTTTGGCATCTTTCAACAAGACTAAAACAAATTAGCATTATCCACCCATCTCAGACTGGAGCTTTTTAGTCCATCTTAAATTCTGCTTAGTTCTTTGCTCTTTTTCAACACAGTAACCTAATCCTTGGAGCCTTGCCTTTTCTACCCTCCTTCCTGGACTGTCCTGCCCCCCTCAGTCTGGTCATGCTGTTTTCCCAGCTGTTCCAAGTGCAGTCAACATAGCTCTTGGACTCAAGAATTAATTGCTTTAAGGTTAGTGTGAGGTTTATATGCCCCAAAAGACTTCTCTAAGGAGTAAAGGCCATGGGTCTCAAAAGAATAAGTCCAATTGTTATATCCCCTTAGTTCATCCTTCTAGCATTTATATGACTACTGATCCCATAGGGGTACCTGGTATATGCAACCATATTTCTACTGTAACCAGATTCAACTCCAGAGGTAGCTCCCTGGAGCCCCACTCAGCCCTTGCCAACCTGCTGTCTCTTTGGCCAATCTCCTCTTCTCCTCTCCTACCACACCTTAATGTTATTATCTTTTAGAAAAAGAGAGTTTGCCTCAGGGCTTCCCAAACCTGATTTTACACTTCTGAGCTCAGGTGTCTCCACTCTTTGCCTTAAGGGTGAATTACATGGGCTCCATCCTCCACAATACCCACGCCAATGCCTCACAGGTGATACTCGTTCCTCTCTTTCTGTGCTGTTCCTAACACCCCTACAAGCCCCCTGGCCCTGTTGACATATGCCTCTTTTGAGCTACAAGCTCCCAGCTCTCATCCTCACCCTTCCTGGGCTACAGGCTCCTTGGCCCCCTCGATCTTTGGCTGTGATCCCTGGTCTTTGGCCCCTCTCTCTGGGCCCTGGCCCTGCTCCAAGTTCCCATCCAGACTCATGGGCCCCTGGCCCTGCCAGTCTTCGGTTGTAGCCTTCCTCAGACTTCGGCCCCTATCTCTGGACCCTGGTCCCGCTCCTGGGCCAGTGACACTGTCAGGGTCCCTGGCCCAGCTGACACTCACCCCGTCTGGGCTACAGATTTCCAGATTCTCTGGTCCTGCCTATTTGGTCCCTTCTGGGCTCAAGCTCTTTCCTCCTCTGAGTGCCAGGTCACCTTTACTTCCCTTAGTCCCTTCCTCAAACCTCCAGAGTTGCTGGTAATAACTCCAATGTTACCTAAGAGCTCCTCTCTCTCTTGGTGGTCCTCAGGGCTAGATTGCCTGACCAGCTCTGGACGTATATGCCTCAATCCCAGCCCCCTTCTGGTCAGGTGACTCTCTAATTGGCTCATGCCACACCTGCAGGCTGCTTCTCCTACTGCCAGCCTTCTCTTAAAATAGCAGGAAGGAACACCAAGCCTCCTTCTACACCTACAAACCAACGTACACTGTTGCCCTTTTTATAGAGTTAGATCCCCTTCCATCAAGAGGTGCTATAGAGTCCTCAGCTAGGTCAACTGGTATAATCAGAGATCCTAAAAGAAAAAAGAGGAGTGGTGAAAATTAGCATGCAGACATTGAGCAATAGTTGATCCTAGCTGCATTGTCACCAGTCTTCTCCAGTGAAGCAGTGAATCTCTTCATGCCTTGTTTGGACAACTTTAAGACATACCAAGGTTTGATGAAATGCATGGATGAGACTCCTAACATTCCACTGGAGGTAGTGCAGAAGTCATGCAAGCTGCTACATATTCTGCACTCTTGTACCTGCTAGGCTTGTTAAGCCTACATGAGGGCTGCTAGCCTTCAGTGGAATTGTGGGAGTCTCCAGCATCTGTACCAGCCATATGCAAAAGGATAATGGATGTGAAAAAGTCACACCCAAAGTTCTGGGGCTTTTTTGGGGGGGTGGGGTAGGGTTTGCATGTAGTTTCAGGGTCACTCATAGACCCGGCTTGTTGCAGAGATCCAGTAGAGCTACCTCTGGGATCATAGGATCGCAGGAAAATAGGACTGGAAGGATCTCATAAGGTCATCTAGTCCCACCCGCTATTCAAAGCAAGATCATTCCTGACTAAACTATCTCAGTCAAGTGTCTGTCCAACTTGCCTATGAAAGTTTCCAAGGAATGCAATTCCATTACTTCTCTAGGTAGCTTGTTCCAATGCTTGACCACCGTCATAGTCAAGAAGTTCTTCTTAATCTTCAACCTAAATTTTCTGTGCTGCAGCTGGAGGCCTTTGCTCCTAGTCCTGTCCCCTAGAGCCACCAAGTAGCCCATCTCCATCCTCTTAACCACCCTTCAGGTATTTAAAGACTTAGAACCACCCCCCTCCAATCAGTCTTCTCTTCTGTAGACTAAATAACCCTAGTTCTTTCAGCCTAGTCCTCATGAATTGTGTCTCCAAGGCCCCTTATTATTTTTATTGCTCTGTACTGGACTCTTTCCAAACTGTCCACATCCTTCTTGAAGCATGGGGTCCAAATCTGGACACAGTACTCCAGGTGAGGCTGTACCAGTGCTGAAGAGAGTGGAAGAATCACTTCCCTGGATTTGCTAGTGACACTCCTGTTAATACAATGCAGTATACTATTGGGTGTTGTTTTTGTTTGGGGGGCTTTTTGGGGAGGGGAGAGGTTTGCAACCAGAGTACATTTTCAGTTGACTCATTTTCAGCTCATGGTCCACTGTAACCCCCAGGTCCTTCTCTACAGTGCTGCAATCTAGCCAGTCATTCCCCAGTCTGTATTTGTGAATGCAATATTTTCATCCTAAGTACAGGTCTTTACATCTGTCCTTGTTGAATCTTGTTCTGGATACTAGCAGGTTCTGTGGATGTTTGCAAGAGGCATCCTACTAGGCACCTGCCAGGCTGCTGTGTTTGGATTCCACCATGTTGTATCCATGTGCTATAAAGCTTTCCTTGGTCTGAGTAGGCTGCGGTATAGCCCTTTCCTTGGCTTCCCTGCCATATGCCCAGGACCCAAGCACTCTGCCTGTTACCCCTTCACAGAAACAGGGCCTCATGGTCCATCTACCCTAGGCATCCTAGGGTGCCTAGACTCCCCTTCTTGGCATGTGGGCTTCACAGAAAGAAAATGTGTCTGTAGACTTCACAAGGGTTCTAAAAGCCACTTGCTCTTTACCTTTGCTAGGATAAGAAATATATACAGATCTGGATGAATACCCTGTATACATGTACCTGACTCTAATTTATTCAGCACTCTTGAGCATTCTTTGGGCTTGTGTCTTAATCATTGAAAGAGTCCAGGATGTTCTGTCCTGCACATGGCTTCTATAAATCAAGGGAGGTCTTCTGTCTTCTGTACAATCAAACCCCTTTCCCTACCCAATCGGCTGCTTTGCTTTCTGTTCACTGCCCTGTGCTCTGTGCCTGTTCGTCTGGTTTGCTTTCTCCTCCCTGCTTGCCTGCTCCATTGCTGTGTTTCCTGCTCCCTGCCCTATCTGCCACTGTGCTGCCTGCCCCCTCCCAGCTCTGCTGCATGTCCCATCCAAATGCTGCCTGTGCCACTCTTGGTACATGTGCTGCAAGTTGGAACCTTCTGCTCTAGGATGCAGCCATCATATTGTCCCAAGAAATTCCCATTTGCCTGGGAGTCCTCAAGGTTAAAGGGGGTTCCCTTTACTGTTTGTGTTTGAGGAAATGTATAAGTCAACCATGACAGCATATGGCTAATTCCAGATAAACTGAGACATTCAATGATCCAGTAATTTTATAGGATCAATCAAAATTCATAAGCTGTAGACATTAAAACAGATTCTCCAAATCATCAGAGGACAGCTGATTGCCCATGGTTTCCTGCAGTCTGTTATGAATAAGTTTGATATTATTGTATGTACCATGGCCACATCTGCAGCAGTGCAAAGATCTCCCTTGCTGTAGTCATAGGAAAATACCAAAGGAGATTACGAAAAAATCTATTGAGCATCTTCCTTTAGAAGGCTATAACTTCATCAGTTCTGAGATAGACAAGCCCCACCACTCATAACACAAGAGTCTAGGGATTTTTAAGCCCTTTGGACCTGTACAACCCAATCTGAAGGACGAAGCAAGGCAAGCTTCAATGTTTCAGGCAGCATTCCTCTGTCCTATGCTACCGTACCCCTCAGAGGGTGCTCATATAACTGAGAAAGAAGCAGAGGTTCCAGTTGTGTTGACTCTTGGCTTGGCTGCTTTCTCAGCTACTGTTTATTCCAGGTATTCCTCTTGGTTTGGCATCTGGCAGGGCACTGTTTGTGTCTGCCACTAAGGGCCCAGCCAAGCAGCCAGCAGGTGCTTGATTGCAGCGGCCATTTTTAGACCCCTGGCTGCCTATATAAACAGGATAGTTCACTGCTGGCAGGCAGGCAGTAACATTGCCTGGCTGCAAGGCTGCTTGGAACATCCTGGAGGTAAGGGGGGAGCTGTAGGGGATGGCTAGGAGGCTCCTGGTCCTGGGAATGACCTAAAACTGCACCCTTCCGGGAGTGGGTGGCCTGGTGGGACTCCCAGTGGTGCGGGAGCCCCCAGGAAATGCCAGGCCAGTTACCATCCCGGTGAAAGGCGGGTTGGGGCGCCTTAATACCCCTAGCTTCCACGACTGGGTGGGTTACCCCATAGAAGGGTCAGAAAGGCAGACCCAGAGAGAGAGAGGGCTATAAACTCAAAAGCCTGACTTTAAATCCCTCAACTGGTCAATGCTGGGGCCAGTCAAAAGTCCACTATGAGGGACGCCCAGAGCAGAGGGCCTGGGGTTCCAACTGGCCTGGAGGTGAGGCCAGGGCCAGTGTAGCCAAAGGTCCCGGGGGGACCACACCTGTAAGAGAGAAAAGCTCAGGGAGCTAGGTAGCCTAGAATGAAGGTGGAGTAGGCCACCTAAGCAGAGGAATCCAGGTGGGGATATAACTCGAGGATTCTGAGGCCCAGAGTGGGACCGGTAATGTTGACAACAGTGGATGCCATCTGGGAGGCTTGGCCTGTGGTGTAGGGGACTAACGGAGCTGCAGATAGCATCCGGGCAAGTAATGGGCAACCTCCCACCTAATTAACAATTTAATTAGATAGCAACAAGGCATGGCATGCTAGAATGCAAGCAGTTGGCCCAGAACAGGCGGGTGGGGCATTGGTAGATTGGCCCTGCAGAAGGCCCCCTGTTACAGCGTCATAGTCAATAGCCTAGCAGAATCCATTCAGGCACTCATTCTCCCCCTTCTGGCAAGCATTTTCCCCCTTCTTACAAGTCTTGTTGTTAACATCAACAGGAGCCTTTGGTTTGTTTGCAGGAAGTACTGCAAACAACTCCTGGCCCTTCCTATCCTTTACACATTTTCCCTGACCCCTTCAAGAACCCATCTCACAGGACACTCCATTGGACACTTCTACATCTCTGAGCAGTGGAGGTGTTCACTTTAGAGTTCATGGGCACGGGAAACTTTCTGAGTCTAAAGAAGGAAGGGAGCTAGTACCCTGTCCAGAACCTTCACAGTTTCAAGTGCATTCATTGTTTCAAATTCAGAATGGTAACTCTAGCCTCCGTAATCCCTTCATTAGATACACAGGCTTGGTTTGCACTTCCTGAGACTCAAAATACCAATTTCTACCTCTTCTTCCACCCAGCACATGAGAAATACTTCAAATCCTTTACAGGAGATGGCTCACTACCAACTCTGCCCACTGTCCCACACTGCACTTTCCACAATGCTGAGCGTTTTCACAAAGTACATAACCACTGAAGCAGCTTATTTGAGATGGCAGGATATCAAGGTATATCTATATGTTGATCATTTTTGCACTAGAAGGAAATTACCCCAACAGGAAAACAGCTTAATCTATGTAATTGAGAAGCTGTTTTCTAGTCTGAACCTCAAAATAAAGGAAGAAGAATCCATCTTAGACCCATTTTTAAGTTTGTAGTAGAGAACCTCTCTTCTTACTCTTGCTAATCAAGACTCCTTCCACTCAAGGATGGAGATTTACTTGGAGCTGTTACAGACCTAGGGTATGTGGTTCCTGCCAAAAAAATCGCCTGCACAAAAAAATTCTGGACTTTGGAGCCATGTGCTTTGCATGCACATGGCATAACAAGGAATAATGGCCATAAGTTGTTGGAGAGTAGGTTTAGATTAGACATCCGTAAGAACTACTTCACAGTTAGGGCGGCTAGGATCTGGAACCAACTTCCAAAGAAAATGGTGCTGGCTCTTACCCTGGGGGTCTTTAAGAGGAGGCTTGATGCTTACCTAGCTGGGATCATTTGAGCCCAGTTTTTTCACCTGCCCAGATTATTGAAGATCTACAAGGTCCCTTCTGACCCTACTTCTATGATTCTATGATCTCTTTCCTCATGCCTCCCTCCGTCCAAGTAAGTCTTTGGCCTTATCTCCCATTTCTGTTTAGGAATTTAGGAATTGATTTATTTACTTCCAAGTTTTCCTCATCCAAGTCTAATTCAAAATAAAGGGAAGTTAAACTGCTGTCCCTTGATGTGATGTGAGTAGTGTCATATTGGCTTAAGGCATTTTAGGAACTCCCCTAAATTGTGACCTTCACAGAGAAAGTTAAAATATCAAGCCATATCTTCCCCAAAACTGTCTAATGGGTATCTCTGTATAAAATCTACTTACAGTAGGGGGCTCGACCAGATGACCTCATGAGATCCCTTCCCACCCTGCTTTTCTATGCTACTAGAAGTTATTCTAGTTAGATCTACCTTTGCACATTACAGCTCACTCTATCAGGGCTTAAGCAGCTTCCACTATTTCCTTGAGAAGCATCCCTGTTACAGAAATGTATAGGGCAGTTGCCTGGGGATTGTTCCATGTTTCTCTAGGTTTCAGATCAGAGCTGTCCTGCGGCTCTTGTAAAAAGAAATAAATAAATAGAAAATGAGCACCTAGCACCTAAATATAAGCCCAGGCAGTATCTACATACTAGTCACTACAAATAGGATCCTTCTAAACACATTATTGAAAAAGAAAAGTCATTTACCATATAATCACTGTGGCTCATTGAGATGTATGTCTGTTATGTATCTCATGACTTGCCCTCTATCCTTGCTTCTGCAGAGTCCTATAAGCCATGGGATTCTATGCTGGTGACAGAACAGAGCTTGGGCCTGTTCTGCATGCTATGCCTTCAGGGGGAAAAATAGTTCTTACCGAAAAGCACACACAATGTTGCCTCTTGCTGCGTGACTCCTGTGGATGTTTCAAGTTAAGTAGGTTCAGGTTGGATTAGTACTGGAATGAGAGTGCTTGGGAGGACATCAGAGTTCTGTAAGAAGTTATGGTGTTAATAATCCAGTAGGTAGCCACTAACCATAAAGTAATGCTCTGAAGTGGTAACAGTGGATACCCTGCTGCTGGAAGTGGCATCTTTCAGAGAAACTGCAACACTGAGGTTCTATCTCTACATTCATGTGGTAATACCAGAGCCTTTTCTTAAGAGTAAAAAACCCAAAAACCAGTATCTAAATTCATGTACCAACCATGTTTTAGTCTGAGTGATCACACCCTGCCTACCTAAATTACCCTTGTAAATTTCAACAGGATGTAGTGCTTTTAAACTGTTATATAGCACTTGTGGTGCTCCATTAGAAAGGTGGCTACATTTCAGTCCGTGAAAGATTGTATTCCCTCTGTATCAGTCTTAGATGCCTTGAGATACTTTAGGGTAAAAGATATTACAAAAATGTAAATTTCTGGGGTTAGATGATTGCATGGTTTGTGATTTGATATTTTTTGTTGTCAGTACTTCAAGCCATATTTCTCCTCTGCGCCTAGATTGTTAGAGGGTGTTTGTGTGCTTTTGTTGTATCTTTCTACTGATGCTGTGCTATTGTAAAGGTTGTTCTCAGCTCAAAGTAATTGTGAAAAAATCAAATTTGATGTTTTTCTACCAAAAGAAGGAAATGGAATGTGCAATGAATCCAATGAAATCTCCACTCGCTAAATGCTGTTATGACACCTCTGGCTTTGCTAGAGAAACTTGTGCTGACACCAGGCTGCTCTTGGCAGATAAACTACTTCCTGGTAAAGAACTCAGTCATAGCTCTGACTGACTTGAAGAACAGAGGTTGCCTTTGACATCTGAGGACCAGGGGCACTTTACTAGCAAACAGCAAATTCAGATTGGTTCAGTGGGGGTGGGGAGAAATCTGTGGACAACCAGATGGATATGCATTTTAGTATAAACACTGGAAAGGGCACCCTGCCTCTGCTGTGTTTCACCTAATCTGTGTTCAGCATCCCACACAGATGACTCACACTAGGGCCTTGGGCAAGTCACTTCATCTTTCTCCCTCAGATTCCTCATGTGTGAAACAGGGTAATAATACTTTCAGGGTATTGTAAGGATTAATTTGCTACTGTCTGAACTGCTGTGCAAACACACCAAACAGTACAAGAATGCAAAGTAGCAGTATTATTGCTTATCATTAGTCAGAGTTTGTACTGATGATACTGCATTTCAACTGACCAAATACAAACCTACTGAAATCAGTGGATTGAAAATCCGAGGAGGTACTCAGAAAACTGGGAGCTTAAAGAAATTCTGGACTCCTATAAGTGTGTGTTTCCATATGTTGATTTTATAAGCCAATAACATTTAAGCTGTCAAAGCTGGTAATAATAGTACTAAATTCTTTATATGATCAAAGGGCTGTGCTAACATTAATTAGCTCTCATGATACTCTTCTGGTAGATTGGAAAAATGAGGCAGAGGTGAAATGACTTTGCTAAGGCCTCATAGGGAGTAGTGAGGAAGCTGCGATCAGACTGCTGACTCCTAACCCCAGGGCTTATTCCTCTTAATTCTCACGGGCTGTCATTGTTTACCTCCTAAAACAGGATTCATTTAGTCTAGAAACATGCTGGAGTGAAGAAAATTATTGCTAAACTACCCTGTCACTTACTGACATGCATGTTGCTGTATGCTTATATTGATGGTCTTTTTTTTTTTCTTTCTGTTTATTTTTTTGTGAGATGGTAATCTTGCCTATTGTTGGTACCTGTTCCATGAGGTCCTTTAAAGCAAAGGTACAAGTGTTCATTAGCTTGGTGCTTGCTTGTATATTCAAATATGTTCTCTTGTATTACATGCAGACAGACACTTGATGTGGAAAGTCACATGACAAGAAAATCACTCTTTCCTTGCTTAGTCAGGACTGTTCTAGAATATTTCAAATAGTGGGATTGTTCTTTTCTCCAGCCTGTCGTCATAAAATTGTCCAGACCTCTCACATTTTTCCAAGTCAATCCACCTATGTATTCCTGTTGTCATGACACAAATGAAAACAGAACTTGAGAGCCTGAGTCACTGTCCCTCTTTGAAGAGCTCCTGGCAGAAAAGTATTCAGGGGGTCAGGCAAAAGCTTGGCCATGTTACGCTGTTTGCCAGCTCTCTGAGATGGCAGAGGACCTTATTTGTGGCTGGGAGCAAGGCCCAAATTTCAGAGGGTGTAAAGATGGTTTGAAGCCCCTTTCGATTCACTCTTCCTGGGCTGTGCTTTCTGAGCTGCAGCTCAGAATTGGAGACTGTGTATCATTTTCTTCCTGTAGGTTTCAAAAGCTTTGTCCTGCCTGCTTTTCAAGCTTCTCTGTACTAAGATGAATAGCTGAATAGGGCAGGCAGGGTCACAAATAAATTAACCTATTTGATGGAAGTGAGTGACCTATATAAAAAACGAGTGACAAGCTGGGAGAGATGCTGGAAACACATTCTGCACTAGGCATTTCCTCCTGCAACCCTTCTGATATTTTTGTCTCATCTGAAATAATCTGCAGCCTGGGATATGGCGAGGTGTGACAATGGGTGTGGTGATGCCCGGAGCTAAGAACAATCTGATTCTCTGTGCCTTGTTTGCTGTCATTTTGTGTTTTCACCTTCCTGTTAGAACATCCGTGTGCGCTCTGTGACAGGAGTTGGGTTCTACATGCCACTGGGGAAGATCAAAGGCACATTGGCCTCCCGGTTCCTGATGGTGGATGGTGAAAAAGTGGCCTCTGGGTCATTCAGGTGGGTCGTTCTCACCCAGGCAGTATTCAGGTTCCAAACATAAGGATTGCCCCATGCATTTCCTTAGGGAGTCTTTTCCCTTTGTTTCCTTACCAGCTGTCCAGTCTCGTTATTACCTCAACTCCATGACTAGTTGAGTGCTCTATGGAAGTGGCATATGGTGGTAAAGAGCACAAAACACTCTTTTGGGAGAGTAGTGCCCTCATGCCAATGAAACATGTGGCTGAGGGACAGCTCCTCCTCCTCAGTAGTTGGTGGCATACGGGACATCCCAGAATCCACTGTAGCCAGTTTTTCCTCTTCTCAAAGAGGCTATCAGAGTGCTCTAGAGAGTCTGCTTTTGGAAGCAGAAACAGCCAGTTAAGAGTGGCTAACAGTGCTCCTGTCTAGAAAGTAAAACTAATTCAAGGTCACGTGGCTTTCTCTGCCAGATCTGTCCGCATGTTTTATGTGTGTGTGTGTTTGTGTGCATATGTTTGTTTGTTTTTTGTTTTGCAGGGGTTAAACCCCCCAAAACAGGATTATGTCATTTCTATACCATGAAAACACTCAGGTGGGTAAGATGTCCATCAAATGGCACACAGTGCTTTATGTTCTTGGATAACAAGAGCTCAGAAGTAGACATGTAGGTTGTGTCTGGCTTTCATAACTTTCATTGCAAAACCTAACAATACCTTCTTTGTTTCCAGCTTCACCTGGAGCTCCTCACATATAGACAGAAACATCCTCCTGCTGTTGACAGGGCAACATGTAGAGATGTTTGATGTTGAGTTTCGAGAGCTCTATGCCATCTCAGAGGAGGTTGACCTCTACCAGGAGCTGAACATTGCTAACCCTTTCCAAATAGGAGCTGAGAAATCAAGAGTTTACTCCTCCACTGTGTCTCGTAAGATCATCAACCCCAAATATGGTCTAGTGGCAGGGGCTGCCCCTCATGAAATGATGCTCCGGGCCCTGCACCAGAAGCAGGAGATACAGGGGAAATTGGAAAGAAAGGAGGAAGAAAGTGAGTCAAAAAAGCGGCTGAACAAGTTTCTGAATGACCTGATCACAGTGGAGCAAATACTACCAGAAATTGAACCACCTCTTGAAAACTTGAACAAAGGAAGCCGGAGTCCTCAGAAATTGCTTTCCAGGTTCCATTTTGATATGAAATACAAGTCTAAATCTAAGGAATCCCTTCGTGACACCAAGAAGGATGATGTTGCCAATGGGCAGACCAGCTCCAAGCAGGGTAAAAGATTTGGTAGTGGGTTTTTCAGCCGAAGGGCGAAACGGCCCCCAACCTTGGACACTGAGGCCGATTCTTTTGCCAGTGAAGGGCTCTCAGAAGAGTACGTGCTTGTGAAGGCACAGGAAGAGGACCTGATCAGCTTTAGACCTGTCAGTGTTCGGAGCAGCGCCTCAGGTAAATCTTGTTCCTTCATGTCCCCTCCAGGCCCCTTTCTAATCCAGAACCTCAGTGACAGAGTCAGATGTACTCAGTATGGGCCCATTTCCACCATCTCTGCTGTAAGATAACTGGGAGGAAGGAGGACAGTTGTATCAAATGTAAAAAAATCTTTCAGGGATTTTAAGGGCAATACTTCATAAGAAGATCACTTAACTGACCCCCTGATGGCCCCTAGGTGGCCAAGCTTGGGAAAATATGGGATGGCTAATAATCCCCCTCCACCATTGTGTACACAGGTTTCAAGTGGATTTATTGTTGCCCACCTAGAAGTAATGGTGAAGTTCTCAGACCTCCTAGGTGCCAACAGAGTACCTGGAGTTTCTAGAGCTCCATCACACTGACAGGTTTCAGGTGCACATGCACCCATCCCATCCCAACTCAGCTTTACTTGACTGGATACAAGAAAGCCACTCCTCCCATGCTCTTTACTTTACTATAACAAAGTTATGGGGTAGGGGAAATCAGGAAAGAAAAGTGAGGGGAAATCCCATTTAATCTACCCCCACCACTTAAAGTGATTGAGACTATCTATGGAAGGCAAAGCCTGAGATGTCTTAGATCATACCGTGTGCTCTGGAACACCTTCCTCTACGTATATAAATATTTGGTCTGATTTACTTGTGAATGACAGAGGTTTTCACCAGGTTTAAATTATCGTACTAGGTCATGAATAGCAAAACATTGTCAGAATGCAACAAGCCTAGAAACCATCTAGCCTGATCTGCTTTATCTGACCATGGACTATGCTGGATGTTTCAGAGGGAGTTACTGCAATGGGGAATAAACTGCCTAAGAGGAAAGAATTTCTTCTTGACTCGCCCCTAATAGGAATTGTTGTATGCCCTGAAAAATGTGAAATGGAGGGAATTTAATCAATTTGAAGTGGCCATTCTGGGAAATGGATGGAGATGTTTCTCCTGAGACCTAGAAAGCAAGGAGGATATTGGGGTGGAAGATGGGATGCAGGAGCGGACAATTATTTCAAGCAGAGGGCCGCTTACTGAGTTTTGGCAAGCCATCGAGGGCCACATGACAGGCAGCCGGGGCAGATTAATATCAATTTTCCAAATTTTTTAGGGGCTCTGAGGGCCAGATAGAATGGCCTGGCAGGCTGCATCCAGACCACGGGCTGTGTTTCACCCACCCCTGAATTAAAGTACAGTGATCAGCTGGATTCTTATAAATATTTTTGCCTCTGTGAGAAAAATTAAAGCCAACATCATTGAGACTGAAACAAGGCATTGATACCCTAGTCAATTTAGATCACAGCCAGCCTGCTTTTAGGATCTACCTTTTGGAATTTGGGGAGATTCTTCCTCACCCCCACCCCCTTCCTCTTCCTCAGGACTGAATACCTTTTGCGCAGATCATCTGCATTGCAAGTACACTGCTGGTCCTGTTCCTTCGAGGGAGGGAAGAAGGATGGGAATCATAAAAAGATCTACTGGGCAGGCCTCTTGAATGAATCAACTTGAGGACATGCAGTACCCTCTAGTGTCAAAACTAGAGAACTGTGAACTCCTTGATCTTATCATCTATCTCTGTAAAGAGACCATTTAAGATGACACAAACCCCATATTTCTAACCCTTGACTCCAACTGTTGTAAAATAGCCCTCCTGCCTCCCTGAACCCGTCATTCTTTTATGTCATGGTGAAATGAGGTCAATAGCTCTTTGGGCCTGGAGCTGTAATGCAAGGCACTGAGTCTAGTTTGGGGCACTGTGCAGATGATGATGGCTGTTTTCTTTTGACTCTCACCATGTTATATACCCTGTAATGATTTATACAGGCAGCAAAACTTTAAGCCAGCGTGAAGGCCTGGTGCATGTAGATCTCATTGAAATTTTACACAAATACTGAAGGAGGTGCCTGTTCAAAAGTATCCCTAACAAATCAATCATTTGTGTAAGTGGATCCATGGGACTATTGAGGAGGAGATGGAGTATAACTTATGCATTACCTGTGAATTTGAATCATTGTCCCTGTCTTGAGCTGTTTACAGTCAAAAAACATGACCTTGGCAAGGGTACCAAATCAATGAGGCTTGAACCTTATCCCCTTGAATAGTTCCAAAGTAACAGATGAGCAGAGATGGGAAGATCCACTAGTGGGATGGGGAAGATGAGGTGGGAGGAGGGCTTCTGCTAGGACATTGTCTCAGGTTGCTGCTTTGAATTTTACATGTTAAATTAACCCTGGAGTTGGTGTTTTATAAATCTGAAAGCCACTCTTCCCATGCTCTTGAAAAGTGGGATCCTCCCTGTTCTTTCATTCCTACTCCCTTCCCACTGGAGCCTTCCCTATTTTTCCCTGCAAATATTTCTTTTGCCTACCAATACTGCTACTGCTCACAGCTTTCTCTTTCTTTTTTTTCTTAGCATAATTCTTGAGTTTTACTGTTGCCTGCAGGGTTCTGAATAGCAGCAGCTCTGAACCTAACCAGAATCTTGTTAATTTTATGTTGCTGCTGCACTGGAGATACTTGTCTGAAAATACAGGAAAATACTGCCTGGGTTTGGACCTGGTTCACATGTTGAAGGTTTCCCCGCTCTGCCTATGGCTATACAGATTGTTTTAAAGGTGATCTGTGATTCTGTGTATAAAGTGAATGGCCCAGACTCTATACAGGTCATCAAAAGCTTCTTTGTGGAGAGCTGGCAACTAGAATTATTTGCCACTGCTTAAAGAGAGGGCAGTCAGTAGGAGCACAGGGAAAGGGCTGCTGTTCTATGTACAGTTTGCCTTGTCTGGGATTTCTTTTGGCCCTGCATTGGAGAAAGAGTAGAAGGTGATGGCAGAGAAAAAGGCTTGATAGTTGAGATTCAGCAGTGAAAGAGGGATGTAGAACTTTGCAGACAAAGATGTGGTGCTTGACTGGATGCGGAAGAGAAGCAGCAGCCAGGAAGGAGGGTTAACTTCAGCAGCCGCATTTGGAATAGTTGGAAGATGGAGGAGGATTACAGAACGAAACGTCACAAGAAATAGTACAGGGGTGAGGGAGGCACAGGACAGAGGAGCCAGGTAAGGCCCAGGGCTGGAGATGTTTCCCTCTCAGGAGTTGGGAAAGTTGCAGATGGGAAGAAAGAACAGAAGATAAGGGGTAGGGTGGAGAGCTCCTTCTGTCTTCCAGCACCTAAAAGGTAGGAAACTTCAAATGTAATAAAATTCCTGCTAGTCAGGGGGTAACATGAAAGATGTTAACAGTCCAAGCCAGTTTCAGGCACAGCATCTCAGTAGAAATCTCTGCAGTCTCTCAGCCATCCTCCAACAGATAGGAGCAGAAGTCTAGGCCTCTCACTAGGGTTATCCCTGGCATTGGGCAGTCCTACACACGATGTTGTATATTAGCCTCTGATTTAGTAGGTGCTTGGTATGTCTTTCAGGCTCTGAACTAATACTTTTAATCAGTTTCTAACTAAACTAAGAGGCAAGAAGTTATCTGTGTAAGTATTAAAGGAGACTGATTCAGGGAGGAATTGGAGATGGAGAGAAGGGGGAATATGTCCAGTGTTGTGGCAGGGGATAACTTGGAGTAATGGGTTAAAACCAGGAAGATGAGATGACCAAGTGGGCTGTTTTGCCTCTTACTTTTGGAGGACTCCCATCCATGTAGAGACATGGTCTGGCCCTACTTGTCATTTGTGAGCTGAGGAGACCACAACTCAGACTCTTACAGGTGCAGACTAGGAAAGGGAACCTATTTATTAGAGTATGCAAAGCTGTCTAGGTTTTGTGTCTATTTTGGGTTTTTTTGTTTTTTGGAATCCATATATGGCATTTCCTCTGTGTGCATGTGTCAATTTTTGCAGAAGGCAACAAGCAAAAACCCCTAGAGGTGTGGATAAATATGTGTATAAAATGAGGAGTATAGAGAGAGGGGGTTGAAGTGTTTGCTGAAAGCTTAATTAAAATCTTATAATCTTGTCTTTGTTTTTATCTATTTTTATTGCAGGTAAAAAGTCCCTCACGGGAAATAAAACCAAACAGTCAGCCTGCGTGGTGTCCTAGTCATGAGAACTGAAGACCAGACAAGAGCATCTGATAGACTGTACAACTGTTTACTTCTTTATCGCCTGCAGCCTTGTTCTCACACAATGGTCTGTCAAAGCTCCATTTTGTCCAGGATGCATCTGGTACCACCAGTTCAAGCATGTGTGCTGAGTAAGGCATAGGGTCTGGATGGTTCCTATGTGAGGGATAGCAAAAGAAATGTTAGTTCATATTGAATAAACTGTGATAAGGGATTTCAGAGCTCAGCCTCATTGAGATGAATGCAAGAGAGCTTCCTATGTTTTGGTGCTATTTTTTCGGTCTGTCTCGCTACAGACTCAAAGCACAGCATTGCATAATTTACTGTACTGTACTGTAAGGATGTATTGGTCTGATGGGGTAGAGGCTTGGATCACACTGGAAATTCTGGAGGAAATGGTAAAATTTGCAGATCAGGTGGATTTACCTTGTCTGTGGATTTCTGTTGTCCTTCATCAGCAGAGACCTGTTAAAGGATAATTTGGTTGTTAGGGAAGGAGTGTTTGGCTTCAGAGGACCAGCTGGCATGCTAGCTTTTCTTTTTTTGCCATAAAACCAACAACTGAGCTAGGTGATACAGTAGCAATCTTTACTCAAGAGAGGACAGAGGCTGTAATATTAGGGGTTGCTTCAGACCAGAGCTGAGATGCTTTGTGAGAGCTCAAGACTAGGACAGCAGAGTCCTGCCAAATTCTGAAGTGGAGTGGGCAGAACTGAGAGGTGAAAGATACAAGCAAGGACAGCTGCTGTAACAATCAGTTCTACTGTTAATCCTGTGACATTTTAAACACAATAGTAAATAAATAAGTAAAAGTGCACTTTTGGAGGCTGACAAGAACAAGGGGGTCAGAGAGAGTTTTTTTAGCTGTCTGGTTTAAAAATAAAGGATTCTGTGGATGTAGTAAAGGCACAGGTTATTTTGCACAACCCATTGGGTTTGTTTGATACGGGAACGAGCATTTTCCTTTGCCACCTTGCCATACAAATTACTACAATATGGTGCTGTTATGACAATTTGTACATATTTGATCTATTTATTTTTCTTACTAACTTTTTAATCCATATGTATATATTGAGCACAGAGAGAAAGTAAGTGGGCTTTGTTAAAGAATATAAACAAAGTTTAGCATGTGTTTCTATTGTACTTAGAATCCACCGTAAAAGAAATACCCAGTGGAGCATCTTGGAAGTTAGGTTACTTGGGCACTGTGGTTGCTTGTATGATGAGCAGGGATCTGGGTTTTCTGTTTCCCATGGGAAAATGGAGAAAAACGTAGATTTCCCCCTTTACCTGAGGAAACAGTGGATTTTTCATTTTAACAGAGAAACCCACAGATTTTGCACTTTTGCAAAGAGCTCTGTGCAGGCTGACAGAGTTCCAGCCTGCAAGGGGCTGGTGGGGGAAGTGTGAGGAGGGGGGCCAGGCAGGGGGCACCATGTGCACGTATATCAGGGGTGGGCAATTATTTTGGCTGGAGGGCTGCTTAACAAGTTTTATAGCAAGCTGTCGAGTGCCAGAAGTGTAGCCCCACACCTTGACAGGTACCCTACCCGTTGGTCGCCATCGTGGAACCAGAAGTCCTTCCCCACTACCCCTGATCTTTGCCACTGGAACTCCCTCCCCTTGCTCCCAGAAGTACTCCTTTTGGTAAGGGGTTTGCTATCTCAGTACTAGAAAAAACCAAATTATATTCTAAAAATCAAACATCTGCTACAACATACACTAATTGGAATTCAAAAAATATTTTTGTCCTGATTTATATGTGTTTGCATAGTATACGCAGAGGTGATTGCATAATAGCTTAAAATGAAGTCTTACTTTTGTATATTGGGTGGGGATGGAGGAGTGAGGGGGTATGGGTGGGTGGATACAGAGTTTGTGGGGGGCTGGGGGAGTGTGTGGGTATGATGTGTGGGGAAGGGTGTGGTTATGTGTATGGGGTTCGTGGGGGTATAGGTGTGTGTGTTGGGGGCGTGGGTGGGTACAGGGCTTGTGGGAGGCTGTGAGTGTGGGGGGTTGTGGCACATGCGGAGGGAAAGGGTGGCTGGGGTGTGTGAGAAGGTGTGGGATGTGCATGGCGAGGGGTGGGTGCATGTGTATGGTGGTGCAAGGGGTGTGTGGGTACATATGTATGGTGGGGTGTGCATATGGGACCCCCCCCATGAACATGCCTCCCACACATGCCCCCCTATCTCATTGTGCACATCCCCCTGCCACAGCAGGCGAAGACCCACAGCAGTGCGCAGTTCTGGTGAGCCCCAGGACTGCATGTAGCCGGGCCACCAGCAGAGAGAGGAGAGAGGGGTAGAGCTGGCCCAGCCCCAGGGAGTCCTTGCTAGCCTGAGTCCCACACTCCGGTCTGCTCACACTCTGCCCCTCCCCCTCCCTCACCCCCCCCACACCTGCTGCTGCTATCGACTTCCACTTCCTGTTTGCCACCCTTCCCCTGCCACTTCCCTACCTTCCTGCCCACCCGCCACTCTGGCAGCACACAGTTCCTGGCTGCGTGGCCAGGACTGCAGGAGAAGTGAGGTTGAGGGGTAACCAACATGGGTTCGTGCAAGGCCGATCCTGCCTGACTAACCTGGTCTCTTTCTATGACCAGGTAGCAAAGAGCTTAGATGGGAAGGAGGAAGTCAATGTCATCTTCCTGGACTTCCAGATGGCCTTCAACACAGTGTCCCACCCAATTCTGGTGGGCAAGCTGAGGGACTGCGGCATTGATGAATTCACGGTCACATGGGTGGCAAACTGGCTCCAGGGGCACACCCAGAAGGTGGTGGTGGATGGGTCGATGTCGATCTGGGAGGGTGTGGGCAGTGGAGTCCCGCAGGGCTCGGTCCTTGGGCCGGTGCTGTTCATTATCTTCATTACCGACCTGGATGAGGGTGTGGAGAGCAAGTTCGTTGATAACACCAAGTTGTGGGGTAAAGTGAATACACCGGCAGGCAGGGACTGCATCCAGGCAGACCTGGATAGGTTAGAGAAGTGGATGGATCTGAACAGCTGAATCACTGTGAAATCCAGTGAATTCAATTCCAGTTCCATGGGGATGGGTACAGTGTAAGGACCCAGACAGAATTCTCTCTGGCTACTTCTATTGACAGGGAGAAACAATCGACCACCGGGCATATGCAATATATTTACGATATTTATTTGCTTGCCACATTTCCTAACCACCTTTTCCCCCAAAAATAGTCTTCCAAAATTGGGGTCCATGTCCCAAATGGGAGGGACCCTGATTTTTCTGCCCAGCTTAGCAGAAGTGCCATTTCTGTTTAGACTGTGTTGAGGGAGTCGGTTGACTTCATGGCTCACTGTAATCTACCTGATTCCTGCTAATTCTCTTTTTTAATGGTTTTGATGTTCCACTAATCAAGTTGTCTTGGCAGTTTTCCTGAAGAATTTGCAATTTAGCTACTTCTAGTCTCTCTTCTCGTATTTCACAGCCCTGCAGACTGGTTTGGGGTTTTTTTTAGCTCTTTTCAAAATCCTAGCTCTGTCCAAGAAGTCCAGTTTCAGATTTTGGCTTAGCACCCAAGAAAATTGCTGACAGTTCAGTTGTGAAAGGGCTAAAACAGTGGGGGGGGGGGGTCTTCTGCAAAGGAAAGGGAGGGAGAGTGAGCTGCTGATTAGACTTTCCCTGCTGTATGTAGCCATAACTCTGGAAAAGTTTGCTTTTTTTCTTCACTCTGTCTTCCCCAAAGCAAGGTATGTGCCTTATTTTGGAGGTGTGTGGTACGTGAGAAGATGTGGTAATATGAGTGGCAAGTGAGTTTGTTCTGTTGGACATGCTCCATTAGAGTCTTCCTTTACTTTGAGATAGCCATGGTACCTTGTCCTCCCTATAAGCATTAGGGCTGTGCAAAGCTTCAGGTGCTGATTCGATTTGGAGGCGATTTGGACTGATTTGGTTGCCAAATCTCCAAATCTGAATCAAATCAGGGGACCAGTAAAAACGTCCAAATCAATTCGAAGCTCTCCAAATCTTCAGAAAAGTTTCAAAGATCTTTGATGATTCGGGCAGTTCCCAGTGGCTGAAGCAGGGAGCAGCAGCCGGACTCTGAGCTGGTAAGTAGGGGGTGGGGGAGGGGACCATGGGGGGACCCCTGCCAGCTCCCAGCCCCCACCCCC
>NW_017728931.1:53149024-53158700 GCF_001723895.1 Crocodylus porosus
CCCCAGATCCCCCCTCCCCCCATGGCTGCCCTCCCTGTCCAAGCTCTGGGCCTTTAAGAAAAAAACCCTGAAAAAAATCCCAGGACTCACCGTTCCTGCAGTGGCCTTGGAGGTTCTGGGGTCTCATGGAAGAGCCCGCCATGTGGCAGGGGGCAGTAGGGATTGCCCCCATGGGGCAGGAACAATGAGTGCAGGGTTTTGGTGGGGGGAGGGTTCTTAAAGGGCTGGAGCTGGGGTGGGCGGGGCAGCCATGGGAGGGAACTGGGGGAGCATTAACAGGTTGGAAGGCTCCTGCAGAGCCCCCCATGCAGTGTGGGACAGTGGGGGGTAGTGGGGATCCCACCCCTGCCCAGCAGCACCTGGTGAGTTGGGAGGGTTTTTTCAAAGTGCTGGAGCTGGGGCAGGCGGGGCAGCCATTGCCAGGCTGGGAGAGCGGGTGGGGGATGGGTCTGGGTGATTCAGAGATTCAGCAGAATCGGTTTGGGACAGTGATTTGAATCACCGAATCAAATCACTGTCCCCCGAATCGGCCAAATCTGAATCCAAAGCGAATATTAGCCACTTTGCACAGGCCTAATAAGCATTTTAATCCGAATGTGTGTTGACAGATTTCTTGCCAGTGTGACCTGCTTGGGAAACAGACTGCAACCTTCCATCTGACTCTTATTTAATGGCAGTTGTTCATGGAGGGTCCTCTCCCCGGTACCACACTGGGGCTAGAACGTTGCATGAACAGGTGACTTGTGCATAAAGCTACTTCCATGTGAGTGTTTACAAGGTTTGCTGCTTATGAACAGAAGTGACTTTTTTGTCTTGATTCTGCGACTCCTTGCACAAAGTTGTGTGAAGTTTTGTTTTTTGGGGTTTTTTTGTAATACTACATGCATTGGGCAGGTCTTTCCTGCCCTGCAGTCGTAAATAATGCAACACACGTACTGTCTATCTCTAAGCATGTTAACTCGTATATCATCATGTTTTCTTTTGAATTGGAGCGTGTTTGTCACATTCTGCTCCTGGGTGTATATGTTGCTTTGGCTGTTTGGTTCACACTGACAGCTCCTGAGCTGGTAAGGATTGAGTGTCACCATTTCAGATGTCAGGAGATTTTTATTCCCTCTTCCTCCTTGTATTTGTTTCATTATTTTACCAGGATTGACATTAAGTTTATCAAGCTAGGTTTGCTTTTCTTACACTTTTTTCTAGCTGTTAGACCTCTGGTTTGTCTTCAGTCGTATAGTGTTCCCTTATTCTCTGTGACAAAATATAGATATGTGTTTTTATCTGACCATGTTTGTTTTGTTGCCAGGCCCAATTTGCACATACAGACATTTTTTAAAACTTCTGATGTTTAAGTCTCAGGAATTAGTGTTTGTGTCTTAAATCTATGTCTAATAGAAATCTTCAGTCTGATTACATTCTGCTTGATCACTTAATTTACCACCAAATTTGCTTTCTTTTACATTAATGTTACATCTTACTAGCCCAGTCTTTTAACAACTTAGGTGGGACTTTTTTGGGGATGCAGACAGTCTAACAGACCTGAGTTCTATGTTTTAGACTGCAGAGTGATTTATTCCTATGCTGCAGCTAAGACTGGTTGATCTTGGACTTTGATTGGCTGCTTCCATGGCAACAGGTCTGGGCATAAGCAAGACAATTGTGATTTACTTGACCAGACTCGTTCACTGTGGATTCCAAGGTACATGGTAAACTTTTAGGACTATAACTTGTGAAATGGATAAAATCTAGCAGGGGGGACATTTGTGAAGGTTGTCAGCGTCCCCCTTGAAGGCGGTCAAGATGAGAGCAATCCTCATAATGAGCCATAGTTGGTCTCTTGCTAAGAAGCCATTTCTTGATACTGATATTTTTTATTATAACCATGTGTTTAACCTTGTTGCTTTGGGGAAAGATTGTTTGGTTAGGTTACAACAAAGCACCTCTAACACTTCTCAGAATCTATTTCCTTGACCATTGCCATTCCAATGAGGGGCCGTCAACTCTGGACACAGCTGCACAGAGTCTGAGTTTACTCATATTCCTGGCACCCAGCAAAACTTGCCCTTGTGCACAGCTTTACAGGGGATATCAAAATTTGATCTGAGGCTCTTTTCTCGGGGAGATTGTGCCCTCTGGCTAACATTGTGCCAATTTGTTGTACATATTTGTGTCTTTCATGTGTATATGTGCCAAGAAATAAAAATGGACACAGTTTTATAAGTCAAATAAACATATTCTTTACAACGTTAAACCCGGGTAGTCTGTGTTCATTGGTGTCATTTTAATTTCACATCTTTGGTAAAATCTGCCCCATAGATAAGAAGATTATAGCTGTTTCTTTTTAATTCTGACTGGAAACTCCTTGCTTTCTGGATTGTACAGTTGCCTTCTCTGTTGCATGGAAGCATCTTTGACAGATGTTTGGCTGTATTTGGGAACAGATATGTGGGCAGTTAAAATTCTGTGCAAGTCCCATGGTTGTGAGTAGCTCAAGACATACTCTGTAATTTTTTTGTTCATTCTCTCTTGATGGAGTGGGCTAGAGCAGATGCCCACTTCAGTTTCTCCTCAGTTGTTCATTTTTCACTACTACTCTCTTCATGGCTTGTATCTTGCTGCTGTTGTAAATACTCTTAACTAAGCGCTACCTTTCTTTCCCTTTCCATCTCTCCTACATAATTTGTTTCCATCAATAGTGACATTTCATTTATGAGCCTCAGTTGTACCACGGCATTTCAGCTATACCCACTACCCAGTTATCTTTGACATTTAAGTAACTTTTCCAGCTCTTGTTACTCATTTTCTATGTTCCCTTTGCTTGTTCTATGAAATATACATTTTTTTTTAATTTATGACTCTCTCACCATTTCACCTCCTGACTTACTTTTGCATTACCAAGTACATTAAAAATGACTTGAGGCAAGCAAAAACTCCTTGCTTCAGCCATCTTACTTATGTTGAAAACCTGCTTAGCACTCACTACCACTGTCTGCTCCTTTTGCTTAAATAGAAATCAACTTAAGCCAGAGTTTGTTCCTGGTGAAAGGCGCATCAATTTGTCACGTATCCCAAACCCAGTTCTAGAGAAGTAGCACAACCATTGTTTTATTTCCAGTGTTTCCTTTTCTTTTTCTCCTTGTACGTGCCCTAGGAAGGGGCTCCAAGAAATATGCTATACTAATTTCATATTCCCACCCCTTCCTTAATATCTTTCTTGCATGCTTTCAAACTTCCTTCTACAGAACACATTAAGAGTTCATGACCATTTTGTGTTTCCAAGACCTGTGTCCTTGCATTCTGTGTCATATGTCTAGAGAAGAATGCCAGAATCCTCTTCAGTGGGAAAGGTTTGGGAAAGACTGGATCTGAGGATGCAGGAAGCATGTGGTAGAGTAACCTACGTATGCAGACATAACCATAAGGCCTTTATACCTGCAGCCAGGTTGGGAACGTTTGCCTAGCTCTTTGCACAACATTTACTTTGCATCTCTGTTGTAACAGGGCATTAGTGCAGAGTAAGCCAATATGTAAATCAGCAGCAGCCCAGCTGTTTTTCTCCACCTCTCCATGTGGACACTCTTGGCTCACACCAAGTGTACCTATATACGGCATCTGGAACAAGCCCAGAATGCCACCGATGAATAACCTCCCCCAGCTTGTGCTCACTCTATACAGGCCTGAACCTACAAATTAGGTAGTGTAAATAATTTGACAGCAAGCCCAAGTGGCTCAATATGACCAAGAGTATACTCCCAGGTCTCTCAGGCTCTCCAAAGCATAGCACTGGAGATGCATACCTTCCCCAAGTTGCTCAGTGATGCTCCTGAGCCCTTTACACCAGTGGTTTTGGCTTCGTGGACCAGATTAATGGTGTGGGATAGGTAGTTTGTGGGCTGGAACAGGCTCCACACACCAGGATTGGTCTCCAGGACTGCTCCCACCCAACCTCATGCCACCCTGCACATCCAATCAAGTATGCAAGGACATGGCCCACAGAGTTGCAGGCCAGATGATGTGGTACATGAGGCTGGATCTAGCCAGCAGGCCAGGTGTTGAGCACCCCTGCTCTACACTATTTAATATAGAGGTGCAGATGTGAGTGAAGAGTGCTACAGAGAAGTATTTCTCAGGAGGCCAAACATATAACCTAAGGATGCCTTTGCACAGGGTGCCTTGTGCTTTCACACCTGCTAGGAACTAAAAGTCCCCATGTGGGCATTTAGTAGAGAGTAATTCACATCCTAACTTAATGCCTACCCCATTCAGACAAGTACTTAGACATATTTTTAATTCTTTTGCTTCCTTCCTTCTCTCTGCCCTATTCTTCTCCAAGAGCAGCTCCTTACTTCTGCTTTGACTAGTACAGGGAAGAACAGCACCTTCTGTCAGAGGGCAGTACACACCACTGTCAACCAGGATTGAAGGCGGAGGTCATGACAGGCCACATAGAAACATTCCTCTAGGTAGCTCTCTCAGTATAACCAAAAGTGACCATTAGCAGGATGTAGTTTTTTGCCGTCTGTTTAGTAGCCATGACAGAGGGAGGGTTAACATCATGGTTCTGTGGCTAGATCAGACCTGGTAGCAAGGCTGAACAAGAGACCTCTGCTTAGAATAATTCAATTTGTACCATAGTTTGGAGTTGAATTTACCTGGAGCAATCCTCCTTCATCTGTTTTCCTGCGCCAGGTGTCCCCACCCCCTACCAATCAGATGGAAGAGGTGTGAAGGCCGGAGTAGGAATGGGAGACACCTTAGACATAATACAGGACAGCAGCCAACTTGTCAGATATGGGAGTCCTATCCAACCACTGGCAGACATAATGAAGAATGAGTGTGTGCCACATTGGTGTGGGATGCACGTCATGTTCTTGGGTCAGCAGAGCTGACAGCAGCCTGGGTCAGGTTCTATTGTTCAGTTATGTTTGCTAAGAAAGCAAACTCTGTGCTTGGGTGGTGGTGGTACCTGGATTCTTAACAGTTGCTCACTCCTTTGTTCTGAAGGAATCTTAGCTAGGAGGGCCTAGGAGCAATGCCTCCGCTTGTTCCTGTATGGCAGAACTCAAAAGTCTTCTTCCTGTTTTGGGCTAGAGTCCTCATCACCTGAGACTTCAGTAAACAGCCGGGGCTGTTTCATAATGATAGCTTCCTCTTGTTATTTCAGTGGTTAGGGAATAAAAGGAACAAGGTTTTGGTCAGCTGTGTGCAGCCAAAGATGAGACTTTGGTGAAACCGTGGGAAGCCTCGAAAGTCCCCAGGTGTAAATGTAGCCTTGGGAAAGAGTACTTGCTGCGGGTATTTGAAAAGAAAACTGATTTAAACTTTGAAAGAACTGTTATTTTTTCTGTTGCAATATTTATGATCCTCTCTTTATAGGTCAGGCAACCATCTCTTCAGTTATGCTTAATCTTCCACCAGAAATTCTTTCCAGCAGGCCCCCTGTGCAAGCACTCGCAGCACAGAGGCAGAAAATAACAAGTATAAACAAAGTGGAATCATTTTTAGCCTGCTGGCTAAGTGCACAACATTTTCTGCAGAAGGCTCAGTCACTCTGATTTAGCATGGCCATTAGCGACATTGTACCGCCACTGAAAGAAAGGAAATGGCTGTATTTAGTGTACTAAGGGAAAACTGAAGTTATCATAGAAATTAGAGAAGAAAAAGACCATGAGGTCATCTGATCCACTGCCCTAGCCCAGTGCAAGTTTATTCTCCCCAATGTTATTTCTAGTGCTTTGTAAATGATTCCACCACTTGCCCAGCCTTCTACTTGTATCCCATGGGTAGGAAGTTACAGAATAACATTTTAATAGTGGTACAGTATATAGAAGCTCTGACAGACGCTGCAGTGAAACAGTAACCTTTCCTCTGGTTTATCAAAGATCTGTGGTTGCCCTTTTAAGATGGGGACATAGTAATAAATACCAAGCAAAGAAAGTGAATACATGACTGGTGGTATGGGAGAAGTGCACTTCAATAAATCAAGTTTCCTGGGAGGAAAAAGGGCAGACCTTGCTGGTTTTTTGCCTCTTTCTAAACTGCTTTACAAGCGACTAATTTCTGATACAGAGCCAAATTGTACTCTCACATCACTAAACCCAGACAAATTGCATAGCTGCCAGTGGGTTTATGTGGGATTTATATTGGGGTTACTGAGAACGCATTTTGACCAACACTTATCTGTTTGCATCCAACAAGACAGGTTCATAAGGAAGCAAGAGAGAGAGACATGTAGGAGCCAGCTCCAGATGTTGTGCCCTGAAGCCAGTAGGTAGGTCCAGTTCTAGGCAGGTTCCATCCTGCTTTGACTCCTGGACTCGATGATCTCCCGAGGTCCCTTCCAGCCCTAATGTCTATGAAATACCCAGTGTGAGTGGTCTAATGGAAGTCATCAGGGCAGTTAGAATGTGCTACAGTCTCTTTGTGCTTGCCAGACCCTTACTAAAGGTTGCAGACCCCTCTTGCTGGAGAAGGTCTGCTGGAGGAGTTGCAGAGCTGGCTCTCTGCTCTCCATGCACAAGGTCCATGGGTTGGGAGTATTTTGGAGTGGGTGGAAATAAAAGTGTTTGAGGCAGACCTGCACGCTGGCAATGGTTGCTGAAGCAGGGCCATAAGTCATAGTTGTTTTCCCTTGGCTGCTGTAGTTTTGTGCTGAGGGCCAGACATCAGCGGGTAATCTAGCCACGGTGAAAGCCAGTGGTAAGAGAGCTGTGGGGAGCTGTTGGGAGTGGGCCTGCTCTCTTCTGCAACTAGGTACATCTCACTTTTGCAGTGCCTAATAACTTCTCCAGCTACAGGTCCTTCCATCCATTCCCTCTGCAGCTGTCCTAAATACAGAAAGGCCCTTCTTCCTCTTCACAAAAAGACTCTGGTGATGCTCCCTTAGGAATTTGAAACATCCTAGGGCAGGAAAGCCATTCCCTCAAAGCATGGGAGAGGGAATGGTAATGGTCTGGAAAGGGATATTTGCACAAGTCTTCAACTAATTGTGGAAGCTGAGGCAGCTGTGAAAACCAGGGAGAGGTTTACCTCTTCTCTGTCTTCACCCCTAAAAATTTAAAACAAGAGGAATAGGGGCCCTGTGTGTGTGCAGTACTGCATGGAAGGGCTCAACAGGCTGGATACTAACCAGCCCTACCGCACCCTGACACCTATTAGCATCTCACTGCATTTCCTGTGGAAGGAATGGAGAGGAGTTGCGGGTCTGTGAAAGTCCCCACTGCTCCTGGTCTGCTGCCCATGAGCCTCCTCTACTCTCAAGGAGATCTTGTAGAGCAGGAGTCCTATCTGTGCCCTCCATTCTTCCTCCCAGCAACAGATCAAATGGCAGCCTGAAGGAAGCTGTTGTCAGCTCTTGGTCACATGGGAGGTGCAGGGAGCTATGCTTAGCACTCAAGTTTGGAGTTGGTTTAGCTGCCAACTGTCCTGGGACATGGGCCAGCACAGCACAATGAGCAAATCACATGATTGTGTTCATGTGAATCAGGTAAGATGGAAAAACAAGCTAAGATCCAAGAGAATCACTTTTAGAGCTTCCAACACCAGCTGAAATTGGAGGTGCACATCACAGGAACAGCTGCTGTCAGCTACCCCAGAGCTGGCCAACCACCAACTCATGCATGGCAGCCCCATCTTGCCGGTCCACCTTCATGCCAAATGCTTACACATCCAGTGTGGGTGGAAGCTGTCAGCAGAGCTGCTTCTGCCTTCCTTCTCCTGGTGCTTGAAACCCATGTCCGCAGGGTCTCCAATCTGCCTTTCTTCATCCTCAGCCTCATAGCCTGGCTTTCCTTGTAGGACCCCATCCAAGATGGCTTGGCAGCTAAGAAGAAATGGGGCAAGAGCATGCAAGGGGGTGGGGACCCAAGAGGTGGCTGGTGAGGATCTGAGTACAAAATGAGGCACGTGGGAGATGACAACAACTCCAGTCTTGAGATCTGCAATCATTCCCCCTTCCCTCTAACAGTCCTTATCCCAGGCTTCTTCCCCACCACCCGTAACTTACCCCAGGCTTATCTCATCACTACTCTGGCCCCTACTGTCTGTTTCAACTATTTCTCAGTTGACATAGACTTTTGCCCAACCTCTGCTTTTTTCCCCATCTGTTTCTCTTCAGCTGTTTATAATACAGCCTCACCACAGCTGTTCTCACTTGCTCTCACTCTCTCTGCCCCAGTGCCTTCCATCTCCATCTCCCTGACTGTCTTTGAACCCTTCACAATTCCTATGTGCCATCTCTGCCCCCATACAGTAAAAAAATCTCAAGACCAGAACAGAATTCAAGGGTTCTAAACATTAAAAAAGAGGATCTCTGCCCACCTCAGATCTGATCCCACAGGTTGTAAGGTAAGAGCAAAGGTATACGGCCCTGGCTCCCTATTTGTCATCCAAAAGACCTCTAATGCAGTTCTCCCACTCAGGATGAAAGCGAAAAATCAATTTAATTTTTATATACCTAACCCATCTAGTCTTCGTTTTTATTTAGTAGGGGTTGCTTCAAAAAGTATCATTGTGGATGCAGCTGCTGGTGGATCTCGTGATTTTATTCAACTTGGAGGGACTGGGAGGATTAAAAGGTAAGGAAAAGCTTGTCCAGAGTGTCATATGATCTTTAAATGCAGCAAAACTGCTTCAGGACACTGTTCCAGCTCCCCCGTCCCTGCACATAAAACCATAAAAATCTATTGATTTATCTGCAGTACTGAAAGTGCAATGCAAATGCCACCTTTATTTTAAACATTCCCCATGGAAAACAGCAAAGAACGTGTTCAGTAAAGGGAATACAATATTGTCTAAAGTATTTCCTTCCTTAGCCATTTTTTCTCCCCCCAAAAATACATGCTGATGTTGTTTTGTTGAGAAGTAAAGCAATGGGATAAGAAGTAAATATTTTTCAAATGGCTTCAAATAATGTATTAATGACGTATTGTTTTAATTTTGTCTCTGAAAATGTATATGCTTTTAAAAAATGGGCATCTGTTTGAGAGCAGCTGCCAGCTTATCAGTGTATTTTTTCCTTTGGTTTTGGGCTGGCAACCCTGGGTCTTCTCCCTCCCCCTCTCAAACCACTAAGTGCATACAATTCTTTACTGCTAATTGATGCTGTTACAAAGCACTTCAAACAAAATACATTATTGTGGAAGCAATATGGGGAGTCTACATACTGCTCTTAACTGGTTTGGCACTCTAAAAAAAAAAAAAAAGGTGGCTTTAAAACATTGTCTTTTTATCACATTAGAAATAGCCATGCTGTTGGAGATGCCTGTCAGCAGCACAGAGTCTGGATGGTGAACACTGATGGTCATTTTTTCAGGCACTTTTTTGTGAGAGTAGGAATATTGGCATTAGTAATTTGGCCATTTTGCAATATGGAAAACTATAGTTTATATGAACTTCCTCCTGCTATTTTATTTGGGCATTGTATTCATAATTTCCACCTTACATTGTTCTCTAGGAGGTTGAAAGCACCTTTTCTTTTCACATTACCCCTATACAAGGATCACAGTGTCAGGGTCATCCTCTTTTTTTTCCCCAAAGTGTTCTTGGAAGACTCAGAAAACTACTGGTACTGGCCAAGGCACTTAAGGGAGCTCACCCCTGCCCCAGCCCTGGCACAATCTGTGGGCAAGGCAAGAGCCCCCAAGGGCACACTTGCCTGCCTGTACACTAATGCCAG
>NW_017728931.1:53158711-53164906 GCF_001723895.1 Crocodylus porosus
CTTCCTGCCCTTTGGGCAGGGGGCTGGACTCGATGATCTCCCGAGGTCCCTTCCAGCCCTAATGTCTATGAAATCTATGAAATCTATGAACTTTTTCACCCTTCACTGTAGCTATGGGAATGGAGAATCTTCAATGAACATCTTTTCTTAAAACACATTAATTCTTTAGTTTAAATTAAAGAAATCAAGTTTTAAACAACCAGACTCAGTATAACTTGAGGGCCACTCACTTGGTACTCGTGATGTCATAATCCTAGTAGTTTTTCATTTCACCATAAAATCTTCCAGGGGAAAGAAAGATAAAGATGATATGATTTTTCCAAGGTATGAAGCAAGCACAAAACACATACTTTCTGGCTGTCTTCACACACAATAGACGAACACAATATTTTTCTTTTTTTCCTTCATCTCTTTATAGGTCATCTTTTAACAACTGCTATATTCTTTGCCAGCAATGGCTGTATTTCAATGACAGATAAAATACAGTATGTATATATAATTTGTAATGTGCTTTGGCATGAAAAGTGCTATTTAAATACAAGACAGAACTTGAATATATTAAAGATATTCAAAACACAGTCCATGTTCACTGGCAATACAAATACAGAAAGATGTTTTGCTTTTTTTGCTCCCCCACTAGGTATATTGCAGCTCAATGCAACTGAAGTGGGAGACGACTCCTCTGATCTGTATGTCCAAAGCTTATTTTTCAGTGTAAGTAAATTGAAGTTCATTAATCATTGAGTGTTACTGAGTTTATCTGGATAAAATAATAATTTAAAAAACAGCTAGTAAATTTACAGAAATAGTAAGTACTCTTGATACATCAAAGTCAGAAGCAAAAAATAAACCAATATAGTAAATCTCAAATGATAGAGGATGTCTCTGCTTTACATTTATCTCCCATGTCTAGCCTTTGCCTCAGATGGCCTGGGCTGACTCTGGAACTGTTTCTATATCTCATATACTCTATTATTATTTGTTCTTGTAACATGCAAAATAAAAAAACAAACAAAAGGGGAAATGAGTAAAAGAGGAGTATATAAGTATTACGTAAGAAGAAACATCATAATCCAAAGGCCAAAGAGTTGGTCAAAAAAAACAAGGTGTCTCCTCGTGTGCACTCTCAGGCTATGATCATACTGAAGCTTTATTTAAACTGAATCTTATGTATGGGGTCCAATCCTGCTTCTCCAGCAATCAGCTGAAGTTCAGCCATTGAGTTCAGTGAAACCAAGGTCAGATCCCTGTGGCTTGGTAGCAGGCTTGTTCTGTCACTGTTTCTTCACATGGTCTGTTCTACATATTGGAAACCTAACATTGAACTTATTACACTCTAGAGACCCCAAAGGTGCTCAGTTTTCAGTTTACCTTCTTTTCAGAATTCTTATGCACCAAAAACAAGGCCTTTCACAAATCTCAGAAATGCACCTGAGAGCCATGGTTGTGGTATACCAGTGACACCTTGTGGTTGAAGGAGAAAGGTGCAGTACTTCATTTAACGCGATCTGATTTCTGGACAGGTGAGTAGAGGGTACAGCTACATGTGTGCTATACTATGGAGTTGACTAATTAGCTCCACAGTAAAACGTCATTGTCTGCATGAGTGCCAGTATTACAGCACAGTAAATTAATTAACTCTGCCATAATATATGTACTGCGGGGGATGGTACTATCTTATGGAAGAATCACTTGCTGCACTGCAAAGCATGTGGATAGTGACTGGGACAGCAGTGCTTTCTTGACAGAGGAGTCCAGGGCTGGGAGTGGGCTCGGATGGTCAGCCACATGGCTCTGCAGTTTTAGCGCTCTTGTGCCCAAGCCAGCCCCTCTGGCATCGGACGCCACCACCCAGAACCTGGGGCTGACCCCCTGGGCCTGCTGCCAGCTCAGGCTGCTCTGCCCCTGCTCAAAGTGCTGTTGTCCCAGGCGCACATGTAGATGCTATACTTAGAAGCAGTGTAGTCTGAAGCAAACTGCTCTGAAGTTTATCATGTTGCACTAACTGTACTCGTAGAGGCATCCAGAGACTGCGTCCAAATGTGCAGAGGTGTGCGCTTGTAGTGGCAAAAATAGTAATGGCACAAATTTGTACCACTACTTCTTGCCACAGTGCACACCCCTGTATGGGTGCTTTGTTGAGGGACAAATTGTTCTGCTTTGGGCAAGCTGCCCTTGTCTAGCTCCTCCTGGCTCCTAGTGTGCTGGAGGAGCTGGGGCACAACTGAAAGAGTGGAGACACTGGCCAACAGCCAGAGAGTCTCCCTAGAGGACCAAGCTTCTGTGCCTTCCAGTGCACATTCTTGTCATGTGCACTGCGCCACGTTTTTTCCCAGCACTTTTGTCTACCAGGATTTCCAGGTAGCAAATTTTGACCCCATGCATTTTAACATTCCCCATGTGTGCTTTATGGTGACACAAAGAGGTTTGTGGCATCACAAACCACACACCCCTGCTTGTCTGGACACAGCCAGAGAAAGGTAGTTAGCTGCCAGGAGTGAAAAAGAGTAGGAAGATTGTTTCTGAAATTCACAGGGACTGTCAGCTAGTATAAGCACTGGCATCTTTAAAATACCCTGGGAAGCCTATCTAGGGACGTATGCTTCCCTTAAAGTGGCAGACACCCCAGCAAACCCAATTTATTTTTTGCAACTCAGATCGACCTTGTGAATGAAGCAAGAGATAATAGTCACTTTAATTTCAGCCTAGTAAATGTTTCCAAATTTGGATCTTCTATGCATGAGTCAAATCATGTACTGTCTCACTGCCCCTCTTTGTACCCCTAAAGGCCTGTCAGAAATGGGCAAACCTTACAAAGGAAAAACTTGCAGCGATCTATACCGAGTACAATACGGAGAGGGAGGATTTGGGTTGTATAATGATGTTCTTTTATACTGCTGTGTATCAGTGATCTTTGATTATACAATAAACTGAGTGAGATGAACTGGCAAAGAGAGGGAAGCACTTTGTGCCTATGTACCTTCATTTCATTTTATTAGTATGTATTGATTTATATAGTGGCTTTAAAGCCACACAGAAGTGTAGCTAGTTTCCCAAAGTAGTTCATGATGACCTTCTTGAAGAATTAGGCTTGAATATCAATGACCATGGTTTAATGGGGAAACCTTCAGGTTGTTCAGTGTTATTTTGTGTTTTGTGTGTCTCCCTCTCATGCTAGCTGTCTCCATGTTCCTCCAACAGCTGGTTTTGGTCCTTCTATTAATCAGGCATACAGAACATATGAAGAATATCACTGCTACTCAGTTCTTATGTGTTTTTTCATGCTGGCTACATGTACCATTGTGTCTCACAGTTTGTTCCTTCTAGTGATAACCAGATAGTAAAAGGGGACCAATCATCATTTGTGCTTTAGTGTTCCACAGGCCTATTTAATAATGTGGTAGGCAGGTCACATCTCTGCAGGTTCCTGGCCAATGCTAGAATGACTGAAATAGTACCTCCAAATAACCAGAAATTCTATTTGGTCAATGTGTGAAGTTCCCCACTGGAGATTACTGACTGAAAAGATTCTGCTTATATGCAGCCATATGTTGGGTAGAATACAGAAGCTATTAAAATGATGACAGCATCCTTTTGCATCTGTTTAGAAACTGGAATTGAAAATCTAGAATGTAAACTTGGCACAGCTCAGGATTTATCCCTCTGCCTTTTTCTGCTCACACAGGCAAAACTCTGTACATGCCTCTCCCATTCCACACACCCTCTCTGGTGCCTTTTCTCCCACTCTCTATTTTACAGTCTTCTATCTTTATCATGTCCTATGCCTCTGTTTCATAAGGGTCCTCTTCCTTCTTTCCATTTTGATACCAGGAAGCTCATTGTTTCCCGTTTATGTTCCTTCCAGTTATTTGCTGTTGGCATAGCTGGCTTGCTGACCTCAACTTCATCTGTCCTCCTAAGAAGAGTCCTCTGCATTTTGCTTTAGTCTCCCACTACACCCTCTTATTTCCAGCTCAGCATTAACCACCAGACTCCCAGAAGGTGAATTATTATTTTACCTGATCATACTTACAAATTACGGTTTTGATGTTTTAAAAACTATTTTTACTTCTTTTAACAGTTGTCCCCCCCATGAATATTAAAAGGCATTTTCAGTAGTGCTTGCTGAACCAAACAAATTTGGAGTTGCAGGACCCAGCTGTTTTCTTGAGCTCATTAGTCTAAAAGCTGTAAAAACTACTCCAAAGGTAAACTACAGCCAAGTTTTCAAAGCACTAAGGATGAATTTCTGGCTTTGCTGGAGTCAATGGAAAAACTCCCATTTACTTTAATGGAGCCAGGATTTCATCCTTTTTAAATTAAAAACACACAGTGGTTAGATTGAAATGATTTTCTGTCCTCAAACTGTACAAAACTGTTCAACACATTCAGAAGCCGAACTCAGAGGGAGCTAAAAGGACACACACTAAAGTGTAAACAATGTTTGGTCCCTTGTCTGCAGGGAGATGTGATGACACACAAGGATTACAGGGTCTGGTCACAGGGCAGCTGCAGAGCCTCAGGATGCTGGTGGGTTGTGGGGTGGGATTTACATTGTGATTCAGCAGTTGCTGTGTGATGCTAGGATTGTCCCAACACCTGCTGATCACTCTTTCAGCCTGGAGTTGTTCCTGAGTCACTGAGACCCATGTCATGGTCCTATAGCCTTGTATGAGGGGCTGCACGATGCTGTGGGTCCCCTGTGAAGCAAAGATGTAGGGCTGCCAACTCTGACTGAAGCTATTCTGGGAGACTTTTTCCCCCAACCTGACATAATCTCATTAAATGTACCGTTCAACCCATTCACATTATCAATCTCCCGGATTGCTTTCAATAGTCACTGGGAGATCCATGATGATTCTGATGTACTCTAGGCCAATCCAGGAGGGCTGGCAATCCTAGCTGTGGGGCTTCATGCTATGTGGTGCTAAGGATAGCACCATATTGAGGAGATCCAGCAGAGACTTGCTGGATACATGACATCATCAGGCATCTGATGATGGTGTTGGCTGTAGGGCTGTCCCATCACCCAGGCTCACTTGGCAGTCACACAGCAACACTGCATGACCTTGCCAGCCCTGGAATCATGGACACAGACAGCCCCATCAAAGCCCCCTGGGCGTGGCTGGGGCTAGGAGCTGACAGGGCCGCAGACAGCCAAGGCCTCAGACGCTGGAACAGCCTAGGAAGCCACGCCTGTCACGTGACCCTTGCTAAATGCTGAGGGAGGGGAAGAGGCTCGACATAAGCCTCATCCAATCAGAGGCCGAGGTAAAGGGCAAGCCCCTCCCGATATTTTACGTCACAGACAACGCTGTATGAGGCGGCCAATGGAATTGCTCGTTGTTGCCAACACCTGGAAAGGCTGAGAAGGCGTATCACCGCCAGCTGCTCCCACCAATGGCTTGCGAGATTCGAGACTGACGTCTCCCGCGTCAAATAGCATCTCGCTCTCGCAGATCCCTGCAGGGGGCGGGGCTTCAGAGAGTAAATAGCGCGAGCGGCTCAGGGTGGGGTGGTGCTGCTACTATGAAACACTGGGAAGGTGGCAGCTACTGTGCTAGTAACACGGCTTCGCCTTGCGCGTCCTTGTGAGCTCGGGCAGACCCCGGGGGAGCGCCTACGGGTGATTGACGTGTTTTTTCTAACGCCCTCAGTTAGATGCGCTTGCACGAAGGGCCAATGGAAAAGGGACTTTGAGCGTCGCAGTTCGGTGGGCGGGAGTTGGCGGGTTTAATAAGGTGATGGACGTGCCCCATATTCAATAGGCTAAGAGAGAGTGAAGCTCCAAGCCAATGAGCGGCACGGAAAGTGGGAGGAGCGAGCATGTCGTCATTCAACGGGCAAAGCCTATAACCAATGGTAGAGGAGAGAGGACATGCCCGCCAATGAGAAAAGAAGAGAGGCCCCGGAGGGGTACGCCAACCGATGATAGTCAGCTCGCCGAACCAATACCAGCAGAGGTCTTGAGGGCGCTCTCCAATCAGAGCTGCTGGGAGGTGGGCCCGAGATGATAGGCAGGGGGGGCGGCTAACTGGCGGAGAGAGCAACAGGGGCGAGACCCAGTTCCCCGTGCGGAGGGCTGGGAAGGGGGCGAGTCCCGGTGTGACGGCCAGGGCGGCAGGCCAATCGGCGGGGAGGTGGGCGCCGCGCTGCCCAATGAGCGGCGCGGGGGCGTGCCCCGCTGTGTTTGGG
>NW_017728931.1:53165006-53176994 GCF_001723895.1 Crocodylus porosus
CGGCGGTGAGTGCGGGCTGGGCCGGGGCCTCCGTGTCGCCGCCGCGAGGGGCGGGGCCATCTTGGTGTCCCTCGAGGCCCGGCGGGGGAGGGGGCGGTGCTGCACAAAGGGGTCGCCGGGGCCCCGCTGCCCCCCCGTGAAAACTGGCAGAAAAAGCGCAGTCTAGAAACGTCCCCAGGAGCCTCCCGGGGGTGAAACGGGGCTGGGCCCGCCGGGAGGTGCCCCCCGAGCCGCTCCTGGGAAACTCGGAGGTGGCTCTTTCCAGCAGACGAGGGCTGGCTCTGCTGCCCCAGCGCGGCCAGGATCTCTCGCTGTTCCTGGGGCCCGGCGCCAGCTCCTGCTGGTCTCCATGCCCCCTGCGCGCGCACACAAGTACGGATAGGCCCGAGGTCCTTCCTGGGTCTTGCTGGGGGGATGGTTGTACCGAAACCTGCCTGGTGCCCTCAGATCTGTTGTGCTGAGTTACTCTCAAGGAGGAGTTTTTAGTGTGAATGCCCAGTTGGGTCTCATCAGGGCTGCTAGGACAGTCGCATTGCCTCTTGCCAGCATTAGAAATGTTCCTGCACCCAGGAGGCCCTCAGAGCTGACTTCACAGTTTCCTAGTTGTGAGGGGCCTCTGTGCCCCTCACAACTCATTGTGTCCGCCCCCCCTGCGTGTGGGCAGGAAAGACCGCTGGGATCCGACAACCCCAGCAAGATGGGCGTCAGAAGATCATCCTGTGTCTTATTTGGTTAACAGGAAAACTGTACTTAATTGGCGTTCAGCATAAAGCTTTGTTGGTCTAGGTCAGCGGCTCCCAATCTGTAGTACGGGTGCCGTCTGGTACACAGCCTATCAGTGGTACGTGTTAATTGATTTATTATATAATTACTTTATATGACAAATATTTCCTGCTGGTACTTAAGGTTGGACTGAAAAACTTGCTGGCAGTACCTAAGGTTGTATCGTTTTAAATTGGTGGTGTGCAGTCTGTCAGAGTTTGGGAAGCGCTGGTATAAGTAATCGTCAGGAGTACCTTACCTTTCTTGAAAGATGTTCCAAGAATTGTAATAAGCCCTCAGCGTAATCCGGCTCCCTGACTTGGAAGAGCTGTATGGCATTATAGTTACTGCCATCAGCAGTGCTCCAGTTTGAGGGTGAGCTTTACCACGGGTCTCGCAGTGACCCAAGGGTCTGTTCCTTGAGCAATGGATCCGTCTGCAGAAGATGCAGGCCCTTCTGCTAGGGAGGGCAGGCTGCAGATATAGTTGTATTATGGTTGTAGACTGGGGAGCAAACGCAGATGTGTATCTTGTATTACTTCAGCAAGGCCAACAGGCTTAGTCCGTAAATATAATTGGATTGTAATTTTTTATACAGATGTTAATACAATATCAATCTCTTTCTCCTTTCAGATGCTGTCATCAATGTCTGGAGGTGGGGAATTAAAGTTTTTATTTAGGGCTTCTCGTCACCCTATGGTGAAGTTGAATGTTGCTACTAATTTGAAACCCTTCCTTACAATCCACAGGTCCTTCTGTTGAAAGGGGTTGTGTTTTTAATCCAAGTTGGTTAGTCTCTGGAAAGCTATAGGCTACATCTGTTGCTAGCTGGCACAACTCATCAGGTGCCTAACACAAATATTGAGCCCCTTACTGCTCAGAATCTCTGCTATTAATAGTTCTCCACTATAGTCTCTATGTTGACTGTAGCTCATGTAGATGCCCTAGGGAATTTTAAATAAGTTAACCCAGGTACTGCTGGCAGTATAGATAAAGTAGCATGGATATCAGAAAGTGACTGTGTACTGTCCAGCAACCTGGGCAAAATATTCAGGTGATTAGTCTGTGCTACACCAATTGCACTGCTGGCAGTATGCAAGTCTAACCTGCTCGTGTCATGAGCGACTGGAGTGTAGACATACCCTGGAGTAGTGTTTGGTAGTGTGCATGATTTCACTCGGGCTGACTGTGCAGTGAAGAAATAGCCTTTGAGTCTTGTAATAGGAATTCTGGCTACATTTCTTACTGACAAGACCTTTTGAATATTTTTGTACAGTGTATTTAATGTGTTAAGTATCTTGCTGAAAATTCTAGCAAGGACTAAGTGCAGGGAGATCTTCAGGTAAAGTTTCACATTTCATGCAGGCCATGCTAGATCTGTGTAATGTTAACATTTGACCATGCTGTGAGCAGTTGCACGTGCAAGTCTAATACTGTTTCTTGCCTGTACAGGAGACCAGGGTGTTCTCCCTACCTGGGGGGAAGGGTTGTAAGTGTTGCATCTTGGGATGTTGGAAGACTGTAAAATTGTTCATTTTACCTCCGTCGAGCAGAATGAAATTACCCTAATGCAAGCTGAGTAGGAGGCTCAGAGTTAACCCTCACCTGAAGTGGTGTCATTTTGAGATGCTCATACAGCACATAGCACACATTGATGAGCATTAACATGCTGATGCTCATATTGTAAGTGTCCTTAGTATGGTGTAAGTGTAACATGTAACTTCACCCTCACTTATGGTGTAGCTGAGGGAGGCAAGTACTATACCCTTTGCTTGAATATTGTTTTGCCCAACTACCTGATAATAAAAACTACACAACTTTTATCTTTTTATGAAAGTTTAATGTGGGTTAGTTTTCTTGTTGAAAATGCATGAACTTTAATGTTTAGTATTCCCATTTAGGTCTCAATGGGTTACCTGGAAACTGGGAATTGTTTCCAACCTTTACTGATAGGTGAGCACTGGAAAAATTGGATCATTAGATACAGACTAATCGTTACCTTGTAATTGTGCAGCCATATCAATTTCTGCATTATTGCAGTCTTTCTATTCTTGCATATTTATGACTGGAAATCTAACCTTTTATTTAAGAACTAGCTAATTGCCCATCAAGAATGACCGGGAGGGTGTGGGGGTGGGATGGAGTGCCGCTACTTAGTGCCCCATGCTGCTGCTGTTCTGCCTCTTGCAGCAGGCGGGGTGGGGGGTCCAGTCCTCAGCATGGCTTGCAGGGAGCAGGGTGGGGGAACCAAGGACAGCACTACTGCCCTTGACTTCCTTACCCTCTGTCCAATCCTAGTTGTGGCTTTGGAATCATAGTGGTGGTCCCCCATGCTTGGAGCACTCTGATTAGCTGTTTCCGTCAGCCAGTCAGAGTGAAAATAAAGCATTACAGACAGACAGCCATACATAGGTTTTTATAAGATTAGAATACTTATCTAGCCCAAAATGGTCATAAAAACTTCAAAGTAGATCCAAGCAGTGTTGCTTATCTGGGCCTATGGAAAGCCTGAGATGGAATGAAGAGGTTATGAAGTCTCATTTATCTAAGTGATCTTTTTTTTTAGATGTCAGCATTATTTATTGATCATTTGTTGATAATTCTCACAAAAGTATCAAGCTAAGATACATTTTCTATGGGTTTAATGGTAGACATTTGGAGTACAGTTAGTAGCTGTCAAGGGTCGGTGTGGTGATTAAAGTAGGAATTAACATCTTCTTCCTGAAAAGTAGTTGCACCGTCTCTCTGCAAAAAAGTATTGAAAGAAGCAGGGGATCATCTTCCCAATATGAGGATCACTTTTCTTTTTGCATGAGAAACAGACAAGTTTTCACTTTTCTAGGTACCAAAATTCAGTTGTTTACCTACCAGGCTGCCAGAACATCTTGCTTTCTCCCAGTAACTCTATGGTGTGGCAATATAAATTTGAATATCAAAATAAATTGCACATTAAACACTACTCCTTAGAGAGGGCTTAATTCTTTGATTTCTGGGGCATAGGTTAGGTTTGCTTAATCACCTTGGACATGGAGCTGTGGAAATAATTTGTAGCAAAGGTAGATGCACCAAATAAATAAATTGCATAAGCAGGCAAAAACCCAAAACGGTAGAACAAACGGTAGAGCTGCAGTATAACAAATTTGGATCTAAGAGCCAAAATCGGTCTAAATATTCTTGTTTCAATTATATTGGAAAATGTTCTTGCTTGCAGTTGTAAGTTCAGTTTGGGCTTAGAATTAGGGGTTTACTTAATTTGCAGTTTTCGTGGAAACTCTGAAAAACAGTGTTGTCCATTATCATTAGGAAATATTACATTGGCTGTGATTTTTTTTTCAGCAAAATCAACCTAACAAAAAACCCCCCATCGTATTATTTATATAATATGCTGTCTTAGATGCCTCAGTGCTTATCACAGTAAAAAGACATGACAATCACTACAGCCATCGATCATGTGACTGAAAGTTATTGTTGGCTATTGATGAAGACTAAGTAGAGGTGCTAGTCAATGAAGTGAAAATGTTTCTATTGTTGCTGGCATTTAATTAGTATTTCTAAACTTTTTTAAAATGCTACATGTAATAAATTATGGTGACATGTTATAATTAATATGTGTGTGTGTGTGTATATATGTATATATGTGTGTATATATGTAATATTTAGATTTATAATATGATAAACTATATAATATAATTTATTTTCCACAGAATTTGCTATTATATGGTATGTGCCTCCTCCACCAATCACCAGTGGGGGGTGGGGCTGCCAGGAAATGCCCACTAAATTGGCTCTTCATGCCACAACCAAGCCACAAAAATTGCTTTGTCTCTGCCGTTAAGTAGACCCCCTGCTTGTAATTTAAGATCTCTCAAATCAAGTTCATAAAATATGATTTGAACATAGGCCCTCTTTAGCATCATTAAGAACATTTTAAGTTATAGTGTTCTGTTAAAGTTTGGTAGCTAGTCTTAAATTTGAATCTATTTTGTTAGCAGTTCAGCAGCTTCATTCTCCAGGGGGAGGTGGATGCATACCCTTCACTTCTGGTGAGTTGTTGCTGTTGAAACAGCAGCGCTAGCTCTCATGTGCGCTCTCTCAGGATTCTAATGATATGTAATCATTCTTATTTGAAAAGAGTAGTACATTATCATTGTCTAGCTTCATGGTAATTATTTTAAGAATACTTTAACAAGTGCAGTGGGGCTAATAGAAAGTCTCTGACACTACTGAATGTCACTTTAAAAATAACTAGTGTTGGAGATTAAAATATTTAGGGGTCACTGATTGGAGATTTTTGGGACTGATACGATAGCTGATTTTTAAGGAGGCTTATCAGCCGATACTGATCTGATATCCGGTACAGCTGCGTGCAGCTGGTAAGTCTGTTGTGCTGGAAGGGGAGGGCGGAGGAAAGGGGCATGGGAGGGGAAGATCAAGGCCCCCCACGGTGAGGGAGTGGGGCTGGGGCAGGCACTGCCCAGCTGTGGCAGGACAGGGCGTGGGTCAGAGCCATGGCTCATCTGGGTGGCATGGGGTGGGGGTGGGGGAAGGCTCCACTGCTGCTGTACGCACCCCAGGACGGCACAAGGAGGGGGATGTGCCCCTGGATCTCTGCGGGGTGGGCTGCAGCTATGGGCTGGGAGGGGAAAGGCTGCAGCCACCCCAAAAATTGACATAGCTGCCCCATACCCACCTCACAGCACTGCTGCTGCCTGCCCTATACAGATCTGGGAGCATACACCTCCCTCCGATGCCCTTCTGGACAAGTGGCAGGAGCCACCAGATGAGCAGACAGGCCATAAAACAAGCAAGGTGCAACTGTGGGAGCTGCTTCCCCCTCCCCCCCCTTGACAAGCTGTGGCTCCATGCCACACCCCAACCCTACCCCGCCTTAGCAGCACGTGCCCCAGCTGCACACCTTCCTCACCACAGGGAGCCTTATTATGCCCCCTCCACGCCCCTCCCCTTCCATCACAACAGACTTACCAACTGCATGCAGCTCTCCACACTGCCAGCTGTATTCCTCCTTGCCTATGTGCTGCGCTATGGCTGCGTGCATGCACAGGCCATTTATCTGCCAAATTATTGGCCACATCAGGCCGATTTTCGATGTAAACAACTTTCTTTATATTGGTCCTGATCCGATATTGGACCGATGCACCTCTAAAAATATTTATTCTGTAGCATGTTTTGCACTCCCATTTAGCAGTTGTAAAGATTTATGAACTTTATGCTAAAAGGGGGGGGTTGACCTTTGGCTGTTATCAGAAATATTGATATAAAATGTAATATACTCCGTGGTGTGATTTAGAAGAAAATAGGTTTCTCTTTAGTTCTAGCAGCAGAGATAATGAGCACAGAGGTTACAGATCGTGATAATAAAATAAGTTTCCAAGGATTGTCTCAAGGTGGTACAATAGCACATGACAAAAGTGATATTCTGGCTGTTGTGACGGACAACCAAATTAATCCATGTTAGTGTTTTTCCTCTTCATTCTTGTCAGCTTCTCCACAAATTAGTAATAGAAGCTCATTCTTTAGTTGCCTGCATGGGCTATGCTTGTGTTAGTGAACAAAATGAATGCTACTCTCTGCAGGATATGTGGCTAAACCTTTTTGTTACAGGCCAGTTAATTTGAAATAGGAGTCCTGATACTCTGACAGTGACAGCTGCCCACACAGATAAAGTTGCCAGTAGGTATTTGTTTATGACCTGATTGGTTCAGTAGTATTCAGGGTCTTCTGCTTTTTCCCATTGTATTCCACTTTACTGAAAAACTCTGTTGCCTTAAATAGTAAGGTAGATGACTGTGAACCTCCCTCTAGTGATAAACAGATCATGAAAACATCCTTCATTTGGGTGATCTTGAGAGCAGCAGAAAATATTTGATTACAAGCATTTAGTGGTTCATTCCCTGTATAGGGTAATGGACACGTACAACATCTGAGACGGTTGTCACTTCAAAATACAAAACATTAATTTTTCACATCCTTCTTACAGTGTGATATCCTTTTACCAATACATAAAATTTCTCTGATGGTTTGGATGTAGTGGGAGAAGATTCTGTAGCTTTTATAGTTTGGGTTTTTTGAGGCAGGGTTCATAGTCTTGGCTTGGATGAACTCAATGTTTACAGTGTGTTAAACTATGGAGATGACCTTTTTCAGTTTCAGCAAGTTGGTGTGGATTGTATTTCTGGGGATGGCCAGGCTCTAGTCCTGAAAACAAATAACTTGAATATATATCCTGATTTATTTCTCTCTCATCTAACCCCAAAATACAGTGGATTTTCTCTAAAAAATATGTAAACAAAGTTTGTTTTTTCTTGGGGTGTTTGTTTTTTTTGTTTGTTCCCCTGTCCGTCTGTCCCCTTGCTTGAGTTTTGTTTCACCGTTGAAAAGGCTAAAAATAGAAACTGAAAGTAGGTCTTGCTTCATGAGGCTTTTGAGCTGCAAGAAAAATAATCTGGCTAGAGATGAAATGAGAGATACTGAAAAACAGAATGAAAGGTGAATACTTAGAGAAATTAGTTAAATGAAAGTAGAAAGTGTAAGCACTAAGGTTGAAAGGCAGAGGATCAAAGGCTAAATAAACAGCTAATTAGTTTGAAGGCTAAGAAGCTGAGTTGAAAAATAAGGGTTATACATTTTAGACCGTTTGATATTGGTTTAGGGAAACAATATCAAAATATCTTGTTGGAAAGAGGCTGTAGTTCAAATGAATTATTAGGAAGCAAGTTTCACTTATTCATTTGTTTGCATTTACTTCATACAGGTCCATCGCACATACTGTAGTAGAAAACAAAGTGCCAAGTTGTTGTTAGTGTCTTGAAGGGTGAAGACTTTCGGAATCTTGATTAGTAAGTAGTCTGCTTTTGAATCCAGTAGGATCAGGAAACAGTCTCAAAGAAAGTAATTTGTGTAGCCATAGGGAATGTCTTTGTTTTTCTAGCTGACAAATTCCAGGTTCACCGTTCTTTCTTAGTAGTTGCACATAAAGAAACCCTTACTGAATGACTGTTTTCCTGTTTCTGCCTCAAATACCTTGTTTCTCTGTCTGGAATGCTTGTTAAGTCTCTCCATTCTTAGATCAAATACTAATTATGGCCCCTTTTTGCTTTGTTCCTGTAGGAATAAAACTCATTTTAACCCTTTTTTATATAAGAAAGTTCCACTGGCTTAACAGAAAAGTATTTTTTTTCTTAAATTAAGCAGGTAAGATACAGGGTTGGGAAGTTCTGTGTAGACACTACTGAGAGTTTTAGGTTGACTCTAAATCAACATAAGAAACTCCTTGAGGGTGCATCCAGACAAGCTGGAAGGAGTGTTTCCCTAGGGACAAGTAGCAGTGGTATACCTTGTGTCTCTGCTACTTTGTCTTTAGGGAATGCCCTTGCCACAAATGCTCTGGCGTGTGGTAGCTTACCCCGGGTCAGGTTAAGTAGGGGAGGCTGGGGCCAGCAGCCTCATTTGGGGTTTTCCAGGAGCTGCAGCCATGGCACTCCTGCAGCAGGAAGCCTGGCCAGCAGCTGGAGTATGACTTCAGCTGGGCAGGCTCTGATTTTGTGCGATGCACACTGCTGCCATGTGTGCCACCGCGCTTAGTTTTTTTTTTGACCCTGGGATCTCTGAGTCACCCCCCCCCCCCCACACACACTGCAAACTAACAGTGTAGTGAATGCCTGCGTGCATAGTGTTGGCAACCCATACCGCACATCTGCACTCATGTGGACGCACGCTAAGAGTGTACATACAAGGCTTTGACTTCTTAAGTTACTGCTTCAATTTTAGACTTGGGGCACTTTACCATCACTTTCTATGAATTGAATGGCACCCAGTTTCAAAAACTATTTATATTGTAGTGCTTACCTGTTTGCAGGCTGGATTTGGCCAGCAGTGGACTCCATTTCCCAGCAGCACTGATGGGCAGCAGGGGCTGTGCTGCAGGCAGGAGCAGGCTGGGCTCAGCTGTTGCCACCTGTGTGGGGCGGGCAAAGGTGGTACTGCTGATAGGGGTGGGCCTAATGGGGAATTTTGGGGTGGCTGTAGCCCTCTTCCCAAAATCCCCTCCCTAACATTGCCCCTGCTGAGAGGGCAGAGAGCTGCTCCAGGGCTGGGCTGGGATCTTGAGGTGGTAACAGCGTGGTCCAGAGCTAAGACAGAGCTGCAATCTATGTGCTCTGCCCGGGCTCCTTGCAGCAGTGATAGTGTGGTCTGGAGCTGGAGCAGAGCAGTGATTTGCTGCCTGCACATACCTGCCCGAGGAATGCAGGCTGCAGATTGTGGCTCTGCCCTGGTTCTCAACCATGCTGTCACTGCTGCAAGATCCCAGGCAAGCTCAGGAGCAGCTTCCCACCCTGCCAGTGTGGCTGGGACCAATCTTCATGGAAACCCCATCCTCATGCTGTTACGGCCTGTTGACTGCTGGGGTCTCTATGGCAACTGGTCCCAGCTGCATGGGCAGGAGCTACTGGGAAATGGAGCCTGGCTGCTGCCTGGGTCTGCCATTTTACCCACCCCAGATTAGCTACTTCATGCTAAGATGGTCCATGTGGCAAGTTAGTGCAGAGTAGCTAATACCCTGTGTTTCACCATAGCTTCCTATGCACTAGCTTTCTGGTGTAGATAAGCTCATGTGTTTGAAAACTTCGTGGCTACTTTGGAATGCCCTAGGACTTTCACATATGGTCTGCTTCATATTCCCAGAGAAGCTTGGCAACCTTAGAGCACATTTTATTTTCTCATATCCTCATGCGGTTTTTTGTAGATGCTACTTCAGTACTCAGTAGTTTTATACTCTTGTGACTTGGGTGCTATCCCAATGATACTGTACTTTTTTCTTTATGATAGAAAGAAAATACGCATTAACTTTCTCTAGCTGTACAGTGAAATGTTATTTCAAATTACTGGGTTGATGTTCACCTACAGTCACATATTACATTCACTTTAGGATACCTTAAGTATTATGTTAACATTAATAAGTTCATTAACATTAACTTATTCTTAATAAAGGGAACGGCAGGGGGAATCTTGACATGACTTGTATAGTCTATGATCCTTAAAGGAAAATGGAGTAGCTCCTTTTCTTTTTTTTTTCTTTTCTTTTCTTTTCGCTTTAGAGTTAAGATTAAGGAGTGGAATTATTTCTGTATGTCTTCAGAAAGCTAGCATTCTCCACTGCAGAATGAATTGCAAGACTGGCTGGAAATCATTTTTAATAAAATTTCCATAATGTATCTTATGTAATTGAAGCTTCAGGACATGGGCAAGTATTCCCTTTATCATTTTAATTTATCTTCCCTATAACACCCTGTGGGCTTGTCTAAGCCAGATTCTTTCAGTTAACGTTGGTTCAACTATACCAATATTAGTTAAACATTCTAACACCACCATGTGGACATGCTCATTCCAGAATAAAAGTGGCTTTTCAGTTCAGTTTAAATTACTTCTGATGTAAGAGATGATAAAACTGGAAGAAGGAACTCTCTTCTGGGGCAAGTGCCCACATAGGGAGTTCTACTGATACAACTAATAACTATAATTCTGAGTCCTTTCTGTACAAAGTATTAGCCTAAAATTTAAAATATTTTCTATCCATTCAGCCCTTTCCTATTTGATTCATGCTTAGTTTTCCATCTGTTTCTCACAGGGCTTGAAATTGACTTCCGTTTACTTCCCCGAAAATAGCTTTAGAGCACTTCTTAGTGGGTCCAAGAGGTCAGTATTCCCATTGCTGATAATCCACAATTTTGGAGAGATGATCAAAGTGCAAATGAAAATGCTTAGAAGTCTAGAGTTGGGGACATAATGGTCTTAAGTATTGGCATATATTCCTTGTGATAAATTATCTCTACTTATTTCTGTCTTAAATATTCCTGTAGCAAATTCCCTCCCCCTCAGACCAAAGAGCAGGCAAGTAAATGTCTGTACAATCATACTGTTAAAACCAGTCATGAGATTTTAGATACAATCCAATCCTGGATGACAAAATTAACCATACAAAGAAGAAGCAAAAACAGAAGCCTGATAAAATAGAAATCTTCTATTTTCATTGGCATAAGCACAGAAACCTCAAACCGAGACTTAATGTAGATTAGTATATTGTACCAAAAAGACCCATTGCACATCAAGAATCCAGTTTTAATTATCTTTTCAAGGTTCACGTGAAAAACCAGAATAGCACCAAAGAAGGACACAGGTGTACACAATAGGCAGTAATCCTTTGTTTAATGTCTGTTTAAATGGTTGACAGTAATGGTTTAAAATACTAGAGAAATACATTTGGATGGTTTTTGAAACAAATTACAAGGGCTTGGAAGTTAGCTGTAAAAGTAATTGTCCGTGTTTTTAGGAATAGTTACTTGATTAAAATGTAAATATAATTGCAGGTCAGTATTTGATTATACACATACTGATAAAAAAGCAGTCCTGTATGTAGCTAACTTACATGCAAAGTAACTGTATTACATATGCATGGCAGTATTTCTTTACCCACTATGATTTTGTGCGTCACTGTGTGGCTGCCTTTCTCTTATCTGCTATTTGGTCAAGGGATAACCCAGCCTCTGGCACAGATCTTTGAGAACTCATGGTGCTCTGGTGTAGTGCCCAAAGACTGGAAGAAGGCCAGTGTGCTGCCTATCTTCAAGAAAGGGAGGAAAATGGATCTGGCAAACTGTAGGCCCATCAGCCTGACTTCTATCCCTGGGAAGATCTTAGAAAAGTTTATTAAAGAGGCCATCCTTAATGGACTAGCCAACACCAGCATCCTGAGGGATAGCCAGCACGGATTTGTTGTGGGTAGGTCTTGCTTGACCAATCTCATTTCCTTTTACTACCAGGTGACCTATCACTTGGACAAGGGAGAGGAGATTGATGTCATATATCTTGACTTCAGAAAAGCCTTCGATCAGGTATTCCTTGATCACCTCTTAGCAAAACTGGCCAATTGTGGCCTTGGGTCCACCACGATCCACTGGCTGGGAAATTGGCTCCGTGGTCCGACTCAGAGGGTGGTGACTGATGGAAGTCAGTCATCATGGTGCCCTGTGACCAGTGGGGTCCCCCAGGCCCTGTCCTTGGACCCATATTGTTGAACATCTTCATTAATGATGTGGACACTGGAGTCAGAAGCAGACTGGCCAAGTTTGCCGATGACACCAAACTTTGGGGCAAAGCATCCACACCAGAAGACAAGTGGGTGATCCAGGCTGACCTGGACAGGCTCAG